>NC_143201.1:17875000-18220000 GCF_051530095.1 Phoenix dactylifera
GGGGGGAAAGATAAGGAAAGGAGATTATTAAAAATGGTAAAGAGTTTCGCCGAGGAATGAAAAAAAGGGTAAGATCCAGAGGACAATTAATGGATTAGCGAGAATGATGCGCGTGTTGGAGATTAATGAAAATTTAAATATAATTTTATATAATAAAGAAATAAATAATTTTAATATATATATATTATAAGTGGAATATATTGAATAATTATTTACTATTTTGATTTCAAAATCTTACCGATAAAAGGATTAGTATTTATGAAAAAATAAATTATTTAACAGAACAATTGAATAACACAAGCAATGCAAAATTTGAAATTAAATATAAGTATAAAATGAAGATTTAGAGTCTAATCAAAAGATACATTTCAAGATTGTGTCCAGTAATATTTTTCTCTTTAATTAAAACCCCGTACTCTATATGCTAATTGTCACTTACAAAGGAACTGTTAGTCATTATTGCATGGCCTCTAAGCTTTGCAATCTTGGTTATTTGGGATTATTTTAATTTTTCTTAGTAGGAATCTATAATAATGCTAAGCTAATTATTAAAAAACTAAATTTTTATTAAAAAATAAGTTTATTTTAATATATACCTTTTTAAATATATAAAATTATATGAATACTCTTATAATTTTTATTTTACTTGTCTATTTATTAAGAATATTTTAATTATTTTAATTTTAAACTGTTTATTTCTTAACACCATTAATTAGCATAGCCACGTATCAAAAAGAAAAATAATAAGAATGTACGTGTTTATATGAGTACATACATAAATATCAACTTGACAAGGTTATTTATAGAATTTTATATATTTAGAAAGATATATACGTAAAAATAAATTAAAAAAATCTCTTTTATTGGATATTTATTGGGTGGTGATTATTTTTCCTTCCCGAAAGGTGATAGTAAGGCAAGGAATACCTAGTAAATTATTATGCTTTGTAGATTAAGTTATGTAACAAACTAGAATTGGACATGTGGCTTTATAGACATTTGAGGTTGGGTATGATTAAATGTTTAAGACAATCTTTATGATTTCAGGCATTTGTGGTATAGCATCAATAATAGTGTCATGCCCCGAACCCAGAGTGTAACAAACGTCGCATACCTGCATGGCAGACCATACATGCATGCATAGCTACAAATCATATCATAATCTCAAAACAATCATAATAATTCTTTAATTGTTAAAAATTAATTCAACCATGATCTAAAATAAATCATTCTCATAATTATCCAAAATGTTATAAGTCAAAATATGCTATCTAACTATTAATTATTCAAATCAAATAAAATGTTCTAACTAAACTAGTCTAAATAGTCAAAACTAGAGCTCCAATAATTGCGAATATATTTAAAAGATCCAATGCACTCCCCTAAGTTCCAAACAATCATGATTCAAGATTTTACAAAATAGAAGAAAAAAAGAATAATAAGCTATACTAGTCGAGTAAACAACATACCACTACAAAGTGGGGTCTAAGCATGCTAAATAAAAAAATAATTAAAAAGTATGATACTGATCAAAAATAAATCAATTTTCGAATAATACATATATCTTTTTTAAAATTTATTATTATCATTATTATTTGATATTAGAGACCTAAAATCAGGCTATAGTCATGCAACCCAATGGCATGGATCAAATACAGGATGCACAAAGTGTCAGATACCACTATTCTAATTATTGGTGACTCGGTGTCGAAACTAGTTTCTCATATTACAAGTCGAAGGGGCCAACAAATAATCTCTATTGGTGGAGCTAGATTATAGCCGTGCTGAGACTACATATATACAAAACAAAGTTGATAATTTATCTCATATTTTTCAAATTTCATATTGCAAGAATAACATAACACATAACATATTTTAAAACAATTATAAAATGCCCGACCCATTTAATCAAGTATAAAACACAGATCACATTCAAAGTTGATAAACTATTTATAATTTTACCAAAGGTCAGAAAATACTCTTTGAAGCATTAGGTTACTTACCTCTTCTTGCTTCAAAATTCTACTTTTTAGTTAGGCGGGTCAGGTTCACCTATTTTAATATTATTAAAATATAATTAATTTCATCGTTATCTTAGAAGCCAGGCGAAGTCAAAAATTTAAATACTATTGAGGATACGACCTCGTGCCTCCAAATCAGATCGGTCAGGTAGCAGTGCCCAACTGCTCTAATCGATATGAGCAAGGTGAACTCAACTGATTAAGATAAACTATGGTTTAAGTGGCTCAATAAAGGTCAAGGGTAACCAAATTATAGTGGCACCTAACAAGGCTACGGTAATAGTCCGGTATGCTGCCCGGGTATCGAGGTGATGCAGGGCGTTTACTCTGAGGGTCAATTTGGATCCGAGCAAAGGAAGATAGGATCTTAAAGCAGAATCCTTGGGCTTGTCAAGAGAGAAAAAGAGAGAGAAGATAGAGAGGAGAGAGAGTCTCGGTCCGGATTCAATCAGGGGTCTAAGTTTAGTTGCCAATGGCGCATACCATTCCAACATCTAATCTACAAGCCAAAGAGGAAATAGTAGCTAGAAAAGTAAATCGATTTTTTTTTGAATTACTAAATAAATAAGAATAAAATGGGAAGGAAATAAGAAATAAGAAGAAGAAGAAGAAAACGGGAAGAAAGGGAGCAAAGAGGAAAGAAGAGGCTGAGGAAGAAAGGCAGCGGCCAGGCCTGGGTGGTGGACAGCCAACCGACAGTAGCAGCGGTGGCTAGCGACCACTACGGTGACAGGCAAAAAGAGAGAAGCCGAGGAACATTCTCAGTTTGGCCCTAAAGAGAAGAGATAGCTCAACATAAGGAAGAATAAGAAAAAAAAAAAAAAAGAGGGAAGGGAAGCTTGCCTATGTGTGGCATGGTGGATCTCGACCGAGAACAACTCGGTCCGGCAGTTTTGTGGCGGCAACGCTCAGAACAAGGAGAAGAAGAAAAACAGGGCAATGAGGGAACTAGAGAGAAATGGACAAGGTTTTAGGGTGGCAGAGTTCGGTGTCGGCGACACGATAGCCGCCAGAGGTGAGGAAGAAAGAAAGAGAGGCTCGTTGGTGGATCAATCACAGAAGATGAGGGAGATTCAAGGGATTTCGGATGGAGAGATAGGCTTAATGTTGTTGCATCTGCCCCGCGATGCTAGTGGCGACGTGACCCAATAGTCAGCGACCGTTCGAACGACCCCACAGAGCCGTCACGGGTCACAACTCCACAACTTTATCCCCTCAACAGCCAGCGGATCTAGCAGGAGAATGCAATTCCTCTGTTCTGCTCCAATTTATTTTGAAATTTTTGAGTTGAAGTCGGTGGGCATTAACGACTTCAACCTGGGTAAGGCCCAACGAGGTCGATTCTCACAAATAGTATTACTACTACCATCATTACTATTATTAGAACCACCTATGCTTCTCCCTCATTGCCGGTAGGACGGTGGGTGTGTATTACCAATCCCTTTATTTTTCTCTTTTTTGGGGAGATATGTTTTAAAGGCAGGAGCCCACCCATCTTCAATTATTTGGATAATTAAAACCAGCCCGTCGTCTTTCCATGAAAAGAAAAAGAACAAGAAAGGAGGAAATATCCAGCGTCCCACCAGAAGGCAGGGGGAATCTGGAGTTAAGCCAAACAGGAAAGCCATCAGATATCATCTAATTTGCGTTCTTTTAGGCTAACAATCTAATTTCAACCATAAATTCCCGGAGCCCATCAAGCATGAGACACAACACCACTATTGTAATAAAATTTACACTGAGAGATCTAATTCACCTGATTTCCATGCACACATGAATGGACGCACAATTCATTTGTAATGCAAACTGAAGAGGCATGAGCAGAATCCTGTATAGTTTCGTTTCTTGTGCATATATAAAAGATTGTGACCCTCCATTCCAGATCATAAACATACTTAAAGTCACTGCAAAACATAAGCGCAGGTTTGATATTATATCCCTTAGTTTACTCCAGATTTTTCAGCACATTGCCCACCTAAAACAAAGATGAAAACATGGATTCCAAGCCCATGAGAACCTCTTCTAATGGGGCACCACCAACACATGGAATCTGTCCTGGAAATCACCTTTTCCATTGTTCCAATTATCAACCTCCTATGTATCTCATTATAATCCTGAAAAATCTCTTTCTACTACAACTTTCGGGCAATTGCAGCAGTAGCTTTCTTATCAGATTGGGACGACTGTGCTCCAATTTCAACCTCCTACCCCACATATTCTTTAGAAAAGGAAGCCTTTGTCTTAGTGTTTCACCACTCAGAGTGCTGCAGCCCTCGTGACATTCCTAGCTCACAGACTGCTTGAGACTTGCAAATGATACCCCTGATTCTTCATCAGGCCATGCTAACAATGGACATGAAGCAACGTGACGCAACTCCCATACCGATGCTGCAATGTGGCACTGAAGACACAAGCTCCCGGCACAGCTTCAGACCGATGGTGCAGGCAAATTGCGCACAGCTTCCGACACTGATTTAAAAATATCCAAGCCACAAAGAGAGGCAGCTTCAGGCAAGCACTGCAAGACGGCAATGATCCTCATCACCATAGTTTCCTTTTGGCCAAGACCAACAGTACATCCCATGACAACGTTGATCTCCTCCACCATCTTGACACCCAGGTGACAAACTTGGAAGGACTTGGCAGCTGCCTCCAGCATGTACTCGCTGGCGTTGTTCATCTGAGGCCTGACCACTGTGAGCATGGCATCAAGGCCAGCCGCTTAGGTTAGATTGGAGAGGATTCCCCATGATTGATTCCTCAAGAGAATGAGAGTCATGGCTACAAGAGTTTTAGGGATGAAAGGCAGGAGAACCTGCTCAGCAGCAGCATCCAGTTCCGGTTCATGCATCGCCACCTTATGGATGAATTTGACAAGAACGTGAAGCTCATAAGGCTTAAGCTGATGTCAGACAGGCATATCTTGTCCGACAGAGGGCCTGCATGGACATGCGAGCACCATAGATGAGCTGATGTTATGTTGCTTGTTCCCTGCTCTGAGGGAGGTGATCATTATCTGTTTCCTCAAGCAGAACCACCACTAACAGATCCGCAAAGCAACATCGCAAGTCAGCTGCTCATTCAAGGCTTATTTCTCTAATCTGTCTGCTCTCATGTTGCCCTCTGATGGCATCATCATGGTTCTGAGGCTTCTCCTCCGTCTTTGAGTTGTTGCCATCACAGCCAAAGAATAGGGGTTAGCAAAGAACCCCATACCCTAGCAAGGTCCTACTCTCTAGAAGCCTAGCTCTCAAAAAGGAAGACAAACTCATACCGCTGCTTCTAATCCTACTCTGCTACAACTTTTTTGAACTGAAGAGACCAATCCAAAGTGGAAGCTCAGCAGATCCTGACCACATCCACACTTCATAACCCAACCCCATAACCATGAAATGGAGCATTTAGACACCTCAAGTCAAGCTTATTCATTAACTTCAGTTCATTCACCTTTTGTAATTGTTCAAAATATTAATATTAGCCTTGAATGGCATAGAGGGGATTTATCTGCACGGAAAATATCACAAAGCACTCTTAGTACGTTCTATCTAGAACCACCATCAGACCAAGATCACACCATGGAGCCTCCTGCCTTTAAATATCTATAGCAGTAAATTATCATTCCTCAACATCCTCCAAAGAATCTAACTTCCAAGTACTTGTGCACATATTCCTGTAAACTTGGCGATGAAAATTGAGCCTCCCTCCATAGATTACAAACTAAGAGATTTCTTGGGTACTTACTTGAAACAATGGCCTCTGCTTCCACCGTATTGCTGCTCCTCACTATGTTGGCATCTACCCCTGCAATACAAATTAAAAATGTTATGATGAGATATCATTAAACTAGAGTAAAAAGTTATGAATGCTAAAATTAAATCCATTTGAATGCTGTTACTGCTGTTACTGATATTTATTTTTCCAACTTAATAAATGTTAAAATTCAATTCATTGAACTATTAGATTTATTCAAATCATTCGAGCATTAACATGTCCATTAACTGTCAAGCATGATCCTCAGCCATATTATCAAGGGTTGGCTATTGCGTTCTTGAGAGTGCAGCCAACATTCAATGCAACATAGCTATCAATCAAAATGGTTGTAATGTGGGCATATCATGGTAGAGACATTTGCTTTAAGTTGTTCTGAAACTCACAATCGGGTAAAGTGATGCCTACTTTTCATGACGAATGTTATCCTGTCCCTATGTAATCTTATAAGACTGGACCGATTCACAAAGAGGTGCTGAATGATGACTATGACTATCTTCAATAATAATTTTGCATTGAAAGATAGGCATCATAAGCTTGGATTACATGGAAAACCGGTTCCAGCCATACAAAGACAGACTTGTGAGCCAATCATGGCCTCATGCATTGACTAGAAGGTTGGCTTCTATAAAATCAATCCCCATTTGCTAGAGAGATCACTTTGTTTAGTAAAATTTGAATACACGAACAGCAAGATTATTAAATAGTAAAAATATAAAGAGGAAAAAGGACAAGTAATTAGGATCTAACAGTATATAGACATGAACAGGATAAGTTTCACCGATCTCCTGAAAAGCACTAGTTAACTACTAAGACTGTACAGGACTAGCAATAACAATGAGGGGGGAAAGGACAACAAAGAATAATGCAAAAACTCAAGATACACAAGAAAGCTTTCCCAAGGACAAACTTAACACAAAGTGAGCCTGCAACAAGACAAGAATAACAAATCATCTCCTGCTATAGTATTGGCCAAGTGACAATATTATGCATCACTTTGCTCATGATTTCCTCTTTATGTTTGAAAGAGTTGCTGCAGACACCTAATGAAAGGAACTAACAAAAGTCTTTCGAAAACATGGCCACACAGAAAATCTCCTTTGTAGAGCAAGTAATGCTCAAAAACCTCCAGAAAAAGATCTACAAAATCAGGAGGGATTTGTGCATAGTATTCCCTTTAGAAGTGTCACTTACACATATTTTGACCTCTGAGCAAATGCGAAAAATGCTTAAGGCTTTTGAGATCAAGAAAAGCTTTACAAAAAATAAATAAATAAAGTGCAACATGCGCATCATATGATCACCGACACTCAAGTTTCTCATTCCTATCATTTGATTATTAAACAGTTAACTATCCTTTTTGTAATACATTGCACTAGTTGGGTGGGATTTATGGTCAAAATTTTTCATCTCGCCCACTTGTTGCATGCCAGAACTATCATCAAACAATGTTCATGTATACACTACTCATTCTACCAAGGACATTGCATGCAATCAGACTTAATGATAAGACTATTTGGTCAGGAATTTTAATGTCAATTGGCCATCTACCAGAATTCCATGCTACATATGAAGGCCTAGAAACAAATCATCTTACCAACAATGATTATATTAATTCTTCCCTGATCATTGTATTTTGGTATATGGAGTTCAGCTTGCAATAAAGAACAAATTTCAGCTTAGTAAGATTTTTCAGATAGCCTCCAAGCAATATAAGGTGTCTCTGATATCCATACCTTCCAGTTGATAAGTTATTATGCATTTAATGTCCTTTTATGAAAAACTTGTTTGATGAGTTGATGCTGATCTTCTGATGATACTATTTGTCTGGATAGAATTAATTTTTCATCATGGAATTCTTAGGTTACCAAAAATCACCACAAGAGCACTTTCCACCCTCAAAATGGTGAAAACGGGTGGCATCTCTCACAACAATCTCCTTCCTGATAATACTACTAATCAACTTCATTACTGTATGACAGTCACTGCAAACACGAATGTTCTTCACCACACGAATCACTGCTCCAGGAACTGACTTGAGTATCCCATAGGCAACAGCCAGCCTCTCACTATGCAAAAACAACTGCTGCTCCTTCTCATGCTCTTCCACGTCATGCATAACGGAACTGGTATCTGGAACATACCCTCTCTTCTTCATCTCCATAACCAACCGCTCAAGCAATTCAAGGATCTCATTTCTCATATTATGTGGCACTTCCCCAGCACGAAACAAACAGCTCTCCTTCCCTAATTCAACCCAACTATAACCTGGCTCTTTCCTGATCTCCATATTTGCCATCAACCTCCTGACAGTAGCCACATGCCCCCACTTCCCAGCAATGGCATATGTATTAGACAACAGTATATAAGTTGAAGGGTCTCTTGGTTTCAAGGCCAACAAATGATCAGCAATCCTATTGCTCCTCTGGGTGTCCCCATGCTTCTTACAAGAACTCAGTAGAGCAGCCCAAGTAGCTTCATCAGGTTCATATGGCATTGTTCTGATAACATCCTCTGCATCAGATAGGTGCCCCGACCGACTGAGAAGATCCAACAAACAAGTATAGTGTTGCAGCAAGGGCTTCATTCCATAGTCCCGGGTCATTGAATCAAAAAGTTCACGCCCTCTCTGGACCAAACCTGCATGGCTACAAGCATAGATCACCCCAACAAACGTCACCTCATTCGGCTTCACTCCAGCGAGAACCATTTCATCAAAAAGAGTCAGTGCAGCCTCAGCTCTCCCATGCTGAGCCTCTCCGACGACCATAGTTGTCCACGAGACAATATCCCGTGCTGAGATTCCCTCAAATACAGCTCTAGCCGAGTAAATATCGCTGCACTTTGCATACATGTCCACAAGAGAATTGCCTACAATCATGCTCGATTCATATCCTAGACCCACCACGAGACAATGTAACTGCTTGCCAAGTTCAAGCGAGGCCAGGTGAGAAGAAGCACCAATAATACTTGATAGGATGAAGGAATCTTCTATTTGAACACCTTCCCTTCTCATCTCAACAAATAACTTCACAGAGCCAAAGCTATCGCCGCTCTGTATGAACCCTGAAATCAAAGCAGTCCACACGAATACGTTCTTCTCCGGCATTTGTCGAAAAAGCTCCAAAGCCTCCACTTTTCGGCCATTGTACGCATACCCGGAGACCATAGCTGTCCAGGAGACGCAATTCTTGTGGAGGATAGTGTCGAAGACCTTGCGGGCGTCGTCAGGGGCGCCACACCGGGAGTACATGTCAACGAGGGAGGACTTAACGACATCGTCTCCTGAGAGCAATGGCGAAGAGAGGAATTGGGCGTGGGCTTGCCTGCCCAGGCGAATGGAGGCAAGGCGAGAAGAGGTCTTGACGAGGGTGGCGAGGATGAACCCGTCGAGAGGGATACGGTCGACGGCAAGCATCTGGCAGAAGAGGGGGAGAGCATCGGAAGGGCGTTCGGAGTGGGAGAAAGCCGCGAGGATGGCGGAGTAGAGGAAGGGATCGCGGTGAGGAGTTTCGTCGAAGAGGTTGTGGGCGGCGGGGAGGAGGCCGCAGTGGGCGTAGGCGGTGAGGAGGGCGACGGGGAAGGGGGGGAGATGGCGGAGGCCGGACTTAAGTAGTTGGGCGTGGAGCTGGCGGCAGAGAGCGGGGAAGCGCCGGAGTCCTGCGGAGCGGAGGAGTGCGGCGAGGCGGGGGACGGCGGTGGAGACGGGCATTCGATCCTAGGGCGGAGAACCGGTGAACCGGGCACCTGCCGGTCCAAAGGTTTTTGCCCTTTTTTTTTTGCGCTAAAATAAATACCTCGTTGATCACGATTCACGAACCATTGGAGTTTTAATTTAAAAATAATAATAATATTTTTATTCTCTAAGTGTTATTTGATTTAATGCTTTAAGATTTTTTTTTTGTTAGAAAAAAGTTGCAATTTTGTAGGAGAAAATATCGATTTCCAAAAAATATAGTATTTCTAAAGTATTACGTATCTTTAGAATCATTGCGTCTATACAGGCATTCGAATAGAATCTATAAATAAACTTCTCTCGGAGATACGGCACACTTTTTTTTACTCTAAAATTGATATTAAGATTGCTTCTAGGATAAAGACTGCTTCCACAGCGCACTTTCTTCTTTTCCATCCTTTTTCTTCTAATTTTTTTGAGAGGGGGTAATTGAAAAAGTCTTTCAGATCAAGCTTTCCAGCGATTATGCTCGTTAAAGAAGGATTAGGCTGAATCGAGCTATTATACCTTGCAGACGAAATTACTGTAGACCCGCACGTAGGAAGTGAATCACATTCTTATAGTAGTATTGATTATACATCTGGATCCATGCAAGCTTTCTACCAATTGGTTTTCAAATTTTTTTGTAGATATAAAGTTTTATTTACATTTATTATTTTATATCACAAGTAGCAATTTCTAGCAAGAGGGTTTGAATCCATTAACAAGAAGTTTAATTAAAGGCCTAGCACACATTACGCAAGAAAGCCTTGTTCCATTGTAGCAGAAGATAGACATGCTCATAAAAATAGCGTACACCTCTACCAAGTCAAAACTAGACTTGGGCACTGGGCCGGGCCGCCCATGGCCCGGCACGGCCCGGCACGAAGCGGGTCGTGCCTGGCACGGCCCGCTTGCTACAGTACCGGGCCGTGCCTGGCACGGCCCATTCAAGGGGGTCGTGCTGGGTCACGGTTTTCTGGCCCGCGGGCCAAGCCCGGCACGGCCCATTAGGGCCTGGGCTGGCACGGCCCGCTTCTTGGCCCGTGGGCCAAGCACGGCACGCCCCGCGGGCCAGCCCGGCACGGCCCATAAGGGCCTGGGCCGGGCACGGCCCGCGAGCTAGGCCCGGTTCAAGCCCTTATGGGCCTGAATCGGGCCCGGGCCGTGCCAGGCACGGCCCGTCTCCATTAAAATACCCAAAATACCCCTCAATTTAGCCCAAAATACTCCTCAATTTAGCTGTTTTTGGACTGTTGGGAGGGGCATTTTTGGAAAAATCCCAAAATAGCCGTTGGAAACGGCTATTTTCTCCCCCCCTCTCCAGACGGGCCGTGCTAGGCACGGCCCGTTTGCGCCCGAGACGGGCCGTGCCAGGCACGGCCCGTCTCGTGCCGTGCCGGGCCCGGGGCCGGGCCGGGCTTCGATTTTCTGCTGAGCGGGCCGTGCCTGGCACGGCCCGCTAACGAAGCGGGCCGGGCACGGCCCGTTTAGACCCCTGGCCCGGTGGCCCGATGCCCAAGTCTAGTCAAAACCTAAAATATGGTAAAAGTATTCGTGAACCCCACACGAAAACCATCACGACCGGGAGATTTTGGATGAGTCAAGGCTCAAAGAGTCTCCTTGATTTCCAAATCAATAGCTAATTGGTGCGTGTGAGGTTCGTTATCCAGTAAATCAAGTGTCCTCATCAATTTCCCATAAATCAGAATAGAAAGCAAGAAATTCATGCTCAATATAATGTCCTCATCAATATGTACGTACATGAAAGAATCTAATACTTGTATTGCCTCCATACACCCATTTCAATTGCGAGTTTTGCTTTCACTTCATCTAGATTTTGTGTCAAACATTAGCACACTTATTAGCAACATCCGATATATTTTCAAGTTTACATAGACCATGGCTATTTCAGTATGCGAGGTTAGATTGATGAGACACATATGAAAGCCATAAGCATAGAGCTCAAATCCTCTGATGAATTCTCAAACTTGAGCTTATTCAGACCAAAAGGCCTCAAATTGAAACTGCTTGTGTTGCAGGCAACGTTATTCATGTCAAATGAAATATTAGTTTGTTTCAATAGCATGCAACAAAACCAATGTGTTGGCACAGATTATCCGGGACAATATATTCCAAAGTTACTCATTCCCTATTTTAAATTAATGTTTGACTCACTAGATATAAAGATTAGGGTCTTAAAATATAATTAGTCTCAAAATTTATTATACTTGCCAAGATATCCATAACTTGCTTCCTTAAATACCATCAGAGATCCTATAATATCTTGGCCTTTCCTCTCAGGTGTGGATCTGTGTCTCGGCCAAGATAACTCGAAATCTCGGTGCATCATGATCTCAACTACGTACCTACTATGTTGACTTAGATCTCCGGATTTATAAAAAAAAAATCCTTGCTCATTGGTGCATTCATGTATTCAAGTTAAGAACTAAAAAGATATATTTTAACACATTACGAGCCAAATGCATGATCCCACAGATTAGAAAAGAGAAAAACGAAGGGTTATTACGTTGGGTTCAATCTAAAAATATCTAACTCTAAATAAATCCTGGTAATTGTTACACCATGTGAAAGGAGAACCGGTGAAACCTACATGATGAACTGCATGAGCATGCACAAAGTGGCATTTTTTTCTAGTTCATCTAAAGCCCGACCCTGCCATGTTTTTTTTTTTTGTCATGTATAAATAATATAGTGTTAAAATCACCAATCATCAAGATAGGGGTATTAAGTGATAGAAGCTTAATAAATTCATGCCATAAGTCAGGTTGTTCGCTTCGTCGCTGCAAAAGGGATACGAGAGAGGAGCTATAAAACATAGCCTAAGTTAGTGAGAATGATATGTATATCTTATTAGATAGGAGGTACAAGTAATCAGCCCTATCTCTCTTCTCCATGTGACAATGCTGCACCCTGAAGTTCTTCTCACTAGAAGGTAATTTCGATCAAAAGAGACGCAAATAAAGTTAGCTCTACAAGTATTAAAATAAGTATCAACTAAAACTAGAATATAATAAGTTATATAAGTTATGCAAAGTAATTAAAGAATATAAAAATTAGGTATCTTTCTTAGACACCCCTCTCCAAAACTAATTTCCAAGATAATTGAGGGATAGGAATTTGAAATTTGATGCCCATTCACCAACCTAGTCAGTGAATTCAAACATTGAAGTCTGCCCATGTAAAGATACTTAATTATCCTCGTCAGTTCTAATTTTCGCAACGGCTGTCTGGGTGGTGTAGTTGGTTATCACGCTAGTCTCACACACTAGAGGTCCCCGGTTCGAACCCGGGCT
This sequence comes from Phoenix dactylifera, assembly GCF_051530095.1. Classification (NCBI taxonomy): domain Eukaryota; kingdom Viridiplantae; phylum Streptophyta; class Magnoliopsida; order Arecales; family Arecaceae; genus Phoenix; species Phoenix dactylifera. Next base: position 17,887,822 of record NC_143201.1, read on the forward strand.
CAGACAGATTGTTTTTAATTTGTTTAGTTTGATTTTCCTTTTTAACTTTTTGGAAATTAATTTGAGGTTTAAGAATTTAGGATTGGCGTAAAATTTTGGGATTGATAAGTGTATTTAAGCATGCACACAATCCACATAGCAAGCATTATCGGGCCCTTTCTTTGAATAATGCTATATTAAGAATTAATAAGTGTATTTTCACCATTATCTTTTTAAAACTTAAATCTTCATATTTATTTCAAAATATAATGTTAACTACCTAAACAAAAACATAATTTATCTTATCATTTCATTAATAGTGACATAGTGGTCATTTTAACAATTATAATGAAAATAAAGGTTCATTATGTGATTAGTAGCTTTCTTCTTCCCTTATAATTAGAAAAAAAAATTAGAAATAATTGTTTGAAAAAAAACTTATAAAAAATAAAGAAATACTATTTTTTTTTTTTTGTGCAACAGCAGTTCACACCTTACGGGTGTGAATACGGCCAGCAAAATCTGAAAACAACAAAGCAAAGAAGGAATCCAGCACTGTGTCGTGCTCCCTCCAAACAAAACATCTAGAATGGTGAACCACATAGGAAGCAACCCAGTCAGATGCACTATTTGCTTTCCTATAGATGTGTGAAGTCTGATGAGCACTACACTCCTGTAGTAGTCCGCAAATGTCAAATAACAACGGCCTGCCCTCGTCTGCACGTCTCCGACCCCTGATCCAATCAATCACTGTGGCCGAGTCGCTCTCAAGGATAATCCGGTCCACACCGAGTGTCCGTCGGGCATAGGATATGCCCTTCTAGGCGGCTTTGAGCTCCACACGCACCACTGAGGAATCGAAGATCTGCTGGCCTTCCGTCGCCACTAGTCTAGAATCATGGTCTCTGATGACGAAACCCACGCCTCCGCCTCTTCCGTCACCTTTTGGAAAATACAGTTTGCACCCTCTAGTTTTCATTGGTTACAATTAAACCACCTTTGCTTTAAAAAAGTCTCAACTAAACCATGTAGTTACTATTTTGACTTTAGTTATTCTTCTGTCCATCTTCTTGAAGTAGATCTCACTAAATTGCTCATTTGACCATTGCTTTAACCCACAGGGATAGGGAGAGTTAGGGAAAACAATCATAAGGAGCCCATCATTGTGATCAGGAGAGGTAGTGAAAGAGAGGCAGGGGATTTGACCAAAAAGAGAGGCAGGGGAAAATCAAGTGAGATTGCCATAGAAGATATCCTTAAGCAATCTCATTCATCTATGTCATTATGGAAGAACTCCACTTCTGACTTTGTGAACAGCTGCAAGTGTAGGCCAACGCTTCTTTGGTTGCTTCATGTATGAGGTTTGTGGAAGCTTTGTTGGTTTCTCCCTCCAAATTTGTTTTTTTGATTTTTTCTCCTATTTGGTAATATAAGCCAGCAAGGTATACAGCTACTTTGCTCGCAACTGGTCTCTCCACCAAAAGGATATACCTAAATCTTTCCTCCATATTTATTTGGAGGAAGAGGTTACATGTCCTCCTTCTTGTATATTTCAACAAGTTGCTTGCTTATTGGCTGAAGAAATCTCTCTATGTCAACAAAACATCAAGATGATGTTTTTCTGAATTTGCAAAAGCCTTGATTACTACAGGATTCTAACAATTTTTCACTAATTTTTACTCAAATTCATGGTGGCCAGTGCACCTTTGTCTTAGATTATGCCGATGAGATTATCACTATGGGTAATGAACCTACAATTAATCAACTCAAGGCCTTCCTTCAGCAGCAGTTCCAACATCAAGGACATAGGAAATTAAAGTAGTTTCTTAGCACCAAGGTGGCTAGGTCAAACAATGGCATTTTTTTTTTTTTTGAACCAAACGGAAGTATACTTTAGAAATTCTTGATGACCTACCAGATCTCTGCAATTCGTGATTTTCTAATGGAGCAGCATCTTCACCTTGGTCATTTTGGCAATCTCTTTAATGATCCAAGTCATTACTGAGGCTCATGGTTTAGGAGGCTTATCCATCTCTCTGTACTCAGTCCTTAGCAAATTTATGCATAAACGCTGTAAATGCACATGGATGCTGCGATGCATTTATGATGCTATCTTAAAAAACACACCAGGTCAAGGAACTCTTTTCTCAGCCATTAATAACCTCCATCCATCTTTCCCACGAAGATTCTAATTGGGTATCTTGTTCTATAACTTGAAGTTCAGCCAGTGGGTGCTATACATTTTTTAGACGATATGTCCCAAATCCCAATCTCACCGAAAACCAAGAGACAAATTATGCTATCACGATCTTTTACTGAAGCTGAATATCGATCTATTGCTGCTGCATGTTGTGAACTTATATGGCTTAAATATCTCCTCTTTGATCTAGGGATATCACATTGCGAACCTTTGTCTTTCTTTTGTAAGAATCAAAGTGTACTTTATATTGCAGCTAACCCTGTATTTTGTGGACAGACCAAAAATATAGAATTGGATCGACACATTGTTCATGAAAAAATTCAGAATGGTTTGATTGCAACTAAATATGCTCCTATTAATCAGTAACCGGCAGGCATCTTTAAGAAGCCATTTGGCAAGACAATTTCAATTTCTAATATCCAAGTTGGGCATTCAAAATCTTCATGTTACAACTTAAGGGGGCATATTAATAGATAATAAGATATCTAGGAATAGTTAGGAGTAATAAGATTTATCACAACAATTTTTGTTGCAATTATCCCGATAGTTTTTGCTATAACTCTCCAACCAATTTTGTTGTGACCTAATTGTATGTACTCATCCCCATTTACATATGTTGTTTGTGTGTCAATCAACCAAATCACTTTTCCCACTTCGCATTTGTTGAATAGCATTTGTATTTTCTTATCCTTAGAGAATCCAAGCAAAGGTTTTATGCATGTATGCATGTACATAAGGATGGTTTTTATTTTTGATGGACGTATGTACATAAGTATGTTGGCATATTACTATTTAAGTATGTAATAAATTTGAATAATTTAAGAAAAAAAACTAATTACAATGATTGCTACTGGTTGATATAACAATATTTATTATGAATCCGGGTTTGCCTTATTGGTCACATCCCTCTACTTAGCATTTAGAGTAACATATTAGTAAGGAGAGGCAATATTAGACAAGAGAAAAAGAAATACTTAAAAGTGTAATTGCAGCTTAATATTAAGCTCCCATAATGCCCAATGGAGTCCATGATTTGATCAGTCTCAATCAGCTAAAACTTCAATACAATGCCCAATAAATATTCTCTCTCTTCCCCTCCGACGCCGCGATAGCCAGCAATCAATAACCAAACTGTCTTCAAGTTTTATTTATAACGAGTCATCAAGATATCCACCAGAGAACAAGATTCAAATTCGTCTAAATGAGTTAGTAAGAACTTCAACAAGATGCCACACATTCCCCTTCCCTCACTCTCTTTTTCTTCCACCACCCAAACTCTCAACACAGCTCAAAAAGAACAATCTCCGGCCTAAATGGAATATGTGAATTCTCTTCAGTTACTTGGATATTTGCACGATCCATGACCTGCACAAACCACCAAATATTCGGATAAATTGCATCAAAATCAGTACTGTACGAAAAAGAAAAGGACTTTTAACTTTAATAAGATCTTTCTTTTTGAAAGCCCCATGAATCTTCGCTCTGCCATACATTCCATAGAAACAGATGAACAACATTATAATAGAGGACACAACGGTCACTAATGATACATCAATCGTACATGTTTTTTTGGAGACAGGTTGTTGAGCTGTCCCTGTTGCAAACGATTGATATGTCGAACGGATACCTCTTCCACTACGGCAAACATAAGACGTGGATGTGGGGCATCAAAGGTTGACGGATTTTGTGCTAACCAAAAAAATTCTATATTTAATCCTAAATAAAGCCTTTACCCATATATATAAGAAGTTGGAGTCACGGTCCACTTAACCTCATGCATTATCTAGTTTAGTAAAAATAACCATTAGTCAAGCTGCAAACTTTTTGTTAGCACATGTGAGGTGCGATGTCATTTTTCTACAGCTCAAAAATAAAATGCTTGGTAGGTGCCACCTCCTATTTTGAAATATTCGGACCATAATTAACGGCAATATAGCTTATGTGGGTTGAAAAAAAGAAAGTTGTCTAAAGCACTCTGAAGCTTACTATTTTTTTGTTTTTTTGGATGGCTCACTGGCATGTAGTGTGCCGAATCAATCTAAAGTTTAAAAAATTTTGATGCCAGAAATGCAAAGTTATGTCACCAAAAAACATGACATCCCGCCCCAAAATTCAGCCTTATTTTTTGTTTTTTTTTGGCATATAGTCTCTGTTTTTATATATTAATTATACATGGCGCGTCTTCCCAAAACTTAGTACTTTAAGCTTTCAACATAATATGTTTATTAGTTCCCATGCCTCTCCCCCACTCAGCCTAGAGTTTTTTAGATATTTGGGTTTCTCAATATTATTATTATTAGGTTCAAACTTTTTAATTATAATTCAAACTTGATAATAATAATGTCAAGTATAAATATGGTCAACTAACTAAAAACTCCAAAAAAAAAAAAAAAAAAAAAAACACAGAAGAAATATGCTAATATTAGGAACCAGAAAGAAAAGAGTATCGGACTTACTTGGATCCTGGGCGGTCTGCACGGCGAGCCCGTTAAAGTAGCAGGTGCCGCCGGACCGCCGAAACTGCTGCCAGTACGAGTTGAACGCGTAGCTGGCGTGCGCCGTCGGCGAGGCCGGCCGGTAGCACGGCCCGCCAGGCTGGATCGCGTCGCACGTGCCCTTCCCCTGCCCGCACGCGTACGCGATCGCCGCCCCGACCTCCGTCGCATTCGCACCTTTCTTCCCTCCTCCAAACACACACCAGATCTTCCCCTTGTACGGCTCGTTGTTCTCCGGCGCCGGCAGCGGACCGTACGATGCGTCCGGCCTCCGGCCGGTGAGGTCCACCTCGTAGACCCTTGTGGCGTTCGGGTAGAGCAGCCCCCAGTGCCGCTCCGTCCCCGGCCCGGGCTTTTGGTTCTCGTTGTAGAGCGCGAAGACGAACACCGGCATCACGGCTCCCGGCCGCGCCGGCGTCCCCAACGCCGGCCGCTTCGAGAGCCGCCGGGCTAGGTTCCGGTTGTACGTCGCCGCGTTGTATATATTCGCCCCGATCTGGTCCAGATCGCCGGCGTTGGGCCACCCGGTCTCGGCGATGGCTAGCCGGACTCCGCCGAACCCTAGCTTCGCCATGGCCGCCACAACGGAGTCCAGCATCTGGTCGAGTAGGTTGGTGTAGGTGAGATGGGTTCCGGGATCGAGGTAATTGGTGGCGGAATTGCCTCGGAAGAGGGCGTAATCGAGGGAGACGGTGGAGGGACTGGAGGCCCAGGCGAAGTACGGGTAGACGTCGACGAAGTAGAAGGAGCGGGTGCGGTTGGCGAAGCGAAGGAGGGGCCGGATAACGGTGCCGGCGATGTCGTCGCGGAACTCGCCGGCGGAGGGTGGGAAGGAGGTCTTGAGGGAGTCCATGGCGAGGGTGGTGCCGACCTTGACGTCGCGGATGGAGCGGGCGCGGAGGGCGCGGTGGAGGTTGGCCATGGCGGGGACGAGGGAGGGCCAGGAGGATTTGACGGAGTAGTCGGAGAGGACCTCGTTGCCGACGAGGAGGAAGCGGATGCGGGCCTGGGGGTAGAAGGGGAGGAGGTTGGCGGCGAGCCAGGCGTCGGCGAGGGACCGGTTCGCGGCGAGGGAGGGGAAGACCTGGTTGGGGACCATGATGGAGACACGGAGACGGGTGCCGGCGAGGGCCCGGAGGATGGCGGGGTTGGCGTCATAGATCTTGACGGCGCCGGCGCGGAGGGACTGGAGGAAGCCGATGGAGCGGGCGGCGGAGGGCAGGTCGTCGCCCAACGTGCCGTAGTTCACACCCAGCTTGGCGAAGCTCCCACCTTGCGCTGTCCCGAAGAAGAAAAGAAGAAAACAAAACAAAGCATTTCTTGGTGAGTAGAAACAGAGCATACAAAGTCCTGAAAGGCAAAGGAAAACAGAGCATTGGAATTTAGAGTGCGGAAAAAAACAGGGAACTTGTGCTTGTGCTTGGCTTTTGGGAGAGAAAAGAAGCAGTCAAGAGGAACTCGTGCTGCCCAAAAGACAGCCTGAAACTTCTGCAGTCCAAGTGGAAGCCAGCAAAAAAAAAGGTGCATTTGAGAGGGTGAAGATACAAACTTGTGCTGTTCCAAAGCAAAAGAAACAGGAAAACAAGAGACTGGGGAGAAATGAAATATTAGAAACAAATATTGGATAAAGATGAGGACAGGAGTTTAGGCGAAATAGGAAGAAGAAAGTGAGCGTTGCTTACCCGGGGAAGGGATGGTGGAGAGGAAGAAGAGGAGGAGAAGAGGAAGGAAGGCCATTTCTCTTTTTCCTCCTGGGCTGGCTTCAAGTTCTTCTTCACCGCTTAGAGCCTTTTTAAGGTGGAGTAAAAGTAGGAATAGGGGTGGAAGAAATGCTGAAAGTGTGGATGCGAGGAAAGATGGGCTGTTTTCCCTTTGTTTACTTCTTTGGGGAAGGGGAGGGAGGGGGAGGAGGGAAAGAGTATTGAAGGCAGGCAGAGAAGTTGAGCTACTTCGTATTCCTAAGCAGAAAGAGGAGTCAAGAGGAAGATAGGTTGTTTAGATTAGAGGTCTCCACATGGAATAAAGTATTCCAGGCTCCAGAGCCATAAATATGCTCGGCACGGCAACAGATAGAAAGAGCTAAGAAGAGTCCTTTCTCTTTCTCTGGCTCTCTTTTTTTTTTTTTTTTCTTTTTTTCTTTTTTTCTTTTCTTTTTTTGCTTGCTAAAAGAGGCGTTTCATGCATACAACGGGTACGAATACGCCCAATAATTCTTTGGCTCTCTTCGGATGTTCTTTTTCTTTATTCCCTTCCGGTGATGAATGACATGGAAGGGCCATTCTGTTTGGAGGGAGGCACTGTCGCTCTACTTTTTCCCACCGTGTCGAGTAGCGGACAAAGGGACGCGGTTTGGATCCGTTGCGATCCAACAATACACGACAAGACTTGGTCAACGCGTCCGACTAGGCGACATGGGCCGCTTCAGGCGCACGGCACGAGAAGCACATGGGCCGCGATCTAAAGAACGATGGCCCGAGATCCAAGGGGGCTGGGCTGCATGAAGAGAGCATGAGAAATATCTTGTGAGCCTTTAGAAATTCTATAATGCTTGATCTCGTCGGACTGAATTACTTGACTCCAGGTCTTCATTTTTAGCAATTCTTTAATGCTCGATCTCCTTGGCATGAATGATTTGACTCCACGTCTTCATTGCCGAAACTGGATGTGGAATCGAAGCAGTTCTCTTTAACCATTCCTACTTGCAAAGCACACCCATTGCTTTTGGTTTACTTCTCGCTCCAGATCTCCCTCCCCAACAATTTTTAGGCTATATCACCTGTTTGATGTTTATAGTTCTTTTCTGCTAGTAATCTTTTTGTGATAGGGTGGTCAGAGAATCCAACACATTTCATGACTTGGTCTTCAACCGAGCCATTTGATGCAATTTATTAATTTCACAAGCTAATAATTTCATTAGAGAAGAATACTAGCTCCCAAAACTGTGCAGCGGCTCATATTCTTCCCCAGTTAGTAAGCCAATTTGCCGCCGGATTTGGTTCTTGATGAACATGTTGCAGATTGTGTTATTGAGAAAGATATAGCAGAGAGATTGAGTTTTGCTTTCATGTAGTGCATGCATGCCTTTGCCAGGATGGCAGCCTGAATTCCTTCCAAATGGTTCATGCACCAGATAACCTATCACCACTTATAGCAAACCATCAATATTAAACTTGGCAAAATCTAGGAGTGAAATATCCCAACAAATCTGCAACTCCTTGGGTGGGTTCATGCTAGAGTTTTTTTTTTTTTTGTGCTGAAACGGATGTATCATATATAGTGGGTACGAATACATCCAAAAAAAATCAAAGAGTTCTGAGGTCCTACTTAAAATCTAAATGTGAGATTGCTTGTATGCTTTTTTTTTCAGTTATATGGACATAAGATTTTTTTTTTTTTTTTTGAGATGAAGGGAAGTTTAGCCACCCAAAATTTATTCAATTGACATAAATTATAGTGTCAAATTTGAAAAGAGAGTAGAAAACTAGGAGAACTTAGAAGTATTCAGTTCCTACAGCTCAATCATAAGAAGAATAGAGAAAGAAAAAGGTAGGAAAAAAATCATAAAATCATAAGAAGAACCATATAATATTTCTCTTCACTCACGTGTCGCTTATTTTGGTGATGAGTATATGATAAAAATCACAAAATACATCTTTTGCAAAGAAGTTATAGCTATGAAAATGTAAAGCACATATGTAAGAAGAGTAAAAGAAGTAAAAAGATTGAGAACGGTGTACAGCGCAAGACACAAAAATAGGGTTAAACAGCCTTGCCACCAGTAAATTCCTGAATTCTTAAATTATAACATTCAAGTTTTTTCTACGATATATAGTCTTTCTACATACATCATCTGCTCGTATGTTATACTATTGAACTTTTGCGATAATCTAAGACTTGCTTTCCTAGTTATGTGATATAAAAGCATAAACTCAGCATCCATTGATGTTTCCTTAAGCTGCCAGTTCAACCACACATATCCGACCCTTGGATTATATCGATGTTTTTCTCTTTCTAATCCCTTTTTTTGTAGATCAAAGTTCTCGATGTTTATTATATCTTTGTGATCTCTTTTTATTTTGTGGCACAGCATGTGTTAGACATTTTATGTAATCCACCCTACGAATGGATGTCGCTTGATTAGATGATCATGGTGATCTATAATTCCAATACATGAGTGTTAAGATCATAATAGAGGATAACCAAACTGCCTAATTGATCCTGTTTGGTTCCATATCTGTACTAAGCAGTGTATGCATTAAATAGGAGATGGGCTGAAATGCTAAAATCATAAAGCAGCAGGCAACAGTCAGGAGAAGGTCTTAAAAGAACATAGAATTAGATGAGAAAAGGCTGTTAGAAACACAATCAGGGGCAGCATGAAACCATAATTTTGGGAACTCCTGATTGTATCAAAATGATGCAAAAAAAGTATGCATCTGTTATTTTTTTAAATAAGAACCATTTAAAAATCTGATACAAACTTCAATATTTCATTAGATGAGTTATTACTACAGACAGATAAAAAGATTGCAAGCTGAGTACCAGAAAAAAATTTATAAAATTGAAAGGTGTGCATTTTGTTCGATATTCATATGTTACAAATTGATGTGGACACAGGGCGAGGTGGGCTGACGGTGAATCCGAACTTCTTTGTGTTATTTCGGGGCTGAACCTGATGGCCCTTCGCTGGCTCATGAGATGAGGTCTCCTGGCGGGCATTGCACTTCTGATATAACAGCTTCTCTAGAGTACAATGGAATGCAAAAATAAATTCATGACAAATGGGCTGGGGGCATCGTACTGCAAGACCCTTCCATTGACTTCTTGTGAGTCCAGCGAGAATGGTGGTATGGATTCTCGCGTCCTCCTCCGTTCAAGCCTTGATGTTCTCGTCAGACTAAGAGTTCAAATCCATTCAAATCTAATCATAATTAAGCACCACGATTGGCCCGTAGTTAGCTTTTATAAATCTGTGTTGCAGTGTTTTTAATCCACATAGACTAATGAGCCGAATTTTCTCGGTTACTATTTGTCACAATCCAAGATCTCACCCAAAAAGTTAGCCGGAAGGTGTTCTTTAGGTTCCTTAGTTCTGTATAAGTACCCAAGATCTTCTCGGCAAATAACCGATGTGAGACTAAACACACGCCTGCAAGGTTCTCAGAGCGAGAGAACCAATATTTACTATGCATGGTTTCTAGGTTGGATAATGTTAGTAATTGATCATCTGAACTTGTTAACTACAAAGGCCATGTACTCTATTATCTTCTAGCACTTTATGTATGCTCTCTCCTAACTCAAAAAACATCACCATTAATAGCCTCTTTTTTCTCGGAAAACATGCTTTCTTCATTGATCATTATCAAAATCATGCCTTATCATCAATTATCATTAAAATGCACAATAATTCGAACAATGTTGCGATCCAAGGAAACTGAAAATAGAGAGCAAATTAAAGATAGAAAAAACAAACAAAAACCTATGATCACCATTGTTTGTTCATTACAATCCTCATCATAAAAAATCAATAAGCATTCAAAACAGTTCAATGATTAAAGAAAGCCAAAAATAAATGGCAAACTTCTGGTAAGCAATACCGAAGAAGAAACATAGCTGATGTCTTTCATTGCTCCCCTTCTTTGGCATGATGCTGATTTTGTTGCATTCACGCCACACTCACCTTATTCCTAGTACCTGTAGTGAGGGGGCTTGCAAGGGCCCTCAATTTGAACACTGATGTACTCAGCTGGCATATAGATGCTGGAAAAGCTTAAAGGCTGATAAAATTCTAATGATGACTTCTAAATGTCTACAGCCATTGTCGGAGCAGAATTTAAAGATGATGAACAATGGAATCTCCAGAAATTATTAGCATAAAATGTGTGGAATATTTACCTATAGGAAAGCTTTTCTTTTCATTGACCCACCCAGTATTATATATTCCAAGAGCTTGTTTGGATGATTGGGCTGAAAATCTTATGAGAATTCGTGGGTTGGGGCCGGTACAACCAGCAAAGTTCTAAGCTTACAGGTTTGGTTAGGCTTATATTTATAAATACTTAGGAGTGGCTGTAGAATGGCCTAATCCGAATCCCATAGGGAGAAAAGGACCTACATTCATAAAATACAGAAAATACCGTTCAAATTTATTGCCATTAAACTAAAAATTTTGTACTCATCAATTTTATAGTATCAATTTTGTACTCAGATGGCATGTAGTTATGCTGGATAAGCTTAAAAGGTGATGAAATTCTAATGAGGACTTCTACATGTCTAGGGCCATTCTCGGAGAAGAATTTTAGGATGATGAACAATGGAATCTGCAGGAATTATTAGCATAAAATGTGTGGAATATTTACCTATAGGAAAGCTTTTCTTTTCATTGACCACTTTAGTTACTCGAACCCACCCAGTATAATACATTCTAAAATATAGAAAGTACCATTCAAATCTTTTACCATGAAATTAAATATTTTGAATGCATCATCAGTTCTTTAAGATTAAGCCACAAACCCTAATTGAACCTGAATATAACAGTCAAAATTGGCTGATTTATATAAATGCAGAATCCTTAAGGATGAGGCAGTCAGGATCAATTTTTCTCCATAAATCTATAAGCATGACTAGAAAGCATGAACATTATAAGAGTTTGTAAGGGAAACAAATCAATTATAAGGCCTCTATACCAAAAAAAAAAAAATTATAAGGTCTGAGACAGGGCATAGTACCACACCAAAAAGCCAATTTGGATCTGAGAACTATCACATTCATCCTGGGTTAAAATCCACAATAACAGATCTCTGTCCTCTAATGGCAATGCGAGTGGTGCAAGCATTATTGCAAGGGACTATGAAGAGTCTCCATTGTAGCCAAGACATTATCTTTGTCAATTGACTTTTCCTTGGCTGCTGAGGAGCCACTTTGATTGCTAATAATACAAGCTTCCTATGTGATAATAAAATTTTCATCTTTCTTACTATTATGGAGAGTGGTGAGCCTATTGCTTGTGAGCTCAATAAACTTGTAGAATTATTAGACATCTTGGACAACAATTTTGAGTTGATGTATTTTGGTTGCATGTTCCATGAAGCTAACCAAGCAGTAGATTGGTTAACCAATTACGGGAGGCTATGAATCGTGCATGGGTTACAGTAGATGCATATATAATCTAACCACTCGAATATCCTAGCAAGGAACATATCGACAATATACCTAAGCATCGCTCATGCGTACCGTGGCTATATAGCTGCACTTTCTGAATAAAAGATAATTTTAATGTTATAAAAGAACGAATAATTTCTGTCAAAAAAGAATCTAAGTCATTAGACTTAGTTTGCAGTGTTGAGCTGGTAACTAAAATAAGCTTAGTTGAAGGTAAACTTATTAGCTGCATTCAGTCATCCTATAGATCTTTACTACTTATCTACTTAATAGCACTTGTAGTAGGTAGACTTGCAAATAGTATCTCATTAATAATTCATTGGTATTGCCTAATAAGTAATTTGTAACTTTTTTTAAAAAAATTAGTGCTTCCTACTTTAAAAAAAAAGTATCCGACAAAAATATGCGAAAAGTGCTTCTACATGAAGAGAAAGTTGCAACAAGTATTTTAGAAGAAGATAAAACCTAGCCTCTTCTTCTTTTGGTGAGGAATTTTTTTTAAAAGCAAAAGTAGCATTAAACATGCCCTTAATATCCTCTTCTCATGAGCCATCCATCCTTATTTATATAGGAAAAAAAGTCTTAATTGTTTGCCAAAAAATGATACTGTGAGAAGTTCTTATTCTTTCTTTCTTCTGTTACCGAGTTTAACTAGGCTCATAGCACCGCTCTGGGATATTGACTAAGGGTAGCAAAAGTTGACCAGACCTAAATGATGAGATAAAGTCCTATTTAGGTTAGTTATGGGTTAAATTTTTTTGACTTGAACTTTAAATGACCAAGTATCAATTAGAGCTTTGACTCAAAATTATCTTCAAAATATCACAAGGAATTAAAAGAATTAGGCCGGACTTGTTAGGTCGCATCTGCTATGAACTGAATCTAGCCAAAAAGATTGGGTTATAGATCATTTAGCGAGACCAGATAGTAGGTGACGATTGAGCGGACGTGGATTAAGAAATCTTGACCTGATATTAAGCTGGATTAGATATGACGATTCAAGATTTTGCATGTTATCATCCTGACTCCTAGATCCAAATTTATTGTCGCCGATAGTTAATCTTTGATAATCCAAACTTATTGTTAGTGCCAATAATTGTCATCATTCTTCAAAATCAACACTCCAAAGTGCCAATAATGAACTTTCTCCCTTGCCATTCTTTATCCAGGGGAAATGATAAAAATCCTTTGTCCCTCCTTCCCACAATTGGAAGAAAAGTTGCTCTTCATAAGATACTTGTCATCAATTCTACCTACTATTACAACCAATCAACCATAAAAGAGTAGAAGGAACCATCAATCCAGAGGTCCACATTGATGTACCATAGGCAGCAGATAGAATCATGAAATAATGAAAAAAAAGGCATCCCGATGACTAAAAAATTGTCACGGCCTGTCTTGGCTTCAGATGGATTATTAGACGTCCACAAGGGACAGAGACATGTGATTGTGAAGGCCTTTTGGCTTTTGGCCATCTCTGAGTCTTTTTATTCTTTGGCACTTTGCAGTCTACAGTCAATAGACTCACAAGACGGCAAGTAAGGGATAAGTCTAGGTAAAATCCTCTATGACCTAAGAGATGGATCTTAGCTTTCTAACCTTGGAGTTACCTCTTACTAACATAGAATTGAAGGCTGGGAGGTGCAGGTCTCAGTGATCCTCTATGACTTAATGAGTGGTAAAATCCAAGAGTTTGGGTAATTGGCAACTTTGACGTTTGGAAGGTGTTGATTTGAGATACATAATAGCAGGAAAGGATTCAGGCATGTGAGGAAGGTAGCAAACCATGTTAAATAATACATTGGTTGCATCTGGAAGGCCATTGAGGTAGCTAAATTATGACAATTGTTAGACTATTATGATAATCTAGAGGTTCATCCATTGCTTTCAAGTGAGTGGTTGGTGCAGTTTTATGTAACATTCTGGATGGGTGTTATTGTGCATTCTTAGTGTATTTTTTGGATCAAATATATTAATCCACAATTTTAAATCTAAATAAAAACCAAAGTTTGTGATCATTTCTCACCTCCGCCTTTAAATTATTCCTTGCTTCTAAAAGTTGCTTCAATATTTTAACTACCAATTCGTAAATAATAATTTACTCTTTATTATCGCAGGAGTCGACCAATTTTAAAAGCATTCGATCAACCAACAATGTGATAACGATAAACTATTAGTACAGGTTAAAAAAAATCGGCCAACTTATAGCATGCATATGACAGCACTTGCATGCTTATAGCACTATGTATTAAATAACATGCATCCTTTTCTCAACTAGTTATCGAAAAATCTTACTCTGTATCTACTTACAAATTCAAATACACCACAATGGAAATATTGCACCAATTCAATTGTTACATGTTTGGCACCATAACATTCTTGTTATTAACTAGCCAGAATTTTTTTTTTAGTGCTACAAATTTTATTGCATTCATTACAAGAAGATGCTTTTTTATTTTTTATTTTTTTTGTAATATTACCGGATGTTTAAGAACAACAATCCTCTGCAACCTGAGCTGTAGGATACATTGCTGATTTCCATGTACCAAAAATGACACAGTGAGATACATGGTGGATCAGGAAAATACAACAAAAAACCCTTCTATGGTCCCAAAATCAGTGATCCTATGGAAAGTACCATTCATTGACACCTAACTTGGAGGCCTGAGCTCCCCCAATTAATATCTAACCAAATTAAGCCTAGCTTAAAAAAAAAAACAAGGAAAAGCCAAGAGAGTCACATAACCTCCCTTATTTAAGTAGGGGAAAGCACAGCAAGTGACAAACAAGGCGAATCCCCGGATTTGCCTCCCCTCAGCCCGGGAAAACGACATCCCACATCCGGTCGCAAGCCGCTATCACCCATTTCCGCATACAAAGTATATGAGATCTCGAATATATATGCCATTATCCAGCCGTTAGAAGAGCAGCAGCCCGCTAGATTTAACTTCTCGCACAACCATTTCTATGCGGGATCACGTTCGATAAAATATGTCGGGTCCTCCTTCCATGCGCGCGCACATGGGTCGCAGCTCCGCCGAATCCGTGTTTGATACTGTTCTGGTCTCCACATGGTAAGTTCTCGTGTCCATCCCAATAATGACCGTCCGATCAGTATTTCTGTAATCTCCACGCGATCAAACCCAATCCAACGGTAGAGAAATGGTAGACAATTTTGCCACACCCAGGTTTCCATATGGAGTCCGCCTTCCTCCTCCTCCCTCCCCCTCACCGGTCACCGCTTCTCCTTTAAGCTCCCCAACGACTCCCGGAGTGTCCGAAGAATCCAAAGAAAAGAAGAAAGAGACGAAGCGCCGGCGTCGCCATTGCCTAGTTCCAGGGAGATGGAGAGAGAGGAGAAGCGAAGGCCTCAGCCCGCGGGTTTTCTTCTTCTTCTTCTTCTTCTTCTTCTTCTTCTTCTTCCTGTTCGTCTTGTTTTCTTTGGATTCTTCTTGGTTTCTAGATTCTTGGGAAGAAGATTTCTTCGATTTTGAGTTCTTTTGGGGTGATTTTTTTGAAGGACATGAGCGGGTGGTGTGCCACAAGTGTGGGTCGGTGTACCCCAACCCCCACCCCAGCGCCAAGCAGCGGAGGGCCCACCGGAAACACTGCGGGACGGCAGGCGGTGTCGGAGGTGGCGAGGGGAAGAAGGACTCAGATGAGGAGCTCTCTAACGAAGACAGCCGTAAGAACTCCGGTACGGGTTTTTTGATTTATTCTTTAGTTTTACTCTTTGTCAATGTTGTGTGGGTGGTGTTTTTGGGACTGAGTTCTTGATGTTGGCAGTGGAAGCGGCGTTGGAGGATTTGAAGCTAGGAATCGAAGAGGGGAAAGAAGTAAAGAGCGGCGTAGGATCTGGAGGAGAAGTAAGAAATTCGGGTAAAGATGCGATTTTGGAGACTAACAATGCTGGTATATGGATTATTATGTTGTTCTCATTCTTCTTGACGCAATGTAATGAGTTTTCTGAGCTTTCTTTCTCAATGTCTGATTTGCTGAACAATTTTGGCTCTATGCGGTTAGTGGAGATTTAGTATGTGAATGGAGGGTTGGCCAAGTGGAAGAATTGAATTATAGGAATTACAGGGTATAGTGATCATTTGACACTTAGAAATGTGGACTAAGATTGTGGATTCGATGAGGGATGGGATTACATGCTAGATCGGTGGGCTATATGATTAATTGAATTGTTAAGTTTGGAGTAGTGATGAATGAATGGACTCAATGAAGTAGGATATTTAGATGAAGCGTTACTAAGGAGGGACTTGGTCACAGTATTTTCTGGAACTGTTTTGGTCTGTGTGGACTGCGGATAGTGAATATATGTTCAGTAGTAGCGCTTTTCATCGATAGTTCTAAGTCTGTTGATGAAGTTTGAGTTTTGTTGGTTTATTTATTTATTTATTTTCTCTTCTTAACTATTTGCCCTCTTCAGTCAGTACATTCAAGATGTTTCTTGTTGAGAGGGTTCGTTGTTGTTGTCTTACTTGCAACTGTGAGATATTGGCAACCAAGTCTTCCATTATTCCTGTTGAGGGATCATTCCCTTCCCTATCCTTATTCAATCTTCAGCTTCTCAACTTCTTTATAACACGTCATATAATACGTTATCATTGCTCTTGGATTTTTTTTGGCTGTTGTTCTCTTTAAGCCTGTAAGTAAGGATGTTTAATGTATTTACATAATTGTAAGATGGGGATCTTAAGGTTATCACATTTTTGTCCGACATTCTGTGAACCTCCTGGAGACCCCATCAGATATGTCTAATGTAACTTTTAAATGCCTTATTTGGTGTACGATATGCATATCTACACATTTTTATTAGCAGTTCGTCTTGTAGCATCTTCACTGTCTGATATGGCAGGAGGGCATTGGTGCTATTTATGCGGAATTGGGTCATTTATATCATATCAGTTGCCCTCTTAGTCTCTCTCTCATCTAGTTATTAAAATTTTCCCTTTGATGTTCAAAACTACTAATTTAGATCAACTTTCACAAAAAAAAATGAACATTTTGATTGCTGCATTGGTATATACCCATATGTGGACATGTTTGTGTACCCTAACCACCAAACTTATTACATTTGTATGTTCCTCTTTAAGCCTCAAGGTATCGACCACCAAATTCCAAGAACATTTCATGTTCCACTCTCAACAGGGCACAAACTCCCCAATGTTGGTGCCAAAGTCATTTCCAGCACAACATTTGGGAATGCAGGGTTGAAAATTCAGAATGGTTGGCGGGAAGTTAAACATACCTTACTATTTGTATACTCAAGGTTCATACAACTGATGATGAACCCACAAAATTCCTGGACACTTCTCAGCTTATGCAAAGTCCTCTCTTGTTTATATATGCAGAAAATTAATAGTGAAATTGTATTGAACAAAGCGTGAATTGAGGCTTATCCCAGTGGTCATAGCCCTCTGTATGGCAACCAGAGGTTATGGTTTGGAATCTCAGGTGACCCATCTCCAAGTATGGGCCTCCTCCTTTCTCTCAAAAAATTGTATTGAACAACCATATAGCAATCATAGGTGAAAGTAAAAAATAATTATCAGAAAAACTTGGTTTAAGATTCTAACCATGCACTATTTAGTGCAATGTGATTTTCCACTTATGTTCCAACTATTTCTATTCAAAACTGGACATAGGGTATATTCTGGATTAGCTTATATGTTTTCTATTATCATAACATGACAGACTGTCCTTATGGCCACGTGTGGTAGCTTATATATAGATACTGCTCTCAACTCTTAACACCTTTTTAGCTACTCTTATTCTATTTTAGTACACTCTATGCTTCTTCTCACAGGCATTGCATGCAAGTGCATTCTTGCATAAAATCACAGTGTTGGAATAGTGGTATTGCTCATTAGATTTTAAAGTGCTATATTGGAATGTAATTACAGCATTATCTATATCCTTGATAATATACCAAATTTATTTAGGTAGATGTTACTAGAATAACAAGGAGATGCCTTTTCAGTATAAATATGTCACATCATGCTTTCCTCCCTTGCTCTTAAAGCTAGATCTTTTGTCGGCCATCACAAAGAGTTAGACATACAGTATATCTTCATTTGTATCTTATCATGTTGCTAATTATGGTTTCAAAAACTGTTGAAGCAAGATGGTATGATTGGTACCATACCATTCTGGTGCAAAACCGACACCAATACAGGTGTCAGGATGCCGAAGCAGCTGTAGTGGTATATACCGGTCATACCGGCAGGTTGTCGGTATCAATAGGTTTTCATTTTTTTAGAAGTTGTCTGTTGCAGTACATACTGTTGTACTGATACTGTACCGTTCCAATAGAAAAATAGTTCATGGTTCAGTACCAGCATTTAAAACCTTGTTGTTAATAATATTGGTTTTGATCATGATACCTCAAAGTATAATAATTAATGTAGATCTTATCTGAAAGATCTTATCTAAAAATTTCATATCTGAGATAGATATACAATCTGAAAATTTTTCAGATACCTGTTCAAAATAGCCACAAGCTATGAACATATGCTCTTGAAGATGATTATTTCTACAATTCAGGGTGCATTTTCTAGCTCGAAGATAGAAAATGAGAAGAAGTAACAAGAAGATAGAAGAAATTAATTTATTTTTTATTCATGATTAAATTTGATTTCACACTATCTCTTTTCCTCTGGTATCTAAAGACATTCCAAGACTTACTACCGAGTCCTTCATCAACTAGGACACTTCTGGACTTTTCCCCCAATAAAAATTGAAGAAAAGAAGCAAATAAGGTACTAAAATGTTTCCTGCAAAACCTAACAAAATTTTCTATTTTGTACCCAAAATAGAAAATTATCATAATCAATCCAAATCTGAAACATTATGACTTTAAGCTTTTCCTCAATTGAGACCTAAAAGAGTTTGCAGCCTCTCCACCTCATGTATGAGCTGGAGAAGTCAAGTTCAAATCACATTTGGCCCTGTTAAATCACCCTTTGTACTGCAAAACATGGGTAGCTGGTAATTGCATTGGCCCTCTCCAAAGGATCCAAACTCTAATAGGACTTACAGGCACAAATTCAACCCAGAATAGGACTCAGAAACTCAATAAAATAGTACCTCCAAAATTCACAAGATAATAGAAACACCTAGCATTCAGAAAAGGATCTAAATCTAAAACTCTGAGGACCTAATAAAACAGCAAACTAATTGAAAATAAATCCAAGAAAAAAAATTAAGAAATCAAATCTACTTCAAACCTAAACTACATAGGTAAGGATTTGCTCTGAAACTTCCTGTTCAATATAAAAAATGACCTGTTTTACCCACATATAATACTAATTGAATACTCCAAAACTGTGCTGTTCCCAATTCTCTGTCATATAAAATTGCAATTGCATCAGAATGTAGGGGGAAGCTGTCTTGGCTTCTCTTATTGTTCTTCTGATGTGCATTGGTCCTCGTTCTCACTGTGCATTTGTAAACATATTACAAACTATTCTTTTCCTTGCTAGCGGGTTATTTGTGTTTCCATTTACAAGAGAATAAAGTGCAAGAAAGACATGGCATATGTTTGAAAATACCTATTAATGATGTGGAGGATTTGACAATCATCTACATTTACTTGCAACCTTTGTCTATTTTATTGTTATTCCTTTATGTATGGAAACCATTTTATGGTCCCTTTTCCATTCCTTAGTATTTCATTGTTGATAAGTAACTATGCTCTTGGAACCATCAAAATGACTGACTACTTGCTTATCTTGGTGCCGATATTATTTGGAATTCTTGTTTGTCTTAGTAAATCTTTCATAAGTTATTTTATGATCTTTTGACACTAATTCATTGTGCGAAGCATGTTCCATCAAAGTTGTTGGGTTCCTTAATGAATATATAATTCCATCTGCAGATAATACTCTGGAATCATATGTTTTGCTTCATGGCAGCCAAGTTCCTGGTCCTGGTACTGAGTGCAGCACAAATCAATTGGAAAGTGATGAACAGTTTGGAGATCATACATTGTCCTATGATGCTGATGTGTCCTGTAGTGTCAATATGGATTCCGCCTCCAAACATAGAGAGAACTCTGATTCTTCTGTATTAATCAAAGCATATATGGTTGCTTGTGCCAAAAGCCAGGTTAATAGAACTATCCTTGTCAATGATACAGATTTAGGGTACCATGCAAAGAATAATAGTGATGATGACATGCCTGTTTTTCCAACCCTACTTGGTAATCCTGCAAGTGATTCCTTTGTGATAGACTCTCAATTACAGAAGATGGATGAGTGTGTGGAGTTCAATGAACCATTAGATCATGCCACAGAAAACACCTTGATGAATGTTTACCCTGATGAAGTTTCTGCTAATATAGAGGAAACCAAGTCAATTGCCTGCAATACACAGGATGAGCAAACTAACGAAGAAGGACAGCTGTCTCAAAATGAGTTATTATCCGAGGCTGGATTATGCCTTATGAAAAATAATGATGGTGAGCATCTGAATTCTACTGCTCACTGGGATCAATCTGAGTGTCCAAATGGGAAGTCTGATAAATGGAAAATGAATGGGAATGAACTGGAGAATGTAAATGCTTTAGAAATGCCTTCAAGCACTTCTCAGGGAGAAATTCTTGAAGTAACTCTAGGATTTTATGAGGATCGTGGATCTGTGGAACCGATTGTAACTGTAATTTCTGCTGGTGCCGACACTGGAAATGAGCTAAATTATCATATGGGAGATGTTGCCTCTGAAATAGTTCCAATGGTGGAACTAGACAGCATTGCCAATGGCATCCTTTCATCCATTCAAGTTCATGAGAGCAATCCTCCTAGTGAGGAAATAGTCAGTATAAATGCAGTCAGTAAGCTGAATGCTGACCAGAGTCGTATGGATGAGCATGTTAATGGAGATAGGTCTACTCTCGTCGGTGATTCTGAACATGAAGCCAGAGCATCTCTGGCAAAGGCAGAAGGTTCCGAAGGGTTAGGATCAGATGGGCTTGAAACCCATCCATGTGTTACAATTGCAGGAACATCAGGAGCCCAAGCAGTGACTTTAGATGATCAAGTTACTGGTTCACTTGAAAGATGTGCTGCATCAATCCAATTAGCAGAATTTGAAACTGAATTTCAATCTGAAAAGCAGTCTGACCCATCACGTGAACTTTTCTTATGTGATCATATGGTGGCTGCAGAAGTGGGTGGTTTTGCAGCATCTGAGGTTAGTCAAGCTGATGAAACAACCAAGATAAGTAATGAAAGTCAACATGTTATTAATGAAGCAACAGAGGTTAACAATCATTACAGTTCTGTGGGGATCAAACAGGAAATATACGAAGAGGAAAGCTGTCATTTAACAAAGACTAATGCTCAACATAAATGTGACACTGTGGAACCAGAGCCCCTACCTTATGAGTATATCGGAGAGAATGAAGTGGAAAAGAGCAAAGATTTAAGTGCATCCACTCTTTTTGATAACGGCTTAGGCTTACAACCTAATGAAAAAAAATCCTGGCTCTTGGAGAATATAACTGAAGATCATTCAGATCAACTAGAACATCAAAAAGTTCTTCAGATAAGATCTACAAAAAATACAGTTGGTGATGACACTGATGATCCTGATATGAAAACGACACTTAAAAATGACTGCATGAATACAGAAAATAACCTTATGGAAGAACTTTGTCAACTGAATGACCACAAAGTTCAGACTGAGCATGTGGCAAACATACCTGGATCTCAGCTGGAACCTCAGAATGGATTTCGAGACAATTCAGAAGACTCTTCAGTTGGTAATGACAATAATTATTCTATTCCAGAAATAGGTTTTCAGATTCCTCACTTTCAAACAGAAAATGGTCTTGCCAAACCATCCAGTGAAGATCCAGACTGCAAAGAAAAAAGTAGTGATGCACAAGATTTCGCACTTGAGGGGCAAGTCACTTCATCACCATCAGTGGAGTCAATCAAAAATCCCATTACTTGCAGTGACTCAGAAACGAATGGTATATCTGGAGTTGCTTCTGATCTATGTTATCAGCCTTTGAAAGAAGAGCATGCCAATTTTGAACCTAAGCAACATCCTGACTTTTTTATTTGGGATACAGTTATCTCCGCAGATTCTAATGGCCAAACAGACCATGTTGAATGGCTGAGGAACTCTGTTTCAGGTGTAAATTTATTCCTTGATCTCCTATTATGTTCCAGCACCTAAGCTGTTCGATTAGGAGCTTCTTTAGTGTCATTTATTCTCTGATATGAAAATTTCTTAAATTACTTGTGGTTGGATATAAACTGCTGTAAGCTTGAAATATCAAATATCCAAGATTAGCTATCTTCAGGCTTGATGGCACTTCTATTATTTTGAAAATCAAGAAGGTAATTATTGCCTAGATTCCAACTCAAGTTGATCAAAAAAATAGTTTTATGGATTCCTTTGAGACATAACCAATGAACTTTATTGTAACAATTCAAATTGTGAAACATAATTGGGCCAATCACTTACCCTTTGAGAGATTAATTTTCTATTGCAGTCAACCATGTTGGTTAACTTTAATGATTTTATATTTCTTTTAATTTTTATCTTTCTCATTATAGATGAGTTTTCAAGTTGAAAGATACCTATAAGTTTTTGTTTGTTAATGATACTTTGACATTTGTATTCAATCTTATACCTCACTGCTCTTGTTTCATGTGCCTAAAGTTTGGGTTGACAATTTATGGCTCAATCCACATTAATCAAATTCAAATTTCGCCATAAACAGATTCAGGTCATAGATGTGTCAACAGGCTGGATTCAAGTTTAGATCTCTTGCCTGTTTAATCCTTTTTGACTTGTATAGTAATTGGGTCAAGTCATGACTCAATCCATTTAACCCTTTTAAGGCTTGTGTAACCTATTTAAAATCCATTTAACTCGTATATGAACCACTTAATTGGTTTAACCTATTTAACATGATTCAACCTGTTTGTTAAACAGGTTATGTGGGTTGGGATGGGGTACCTGTTTAATACAATGTTCAGGTCTAGTCTAAATTTTTGACCCAGTTAGATTGGGGTTGACATATTCTTGACCCGACCCATATCCGATCCAACTCCACCCAATTGCCACCCCTACATAATGTTACAATTGATTATCAACATGATCATAAATGTCCGCTTCATGGTACACCATATCAGTCTGTATTGGTGCGTACTGAGGGTACAATACTGTACCAGTACCAAACCCACATGCAGTATGTGGGGGCATATCGAGTATTGCTACACCAAACCAACCTCTATACTGGGCGTACTAACATTGTAGCAAGATTATCAACACGCGGACCAGTACAGAGTTACCTTATTCCCCTTTTTAATTTTAGATTAGAATGGATACAGACACTACTGTAATAAAGACTAAAGGACAATAAGTTAGGGTACCATGACCATCTGGCATAGCAGTCGAAGCAGTGTTAGTTAAGAAGATTAGCTTTAATTCGTGCAAAAAGGCTTTTCTCCTTTTTTTTCTCTTAAGAAAATTAGCAAGTAGCAGAAGATGTAGGATTGCTTCAGTTGAAAATTTAGGAGGACTCGGTGGCTACAGTTGACCATGAAGTATAAAATTATTCTAAGCAGGGCGTATGACACTAGTAATTTAACACTCTGATTTAACATATGGTCACCTCCTTACTATCAACCTCCTTTGAAAATGAATTAACAATACACTTTACTGTGTTTTGTTACCTTGTGGTTTTGTTGACCTTAGATTAGAAATTTTATTTTGAAAAAAGTAGTGTCTTAAGTCTTAGCTGAAGAGTTCACCTGTTGTATGTGCCATGGTCTAGATTTATATAATTTGATATCTCAACTATATTGGTGGGTGATGATATTGTGATAAATCTTCAGTTTATTCAGCCAGGATGGAAGGTAGCGGACATTTGGAAGGACCAACGTAGCCGCTATGCAGCCTCACATATAAAAAATGAGAAACTGAAATATTAGGCAATATAGTAAAAAAGGAAAAAAATTATGGTTTTATGCATTGATTTTAATATCTAGTGTAAGATAAATGCATAATACCTAACAAGATAAACACAAGAGATTAGAATGTTTGCAGATGATATCTTAATACTGCATTGGCTGATTTTTTGGGATAAAGTTCTGGTTTTATTTATATTGTATCGGTGAGTGCCCGATGGTGTCACAAACTGGTATCAATCTGAGATGAAAACCATTGCTGCGGCTCGATACTCAGCTTCATTACTTACAATTGTACTTCACTTCTTGCTTTTTCAGGTTGCTAAATTTTCCTTTTCGAAAATATAGTAACACGTAGTAATCTCCTTTTGACAACTGGACATCTTAGTTTGCAATAAGAATCTGTTGGCTTGTAGGTTTGAAAGAATACCAGCGACACTGTAACATACACGCTTTATTAATGGCATGCCTTAATTGAATGTCTAAATGAAACATTAGTCCATATGTTGATTTTTTTTAGCTTTCAAACTTGACTCCCCTGCCCTGCTTTTGCCCTCTGGGCAACAAACTCTGAGGGTTGCTTATGGTGGCATAGAGAATGGGTGAGAAATCTCTAAAGGAGATGGATTCAGTGGCTGCAATTAGTGGAGTAGCATAGCTGCATTTTGGTGAGGTAAGAGACTGTACTTACGGGTTCTTAGCTTAGTTTGGACTTCATTAAACTGCACTTGATACCCTTTTTCCATTTTTCCAATAAATTACTAGCTACTAAAAACAATTTATTTAGTGAATATGTTGTAGCCTCCTTTTTTTATAACTTGTTATTAAATTGGTCATGGAAGAAAACATTCTCAATTAACATTTACATTAGATCAATTGCCAGGTGTTCAGATGGAGGCATTAGGATTGTTAAATAAGGGAGGTGCTTGTGATCATCTTGTGTTTGGCTTGTAATTCTGCTAGATATTGTCTTGCACTCGAACTCGATTAGTAGACTTGCAAAGCTTGAGCTAAGATTCCAATCCTGCCAAGCTTAAGATTTCTATGGTTTACTTGTATTTAGCTTGGTTAAGCTTGAATTTTAAATAATTTATATCATAATAGATATTTCAGTTATAAAAAGTCAAAGTTAGTTTTGTTTGTTGGTTTTTTTTTATATTCTTTGTTGAAGAAACTGTTTTCAGCCATTACATCTTATGTAACAGTTAAGGCATCTAGTGATGTGTAAACATCTTAGTTGTAGAATAAGCTTTACCTACTGAGACTCGATGCTCTCATTTCATTAGTGATGCAGCCTTTCAGCCTTCATTCATGACGCTTGCCACCTGCATCTGCCTTTAGAAGAAGCTCCCAGGCCTTGCTGAATACCAACTGGTCTTTTTCTTTCCCGATTTGTTTCTACTTCTCTGTTGCATTCTCTCTTTCACCTTTGTGATCTCTTTCCTTGCTCCTCTCTCTCTTTATGATTTTATTTCAACCCCAATCCTGTGGGCTGCCACATGTTGTCATTGCCTCCATGAACCCTTTTAAACTCCTCTCCTGGACCACCCTAAGCAGGCCCAACTGAACCAAACTTGAGGTATCTCCAACTAATGGAAACCAAGTTTGAGCTGGGACCTTCCCTGCTTGTCAATCACTAAGAAGAAATCAAGTTGGCTTTATAATATTTGATCAGATCATTGAATCATTTATTTCTCTTGAAATCTGTTTCATTGATGATCGAGCTGTGCTCAAGCTTGATCTTGTTCACTCAAGCTCATCTTGTTACACACTTGGGAGGCATGTGGTGGCAATTAATCAAATCATATGGACTTCTGAAAATATACTAAAGCTAGGAGCATCTTATCTTCTGGCTATTTGGGCTTTTTTTTCCTCTTATGAAATTCAAGTTATGTCCAAATGAAAGAGCCTGCAGTCAAATCACCTTGAAGTGATTAAACTAGTCTTATATGCAAGGAAAAATCAGTTGTTAAAGTTGTCTGTCCAGAGATACCCAGTTAACAATCCATAGAATTAAACATCTTTTGACAGTGTGACATGAATATGTATTCATACTCTCCAACATTTCAACTTTCAATTGATTCTTATGGTTTTAGTGGATATTTGTTACTTTTCCCTGTACTTCAACTTTTAACAGGATGATTTAGCTCAAAATGGGAAAAAAAGCCTTCAATTTGATGTTTTATGACTCTGTTGTAACAAGTTCTTTAGAGATTCCCCTTTGTTAACATGAATACCGGCATGTCATTTTTGCCACAAAGCAATGTAATCAATTCAATATCGCCTTCAAGTAATGGTTTCCTTATTTTCATCCCTCAACCTGTTTCCCTGAACTAAAGTATTGGATTGTTCATTTGTTGCTGCAGATGGAACAGTGCCATCCATAAGACATAAAACAGTCAGCAGATCCTTCCTTGACCCACAAACCCAGACTCCAAAGGATCTTTGTGCTTCTAAGGAAGGTGCTCTTCCAGAAAGCAGGGCAACCGACTGTGTTATTTTTGAGGAACCTTCTTTCATGACCCATGTGAAACCTGGTAGACCATCAGTTTCTCATGAGATACAATCAATACTGAACTCACAAGATGAATCTGAAGCAAGAAAGAAGAATGAAGATATAACTGCAAAGTTTGCTAGGGGGAATTCCCAGAAAGTTCATGTTCCCTTGAAAATCCTCCTTGCCGAGACAAACTTTGAGAACCAACAGGTAACAAATGCCCAGGAGCATTACAAATCATTGCAGGACAAGAAAAGTCAGACCTTGCAGAATGAGCGATGCACAGGAAAGGCATGGAGTTCCAAAATAGCTTCTGAGAATCCTGCTGAGCCCTCTCTTAATCGAGAAGATTATAAAGAATGGAATTCTCCTGCAAGGTTTCCAGTCAATAAGAACCAGAAAAGGAGAGTTAAAGGAAAACAGGCCTGGATGCCATTTATTTGCTGCCCATCCATTCAATGAACTCATCTGTTGTGCCTAGTGGCTGCTCTCTCGTTGGCTGGTCGGATCATCTTGATGGCAGCAGTGGCCTCAGCACCCATCTTAGTGTTGACGCAATATAGGATCATTATACTTCAAGTCATGATACTGTAGATTTGGATATTGTCTTATTGCTGGTGTCTGTAAGTATTCTACTCTGTTGGTTATTTGGTATTTCTTTCCTTTCTGGATTTTTCAGTGTTAGCCTTAGAACTTCTACTATGTTTTTTAAGTTGCACAATTTTGATGCTAATGGTGAAGTTAGTACAGGGTATCCAATGCTTGGATAGGTTTCTTGTAATGCAGTTTCAATTAAAAGATACTATGAATGGTTTATTTTGCTGTTTTATTTTCAATGATCAAGCACTTCTCTTGTGGGTTCTTACATTCAGAAATAACTTGCTACATGCATATATTTTATTATCTGCCAGACCACTTGGTGATGGTGGGTTGGGTTGGAAATAAACTATTCTGGTTAAGTCTGAAGAAGTAGTCTTTGTGGGTTTTCGTCTGGCTGAAGTTCGCATATGCTCAACAGATAAGAATTGTTATTATGATGAACATAAAAGCACCATCTGATGTGATTTCTTTTCCTTAGCCTTCCATATTACAGTTAAATCAGTAAACTTCTTTGTCAACTGGCCAGCCATTAAGGCAGCTTGCATCCTTCGTATGTGTTAATGTTTTATTGTAGTTCTTTAATACTTGCTCACATCATAAGAACAACATATTCCATATGTTATATATTATTTTTAATTAAAAAAATCAATCCTTTTCAGTATGATAAAAAATAAAACATTTTGATTTCTCTTTATGATATGATACATTTGAAACTTCATTGTTTAAATATTTAAAACAATTCAATGCATATAGCATATTCTTACATTTATACATTATATTTCTTGCATATTCTCCATAAAATCGATAAACCTTAATTATTTTTAATTTTATATTTTTATTTTTAAAAGACTGGTTTGCTCTCCAAATGAACAAACTATAACTTGGATCCTTACCAGTTAGTTATGCATCCTTCGCAACTATACCATTTATATTAATTCTTATTATTATAGTTCATCGGACCTATTTGTATCCGGAAAATCTGACTTATATCCTTAATTAAATAAAAAATATGGATATAACTAATATCTAATTTGTATCTTATTTTGTTTAGAACAAATATGGATATGGTTGGTATGATTTGTATTCATCTCCTTTTAGAAAAAATGTATATATTAATCTTGATATCCATTTAATATCCGAATACGTGTTTCTAATTGCTAAAAAATATGGATAGGGATATGGCTTCATCAATATCATAAATACTAATCTTGATATTCATTTAATATTTGTATCTATATTCATAACCGCCATATCTAGTCCATTTGCAGCCCTACTTAGAGTATTACTCAACAGCAAAAGATTTGATATAGATGTTGATCAAAGATAGCTAAAGAATGTGTGATGAGGGTAGTTCAAGTAGAAAGATAGAATAAATATATGGTCTTAATAAGGAACAGTCTTCAAAATCTATATATTATAATATAAAAGTTAGTTTTTTAAGCAGGAATTGCATATAATATTGTCAAGCGTCCACAGAAAACATTGCTAGGTATGTATAGTAAAAGTCTACTGTTTATTTAGCAAAAAATTCTGAAGGTAAAGCTATCTATCAATTTTTTTCTAGAAAATTCTATGTGTAAGCATTTCAAAAATATTAAGAAGCTTCAAATACCTTCATTTTCTATGCAGTGATATCTATTTAGAGTTAAAATAGAATTTTAATTGAAAAACTTCTTGAGTTTTTTGAGCTTCTTAGGATAAAGCCTCGTATTAATTATCTCTTAGAGAATTCCACATATGAGTGTTTCAGAAAAATTAAGAAGCTCCAAATACCTTTGTCTTCTGTGTCACATAGATTAAAGATATATTTATTTAGAATAATAATTAAATTTTTAATTTAAAGATTTTTAAAATTTTTAAAAAATAAGAAAAAAAATTGAGAGAGATATAGAAATATTGATAATAAATAGAAGATGGGTAATCAATCCAAAAAGAATACAAGAATATTGATAGAGGCTTACAAGAAGAACCAACCGCTCCATCTCCTGGCCCAAAAGACTCATGTCATTCGCCGTTGCTTCACCAAGAACCAGAATAGCAGGCTACCAAAAAATTTTGTTTCCCTTGAAGCAGAAGTAAAGCAATAGATAAGGTGATGGTTGAGACAAAACGAACTGTCTATAAAGTAAAACAACAATGGCAAAGTAAGGATCTTTAAAATGAGCAAGCAACCTGACCTGATATATGATACATGCACTCATCATTAATATAGGGGGCTCAGGGATATAGATACAATGTTATGAGTAAATTTTCGGTCCACAAATTTATTTGTGGTGCTTACAACTTATTTCTGGAAAGAAGTATAAAAAAAGACTCTTTGGAGTCGCTTTTATCTTATTTGTCTATTTTGTTTGTGGGATGAATTAGGTTGGATCCCTGAATTTATTTGACCTGTTGGTTATAGACGCAGATATTGGAGCATTATTGATATATGTATGTTTACATCTATCATCTTAATCACATGGATTTGATGCAAAGCTGGAACCTTCAATTCCATACTTCCGGTTGATCAAATTCTTCATCCACGACTTCTAAATGGTGGGAGTGAAACGGATATAGAGTAGATTAGATTTTTAGTTAAAGAGGAGTTTTCTTTTTGTTTTTTGTTGATTTATTGTTAATGATGTGAGAATAGAATAGCTGATTCATTGGAGTTGTTGCTCATACTGGTATTGAAGATTTTGTGTTGTTGAGGGGGATTGGATTTTATAGTTTATGCACTCTGCTCAAAGATCAAAGAGCTGATCGTTTTCAACTAACATTGAGAGATAAGTTAATCATATACCTAGTAGCCAAGCCTGGATCCGATTGCCTCTGCCACTGTTGGATTGGCATGGATCTTGTTACCAGGAAGCAAGCCATTGATAGAAGCTCCTATGTTGGATCAAGCGCTTACCATCATACCAAAAGCAATTGTTATTAGTAGAGGCGCAATTTTATTTCCTTAAGCCGAGGCTGACCACCGCAGAGCACCTCCCACGGCTATCAACGACAGAGCAGAGCCACGTACTAAGCGACAGGTGGGCAGGAGGGGCTTCGCAATGCGCCCCCATAAGCGTATCGGCAGGCTGGGCTGTCAAGCATTGATGCCACTATGTGGCCTCCATAAGCCACACATGGCAGCGAACCCCTAAGGGGAGGCTTGGAAAAATCCCAACAATCCCCCCCTCCCCCCCCAGCGACACCTTGGGTGTTCGAATCTGCAACCTCGCTCTGATACTACTTGTTGGATCAAGCGCTTATCACCATACCAAAAGCAATTGCTGTTAGTAGAGACGCAATTTTATTTTCTTAAGCTGAAGCTGACCACCGCAAAGCACCCCTCCACGGCTATCAACGGCAAAGCAAAGCCCCGTACTAAGCGATAGGTGGGCAGGAGGGGCTTCACAATGCGCTCCCATAAGCGCATTAGCAGGCTGTTGCAAATTCCTACTTGGTACATCAAATACAACTCTGTAGCAAATTCTAGTTCTTCATAATTAAGAAATCTAACTTAAACTCCAAAAGATAAAGGACTGATCGAGATTGAGGAAGATGAGGCACAACAGTTTATCAAGCTTTTTCTTGTGTAGGACACCTTTAGCAGGAACTTAGGATATATATATACACATGACATATATTTCACTTCAAATATTTCTCCGAGAAATTCTTGTTTCTCAAAGTAACAAAAAAAAAATGTAGCATATCCAAGCATGAAGTATGTAAAGACAAGGGTATGAGTTTCATATAGCAAGCAATTGGCAGATTTAGTATATCATTGCAGTGAGATATTTCGGTTTTGTAGCGTACAGAACTATCGAGGAATGTAACATGAAGCAAATTTAGGATAACTAAGAACTACAAGATACATAAACAAGCTATTCATTAAAGTTGTCATCAACCGACTATCGGAATATGTCATCAATCGACGGCATAGAGATGTCATCACGAAGTGACCCAAGTAATTCGGCCATCTCCTCAATCTGCTCGGCCTTCTCACCACCAGCTTGCATAATTTCTTCTCCAAGTAATGCGGCCATCTCCTCAGTCTCCTCACCACCAGCTTGCATAATTTCTCTCTCAAGTAATGCAACCATCTCCTCAGTCTCCTCCGCCTCCTCACCACCAGCTTGCATAATATCTCCTCCAAGTAATGTGGCCGTCTCCTCAGTCTCCTCACCGTCAGCTTGCATAATTTTTCTCTCAAGTAATGCGGCCATCTCCTCAGTCTTCTCTGTCTCCTCACCACCAACTTGCATAATTTCTCTCCTAAGTAATGCGGCCATCTCCTCAATCTCCTCCGTCTCCTCACCACCAGCTTGCATAATTTCTCTCTCACGTAATGCAGCCATCTCCTCAATCTCCTTCGTCTCCTCACCACCAGGCATAATTTCTCTCCCAAGTAATGCGGCCATCTCCTCGGTCTCCTCCATCTCTTCACCACCACCTTGCATAATTTCTCTCAAGTAATGCGGTCATCTCCTCAGTCTCCTCCGTCTCCTGATGACCAACTTGCATAATTTCTCTCCTAAGTAATGCGGCCATCTCCTCAATCTCCTCCGTCTCCTCACCACCAGCTTGCATAATTTCTCTCTCACGTAATGCAGTCATCTCCTCAATCTCCTTCGTCTCCTCACCACCAAGCATAATTTCTCTCCCAAGTAATGCGGCCATCTCCTCGGTCTCCTCCATCTCTTCACCACCACCTTGCATAATTTCTCTCAAGTAATGCGGTCATCTCCTCAGTCTCCTCACCACCAACTTGCATAATTTCTCTCTCAAGTAATGCGACCATCTCTTCAGTTTTCTCCATCTCCACACCACCAGCTTGCATAATTTCTCTCTCAAGTAAGGCGGCCATCTCCTCGGTCTCCTCACCACCAATTTGCATAATTTTCTCTCAAGTAATGCAGCCATCTCCTCAGTCTCCTCTGTCTCCTCACCATCAGGCATAATTTCTCTTCCAACTAATGCGGCCATCTCCTCGGTCTCCTCCGTATCCTCACCACCAGCTTGCATAATTTTTCTTCAAGTGATGCGCCCATCTCCTCAGTCTCCTCCGTCTCCTCATCACCAACTTGCATAATTTTTAGAGAGAAGGTAATAATGGAATCCTCTGCATCAAGTCAAGGTTAGCTAGCCTTGACACTTGGTTGGACCTTCTTCCATCGTCTCCACATGCACCGGAAAGGTTGGGTCAGACTGCGGCAAGGTGTCATCAGTGAGCTGATGTATTTGGAAGAAGTCATCAGCAATGTCTTTGGAATATTTGGCTCCTCACCAGCAAATTATGTAGAGGAGCAACAATCAATGGGCATGCTCGACACATTGACGAGCAGTGATAGAATATTGGCTGGCAGCTGAAGAATTTGACAATGACCGGCAATATCCTGGCTGGGTGCATGCAAAGTGAATCAATAGTTTGTGATCTTCCATCCTTCTCCTTTTTGCTTCTGGCTCCGATGGAGCGTTGTTTACTGATTGTATTTCAAGTAAATCTTCCTATGTCACATAAATCTTGCCAGCTTTCGATGTTATATAGATCTTACAGATGACCCAATCATCTAGCTGCAACTAAGAAAAAGAATGGAGGAGATATAGTTTGAAAAGAAAAAAAAATCTATGTCCAATATCAAGAAATCAGAAGCAATAAGTAATATATTAGCTGTCAGGTTGCATGGGCATGAACAAGGGCGTGCCTTTTATATTAGCTGTCAGATGGGAGAAATAATTTTCCTTTTTCTGTTCATCAACTGAACATCTTTACTTGTCAATCTAAACCAAGCTGTGGCTAGTCCATGACTCATTGCATTATTACCTCAATGTGTAGGGCAAGTTCTAAACTAAGTCTTAAGGACTTTGTCTGATCAGTCTCTTTTTCAAAAAGGGCTGAATGGTAATGCACTTCATCTTCGGATAAGTCTCCAGCCCCTGCACATTAATCTAATTGTCCAAGCGACCGATACTACACTACGGCGTTGTTCTTTATCTTTCTCATGAGATGCTTCAAGATAGATCATGTCTGATTTCTGATTATGCGCTTCGGAAAATACTTAGCTACCGAGTCCATGGATCCCCACCAACCATCCCAGTTAGACTTTTTTTTTTAAGTTATACCTTTAAATTTCTTCAAAAAGCTTTCCCGTGCCTAATGTTCTTTGAAAATCAACCGAGCCAATTATAATTATTTTTAAACCAAAAGAGAATTATCATAAAGATAGCACTAAAGATTGCTTCATTATCATGAGTTCTTGGCAGTAATCTTAGTTTTGCAAAATAATATGACAGAAGCTCATTGTTTATTTATATAGGAAATTAGCTAATCGAGTCTGGACGGATATCTATTCACAAGATTTGAGTCCAAGCATGCTCAAATCTAGAAAATAATTTTAAAAATAATAGAATAGTTAAAGGAGCACCAAAGATACAAACCTGTGCCAACCTAACCATGCACGTTGGCGAAAGGATGAACCATGCACCATAAGCTTCCAAACTAGTTACAGCTTCAAACAAAAAACCATGAGAGATGCTATTGGCTTGAGTGGGATCCTTAGTCAGTGTGGATAATAAATATAAGCAGCCACTCCCTAACTTTTATAGAATACCCAGAAAGACGTTTATCCACATTTTTAATTTCTTAGTGCTCATAGATCTATTTGACTGCCGGAATGGAGCCAAACCTAACAGCACATTGTTGACCCTGAGAATGTCAGTTGCAGAGACCAGACCCTCCCACTGAGCAATTTCTGTGTCCTCGTAATTAAGAAATATGACTTCAACTCCAAAAGATGCAGCTCGCCAAGCCAGAAAAAAGAAAAAAGAACAAAAGAACAAAAAAGAAGCCACACCCACACAGATACTGACTCGGCTTCATTTTAAACTCAAGCTGCACCGTCAATGCTCATGGGCTCTGCCTCCGGCTTTGAAGCAGACTTCTGCAATCAACAAAAGTAAAAGATCTCAGAAATGCAGCTATATGCACAATTAATGAACTATCAGAAACAGGAGCCTAAGCATAGAAGATTTTCCCAGTTTTAATGCCTTACATTGGCTTCCGCATGTTCTAATTTGCTCATCTTGGCAAACATGTTTCCATAGAATTTGGCATCTTTCTTGTTGTACTCCCTCACCTTCTCCTTCAGAGTCTTGTATTCCAACTTCACATCCCTAAGGACACAAAGTTGTACCATAAGCATCGTCGCTTATAATAATAATCAGAGGATGAAGCAGATTTTTACCAGGATGCATACCTATTGTCTGGATCAATTTCAAGAGCTTTCTTAATGTCCACCTCTGCCAAATCCAAATCAGCAAGCTGAATATAAGCTTGGGCCCTTCTATACAAGGCTTTTACATTCCTGCTATCAAGCTCTAACACCTATAATTTTCGCAATGTTCACATATTCAGAAGAAAGACAAAATAAAAGAACAGATTCCACACAAATTCTTGGTGGTAGGTTGTAATACCTTCGTGCAAAGCTTCTCTGCCTGCTTGTAGTCTTTGAGCTTAAGCTTGCAGGCTGCGTTGTTGAGGTTACATGTAATCTTTAGCACTTTCGATTGCTTCTTTTCCTCATCACTAAAAGAGCTATCATACTCGATGAACTTCGCCCCCTATATGAAAATTATAAAGGACAACGAAATCATTAATCTGTGACAAGCAGGCTATAAAGAAGTGCATTCCTTACAAAATACTGAATATAACAAGTACCTTTTCATATCTCTTGGAAGCTCTTACATATTTACCCACTTTGAATAGTGCATTTCCTTCTTCTTTCTTCTTACCAGCTGCTTCAATCTTCTCAGCATTGTTCATGTCCCAAGACTCCTTCTCCTGAAAACAAGAAGTTACATTACTCTCCAGACATGATACACACCTGCTATAACAATCAAGCTATTGGAAACAAGATCAAGCATACCTTCACAAAGGATACAAGCTCAACCTCGTAAGTTACTGTGGAGTTTGGTGGAACCACTGCAAGATCTTGCTTTGATTCAGTGGAACAGAAGGCATACTCAGGTGGAATTGTGATAAGAGCAACCTCCCCCTTTTTCATGGTAATCACAGCTTGGTCAAGACCATCAATGACTTGTTCTGTCCACAAACAATGCAACAACCCTTGTTATCGTGTTAACAAGATAAAGAAAAGACAAATGTCTAGAAAAAGGAAATAGGTTTTACCTTCATCAGTCTTGAACTCAAATGGCACTTCATCATCATAACCCTTCTTCACGAACACTGTACCATCTTGAAGCTTCCCAATCAATTTCACTGACATCACAATCAATCAATATTAGAGAGTTCAAATATATGACAACATATAAAAATAGAAGAAAACACTGAAGTAAATTATCACCTGTCACAACTGCACCATCATTTGGACGTTCATATCCCTCTCCTTCCTTAAGAATTTTCTTGAGGATCTTCTTATCATCCCCTATCTCTGTAACAGTCTTCCAAGAGACTAATTCAAGCTCCACACTAAGGGTAGCATTTGGTGGCACAGCACCCTCATCACCAGAAGCCGGTCTACCCTTCTCACCAAATGCATCTGTCCACAATAAGGATTTCATAATGAAGGTGCTAAAAATCAGAATTATTTTGTGGCTAAGAACAGAAGGGAATTCCAAATTAACAGTGTTACAGACTTACATTGTGGCTTCACAGTCAGCAGCACCCTTTCAGCCTTCTTCATGGTTTTCACAGCTTTAGCCAGTGCAGGACAGAAAAATCCTGGCTCCAAAAACGTATTCCTGTTAGCTTACTATAATTACAGCATAATATCATACTTTATATGGATAGCAATGAATAATACCTACCATCTTTGACAGTGAACTCCACTCCCTCAGCTTTCGATACTAGAGTTCCATCCTCGAGCCGGGCCTCATATTTCACTACATTTATAGTAGAGAATTGTTAATTTCAGGGCAAAAGGAAGATGTGTAATTGAATTGACAAGAAATTTAGGGAAATATAATATACCAAGTACTTCATCAAGATCTTTAGGATTCTCCCATTTTTCTCCTTCTTTCAAGATCTTCTTCATAATGCCTCCATCTTTGCATATGTCCTTAACACTCGACCAGGAGAGCAGTTCAACATCAAACTGGAGTGTGGCATTGGGTGGAATCGTAGGAGGAGAGCCAGATTCACCATAAGCTAACTCAGGAGGGATGGTGAAGATGGCATTCTCACCCTTCTTCATCGTCTTGATACCTTGATCCCATCCCTTAATCACATGGCCTGGAATAGTTAAAAAGAAAGCATTAGAGATTCTTTTTTTCTTTTTTTTTTTGTTCCTCTCTACATTTTCCAGAATAGAACTAGCATTTCAACAAAAAATACTTCAAAAAAATTGAGCAAAAGGATGCAAAGGCACAGGAATATTGATCCTAACAAGTTGGTATGAAAAACCTACCATGGGATAAGTATTACAACTCCAGCATAATTAGCAAAATAATAATAATAAAAAATAATTTTTAGAAGCTGCACTTTCTAATGTTTTTATCCCTCAAAGCAAAGGTAGAACAACAGCACGTACAGTTGTTTCAAACAGGAGTAATTATAAAAGAGAAATGTGGAATGATTAGCAGGAGCCTTAAGAATAAGTGTTCATAATTGTCACTGCATGCCAACCAGATATGACGTAGGGAATTAAATCCTTAAAATCTAATCTTGCAGAATCTTCCTCTTGCTCTAGCACCCAATCACTTACAAATTTCCCCTCACAGAAACATTTTTCAACTATAGAAAATTGCATGCTTTGTTGTTTACTTACAATCATAAAACATGGATCTAAATTAAGCATCTTTTAAAAAAAAACAGCAACCAAACTGAACTACCTTTTTTTAAAAAAAAGGACTTGGAATCTTACATAACACTTCTTTTAATGGGGAAACCCAGGCAGAAGAAGCACACATGATGCTCACACCAGGAGCCATTTAGAATATTAATAACATAATATAGTACTTTACTTAAAAGCCCCTAATCTTCGCATTATAAACCTGTTGCAAACTCTGTTACTATATCAGGCACCAGTTCCCTGGTTCTGACTTTAGCCAAATAAGATAAAGAACACAGTACATTCTATGCTAACCATCTGTCCTTAAATACTAAATTTGCTCATGAAAGTTCAGATGATTACAAATTATATCCAGGAAAATGACATGCTAACCAAGTCATATCCCTAAGTAGTCAAAACCCAACATAATATCCAGTTTTTCTGGAGGCTTAGATGGAAATTTCACCCTCAAAACACAACGAGTAATTTGATTAGACCAGATTCAGTAAATGTATCAGCATTTTTTAAATGAATGAATACTAACAGGTATGTAAGAGAATAGCAATTAAAAAAACATCCAGTACGTCTAATTCTCTTTCCTACCAATTCATCAAACCCATGAAGGATTATACTTAATTCCAACAATAAACATGTAATTTGTTAATGAGAAAATAATTACCATCTATCTTTATTGCCGTAAGTTTAAGCCTGTTTCCAATAGTTACCGAATCAAAAGATATCTGCCCACCCAACTGTAGCTTCCCTCTTTCTTAACTAAGCTTCTAAGAAGATTGTCTTATAGGTACATCTGATATACTTAACATTATCCACGCCCACTAAATCGTATAAATAAATCTTACATTCATTTCTCCATTTCAGAAGCATCATCCAATCCATATCGAAGGTATTGAATGCACACATAACTTTTCAGTTAAGAAAAAAGAACATACGTTCAAATTCAAACCTTTTCTTAAAAAACTGTATATGTCCTCCTATCGGTCCTAACACTCCGAAGATTAATCAAATAGAAATCCAACCAGCAAAGAGAAGAGAGAGCAAATCCACCTTGTCCAAGCTTAAACTTGAATGGCGCCCCCCGATCGCGGCTCGAATCAAACTTTGTCCCATCGAGTAGCGTTCCAGTATAGTGCACTGCAACCCAACACCTCAAAGATCAGATTTTTCCTCCAAAATACTTCGAGCATACCTTAAATAAACCACATCCACATCCCAAAACCCCCGTCCAACCCAAAAAAAAATGTAAGAAAAAGAAAGATATTCGGATCCAAGATAGCTTTTTGACTATACCTTCGACCTCGTCGCCGACCTCGGGGGTGTCCCGGCCCTCGCCATCCTTGACGATTTTCTTCTTGAGGCCCTGCTTCCCGATCTCCTTCTCCTCCCCAACCTTGATGATGGGGCTCTCGTCGGCAAAATCCATGGCGTCCTCGTTCATCATCTCCTCGCCCGCCGGCAGATCGAAGTCCTCCTCCATATCTCCACCTCGAAGCCTCTACGAATTAGAAAGAAATCAAAGCAAGACAGAGCAACGAATGGTGATTTGTTCCAGGGCGATTGGAATCGATTGAGCAAGAAGAGAGGAACAGCGAGAAGGGTTTCTGAGGGTCGGAGGAACAGGGCCTTGCAGCCTTCTTCTAGAGAGTTCGAAGCGGAGACAGCGAAACGAAGGGCCGTGACGCTTCTAGAGAGTGCCCTTTTTTGAGAAAATTTATGGCTTCGATTTTCATCCCGTTACGACTTCCACGTGTGCCGGGTGGTACGCCGTTTTCTCTCTTACACCGGAATACACTGTGCTATTTACCCAATCAAACTTTTGACTGAGTTTTAGGTTTATGAATAATGAATAAAGTTTCACTAATTCAATTTCATTTAGTAAAATATTTTTTTTGGATGCTCCAATGATATAATAACAAGGAGAAATGCTTTTTCATATTTTACATTAAAAGAATTTAGAAGTTTTTTACTTGCTTGCTTGCACTTATTTTTCTTTAACTTGGTGAAAATTACTTATGAGAGAGGAATCCATAATTTTTGCTTATTAAAGATAAATAAATGCCCAGTGAGTAATTTCGTTCATATATTCTAGTTAAAATCATGTGGGAACAATATAGAAGTAGTTAATAGAATTATCTAATCATGTTACAAGAACTTCAAAAATCTAATTTTGTTACAATAAGTTGGATAATATTTTAATTGATATAGTGACTTATATTTAAAAAGTATTACCATATGAAAATGAATGATTAATGAAAGTATTAAAATTTTGAGCATGATTGTTGCTATAAGAATGGTAGCTTCTTTAATAAGATAGTCAAAGATGGAGCTGAATATTTTCTCCTAAAGGGTCTAGCATGATGTAGAGCCAGAAGATAAGTATAACTATAATATAATCTTCGAATTTTATAATAAATATATAAGTATACCTAAATTGTAGATTTATTAAACAAAAAATTGAGTATTTCATAGTTTTTTTCTTAGAAAAGTAGGAATTGGTTCGTTAAATGGAACAAATAAAAAATAACTAACTTAAATGGAGAAAGATCAACTATTTTGGATAGTGGAAATTAGAATAAACTTTAGGTCATAGCTAACTATAAAAAAATAATATTAATAAATTTGGATGATCATATCTTGTGGAAGCACGAATACAACGTATCTAGGATTTTGGGTTGAATCACTTACTCAATCCTACTTGGGAGCACAATCATGTACCGAAAAGCACACACTTGCCATAATACAAGTATCCTATAGCTTTTTGGAGTAATGATAAAAAACTTTTTGGATTTCTTCATATGCCTTGTCACTCACTTGGCTTGGTTTTTTAGATTTTTGATTATCTCAATACTCATAATATGTGCGTGATTTACCATATACTCTCGAGTTATAGCTCCCTATTTATAGAGGTAAAAGTTCTAATCATCTCAAGCAACTAAGTTGGAGCCAAATTCTATCATTCACAGTGACTGAAGTAATGTTAGACTCTATCCTTCCTCAAGATGATAACTCTCTATCTTGTTAGGGTCCAATATCCAAAGTCCAATACTAACCTTAAAAAAAATGAAATCAAAATTACAAATATATCATCAAAAATTATTGATAAATTTTATCCACTTTGCATTTCCTTGTTCAAACATATTTATAGTCATCCATATCCTTCTCCCAAGTTGTTTTCCTTCTAATATGGTTGGTTGGGTGGATTTTTTCATGGATAAAGAAAATTCTTGTTTCTTTGTTTTGAATAAAAGGTACAGCTAAATTTTAATAAAATTAGGACCTATTTGTACCCAAAACTTAATCATCGACGAACTACAATAAATAATAAAAAAAATAATAAAATTAGGACCTATTTAGAAAGGAGATGGAGGCAATTTTACCCCCTAAATGATTAAGAAAATGGCCATTGCTATAATAAGTATAACCCTATATGTTTTTTTGCAAAAAGAATGACATTATTTAGGTGGATTTGTACATAGGGATAAGATAGGATTATAAACATATAACTTTAACAATTTGACAGTATAATTTGAAAAAAAAAGTCCTACATTTACTCAAGAATAAACTGAATAATATAATATATCCGATTTTACCAAAAATTAGGAAAAAAAAGGTCCGTTTGATTTGTAATTTTTTTAAAATGTTATAAATCACTGAATCGTACGCAATTATTTCCTGAAACGGAAAAGGAGCAGGAATATTAATGTTCATATCAAATAAACCCGGCGACCCTTTTGCAGACTTTGCATATAGGACTTGGGGATGATGCGCCCGGTTCCGGTAGCTTCCTCTGCACTTCATTCCTAGCAGCCAACCAAATGCTCCGCTCACTCTCCGGTCCGCTCCTCTCCCTCCGCGGGCGCCCGTCCTCCTCCCTCCTCCTCCGCCCCCTCTCCACCGCCTTCGCGCCTCCGCGCCGCCACCCGACGGCGAACGACGCCTACTTCGCCGTGGTCCACCACATCGCCGGCATCGTTCGGCGCGACTTCTACCTGGAGCGCACCCTGAACCGCCTCCGCCTCCCCCCTCCCACCCCGGACCTCGTCCTCCGCGTCATTCGCGCCGCTGCCCCCGCCGCCCCCCTCCCCGCCCTCCGCTTCTTCTCCTGGGCCCGCTCCCGCCCCTCCTACCGCCCCTCCGCCGCCGAGTTCGACGCACTCCTCCTCCCCCTCGCTCGCGCCCGCCTGTGGCCCCACCTCTGGTCCCTCGCCGCCGACATGCGATCTCTCTCCCTCCCTCTTTCCCCGGACTCGTTCGCCGCCGTCATCGACGCCTACGGCCGCGCCGCCCTTCCCGACCTAGCTGTCGAGGTCTTCAACCGCCTCCCCCGCTTCTCCTGCCCCCAGACCACCCTCGTCTACAACGCCCTCCTCTCCGCCCTCTGCCACGCTGGCAACTTCCACGGCGCCTACGCCCTCCTCCGCCGCATGGCCCGCAAGAACGTGCCACCCGACCGCCAGACCTTCGCCGTCCTCGTCGATGCATGGTGTGCCGCCGGCAAGCTCCGCGAAGCCCAGGACATGCTCGAGGAAATGTCCCAGAGAGGCTTCAAGCCCCCCGTCCGCGGCCGCGACCTCCTCATCGACGGCCTCGTTCGCGCTGGCTATCTCGAGTCTGCCAAGGGAATGGTCCGCCGGATGACGAAAGAAGGAATCTTGCCGGATGTTTCCACCTTTAATTCCCTCCTGGAGGCTCTCTGCAAATCGGGTGAGGTCGATTTCTGCGTGGGGCTTCTCCAGGATGCGAACGATTTGGGACTCTGCCCGGATGTCTCTACGTACAAGATCCTGATCCCGGCCGTCTCGA
Source organism: Phoenix dactylifera (assembly GCF_051530095.1). Taxonomy (NCBI): domain Eukaryota; kingdom Viridiplantae; phylum Streptophyta; class Magnoliopsida; order Arecales; family Arecaceae; genus Phoenix; species Phoenix dactylifera. Next base: position 17,929,269 of record NC_143201.1, read on the forward strand.
AGATGGGCAAGATCGAGGAGGCTTTTAGGCTATTCTATAATGCAGTAGATGATGGGCACAAGCCGTTCCCGAGCTTGTATGCAGCGATTATCAAGGCCATGTGCAAGGCAGGGAGGTTTGCTGATGCATTTTGCTTTTTCAGTGATATGAAGGTGAAGGGGCACCCACCGAACCGGCCAGTGTACACAATGCTGGTAAAGATGTGCGTGAGGGGAGGGAGGTATGTCGAGGCCGCCAATTATCTGGTGGAGATGACAGAGATGGGACTGGTGCCGAGGCCACAGAGCTTTGATATGGTGGTTGATGGGTTAAAGCATTGTGGGAAGCATGACCTTGCAAAGAGGATGGAGCACTTGGAGGTCTCGCTTAGGGGTGACTGACTTTTGATTGTGATTGGGATTTGTTTATTCAAGCAAAGAAAATTACAATTTACCAAGGAATCCTTTCATTTATATGGTTAATCTGATGAGCCTGGTATCTCATGTTGCATTCCTGCCAGCATCTGTGATGCAATACTTCATCTGCAAATGGCGGGTTACTTTTCACTAATCTGTTTAGGTAAGAGCTGCACCCCCCCCCCCCCCCCCCCCTTCTCTTTTTTTCGAACCCCAGTACATCCTCTTGTACTTTCACTATGCAAATTTTCATTGAGTAATGTAGATGTTATTCCTTGACTAGGATCAAGCACCATAAACTTGATCCAATGAGTGTATACTATATTGGTAGATAAAATTTTATATTTCAACCTTGACTAAGATCAGGTGTTTGTAAGGGGCCAATTGCTCATGATACCATAATACTTGTTATCATTTTCAATTTTAAGGGGTATTTATAATTCTTGAGTTATCACATGGTATCTAAGTGATCCCAAGGTCACAATGTATGTGTGCTCCAAAATCTTTAGTTTTACGTATCTCCCTTATTAATCAGTTCATCTCCCTTGCTAAACAATGTATACAAGAAGATACAAAGTGATCATAAAAGGGAAGGAGAAGATTATAGGGATGAAAAAAGAGGGAGGAAAGGTGTGAAATACCATAATCATAAAGATCTGCAGAAAAATCAACCTAGAGCATAAACTTTTTAGTCAACTTGGAGATATTGCAAAACTCTTCCTTCACAACCATGCAATGGTCCTTATAAAAGGAAGAAGAGGGTAACAAGAAAAAAATTTAGAGCATTGCATTTAAATCTATTCCTACTTGACCCAAAACCTATGTCTAAAATTGTGTGCTTCGCCACGAGGAGTACATGTGTATGACTTGAATGAGCACAAATTATGAGGTTTCACTTATATAAACAGACCTAAATTTGTTTACGGTAAGTGCTGTGAACATGCTAATTTCATCAATATGTATTCTGTTTCCGTACCCTTCCCATTCTGACTCTGATGTATATGATTTTGGATGTGCTAGGAAGGTTACTCTAAGGGCTTTTCAATGATATTAAGATCATCTTTAAGGATACTTGTTATTTTTTGGAAAACATTTTCCTTTTTTATAGTTTTCCGAACAATCATACCCTAAATGCAAAACGTGCTTTTCTTGGTAAAGCAATCTTTTGATAATTATTTTGAGGATAGACTGCACCATGCTTTAATAACTGGTCCCAAGATTTAAACCACCCCTTCCACTGCACCATGCTTTTATTTTGCTTAAAGGTAGATCTCATCATAAGCTTTGTTGCATAGAACTCATCCTTGAGCCAATTGATCTTTTTAAGTTAGTCACATGTTGATGCCTGATGTGAGGGTTTTCGAAGGTTCAGTTTTTTTGGAAAGCAGGAACTACAAAGGACTTTGTTGAACCAAGTTGTTGATGCCCAATTTGCTTGTATTTGTTGCACTCTATAAGTCCATATGATGAAGGTTGTTACACATGCATGTAACTTGGATGATACTATTGTTCTTTTGTGCCAAGTCACTTGCATTAGCTTCAAGTATGACTATTCAAGGAGAATATGTGTAGAATTTGGGAGAAAGGTTAGACTTAAGTGCCACTAATACAAGACTTGCCAACCTCTATGAGGTTTTGCAACTGTTTGTCAAGAAGAATATATGCAGCACTTACAAGGAATGTAGGATTTAAGCATTGATGGCATAGGATGTGCCAAACAATGGCTCGCATGACATGAAATGTGCTATGCTGTGCTAACATGCATTCATGCCATGCTAAAACATTTTCTTTTAAAGGTGAAGTTAAGAGCCTTTTTTTAAATTTTAAATAGGACTTAATTGGTGCCTTGCCAACCCAATGCCTCGAGTTGATATTAGCCTGACACGAGCCAACAGTTGATATCATAGTTAGAACATACCTAATGTCAATAGAGAATAGAAAACTTAGTTCAACAATATGATGTGACCATTGTCTTGTCCTTGGCACCTAACTTTGATAGCTTTGAGGAGTTTAAAGATACAAAATTTTGGCAAAGTTAATTTGACAATAAATTCAATTGGTTGCGGTATTTCTCAACAAATGATTATTATTTGCCAAATAGCATGCTTCCCAACAATAAAGGAAATTAATGCATAATATACTCTGTTTGATGTCCCTGATCCAATTTTTTCTTCTATGCATGAATTATCGAACTTAAGTGATTAAACATCATACCCCTCAACCTTATAACAACTCATCGGCTCTCCCTCAAAGCCTTTTTGTGGAAGCTTTTCATTGACTTGTAGTAATCTTTGTCTTATCTATGGACACTCAGTTTTATGCCTGATTTTGTGATAACTAAAGCATCATAAGGTCAAACACTTCTCCTTTTCAGCTTTTTTGGTGATATGAAGGTGAAAGGGCACTAACTAGACCAACCGATGTACACAATGTTGGTGAAAGGTGGGCATGCAGGGAGGAAGGTATGGTGGCGGATGGGTTGAAGAATTGCTGAAGCATGATCTTGCAAGGGGGGTGAAGCAGTAGGAGGTCTTGCTGCAGGGAAACTGACTACTGACTGATTGTTGAATGGGATTTGTTTATATGAGTAAAGAAAATTATAATTTGCTAGGAAATTCTTTCATCTATAAGGTTACTCTGATGAGGCTGGCATCTCATGCTGTGTTCTTGGCATCACTTGTGATGCAAAACTTCATCTACACTTGATGGGTTACCTTCTCCAGATCTGTTCAGGTAGAATCTGCCCCTCATAACTATGTTGTCTTTATACTCTTCACCATGCATCTATGATTAGGTAATTAAGATCTTTTTCGTCGACTTATAGAACGTGACAAACTTGAATGCAGTTGTATTTTTTTCCCATGTTTCAAAAGGTTGAATTGTGCAAATTTCTAGCCCAATGAAGTAATAATGATTAACCAATTGCTCATGCTTCTTACAGACATGTATTATCTTTTATTTCTTGTTTCTATTCCTTTAAAGAGACATAATCTCAAAAAAATCTAAAATACTTGTTATTGTTTTGAAATATTTATGAATTCTGGAGTTATCACATAGCATCTAAGTGATGCTAAGTTTACATTATACGCGCCATCCTAAATAATTAAGTTTTGTGCATCTCATTGGTGCGATGTAGAATCAATTCCATTGTTTTTGAAGTGAATTGTCCAGCTCCCATACGAAGTGCTGTAAAGAAGAAGAGACTAAATTGTTTAAAGTGAGAAAGAGGCATAAAAAGAGGGAGGAAAAGTGCGAGACACCAGAGCTGTAAAAGATGTGGAAAAATCTATCTGGAGCCTAAGTTTTGGTCAACTTAGATATTAATGTCAAAACTCTACTTTTACAACCATGCGATGCTTCTTTGAGAGAACCAGATATGTGTGACCTGAACAAGCAAGAGTGAAAAGTTGTCCCAATGAACAGACTTACTTTTGTGTATAATGACCAATATTAACAAGCTAATTTCATCATAATTGGTGTTATTTCATTATCTTTCTCATTTGGACTCCAATCTGAATGATTTCAGATGCGCTGGAAAACATATTCCATGTATGTTTACAAGTGATACTAGGCTTGTCTTTAAATTCAAATATTTGTGAAGCAATCTTTAAACAAATATTATCCAAGGACGCTGCTGCATCTTTTCCTAAACTGGTTTCAAGGGCTGCTTACCCTTTCAGCTACACCATGCCTTTATCTTTCTTGGATACAGATTGCATCATATACTTGCTGCACAGGATTCATCCTTGAGCAACTTAGCTTTATGAAGCTAGTCACATGTTAATTTCTAAGATAATCATTTACTTCCCCATAATTGTAGAATTCATAATATACTCTCTTTGCTGGCCCTCACTAAATTTTAACTTGTATGGCATGAATAGTTGAATTTAAGTGATTCATCCTCATTCACCTCAATAAAGTAAGACCTATTTGGAAGCTTTCCCTTGACATGCAGTGACAACCATTATATTATGGACACTCAAAATTTTATGCCTCCTTTCACTATAATGAAAGCATCACTTGTTCAAGTACTTGCCGTTTTGAACTTGGACTTCAGTGACTGTTTTAGGAGGAGTCAGGGTAGATGGTGTGGGACATCAATGAAGGTTTTCTTCAATGACATCTATTTTATTTGTCTTGAAATTTTCTAGAAACATGATAAACATTTTTTATGTTTGAAACTCAAAATATGAAGTTTTCTCATGTGGTATCTGATTGTATTAAAAGCCTGTTCAAGTTAAGAACCTTAAATATATTTAGATTAAGATGATTCTTAATTCATCAATGTCACACAAGTCTTTTCCATCAAATATGGGGTTGTCTACAGAGCATGACTCAAATTTGAGAAGGTTTAATAGGTTGAACAGGTTTTATAGCCAATTGTCGACTGGATGTCAACACGATAGAAAATATTGTCAAATTCCCAGCCATAGCAAATCTAGGCAAGAGAGTGGGTTGTCATGTATATGGCCAGTTGGTGGTTAGGGAGATCTACTCTATCAGTCAGTTTAATTTTCATGCAACCAAGGAGCAACCCTTCAAAATTCCTTTGGACTTGCAAAAGGCCTAGAAGAAGGGGGAAGATGATAATTTTTGATGAAGTTGTTTTCATCTCAAAAGCACATATAAGCTAAAGAACCAAATGAAAAGCAGCCTCATAGAAATGATCTCTAGTTAAATTCAAAAAATACCACACTAATTGCAGCAAGAGTATAACGAAGACAAAATGTTTGATCTTGTTGACAACATTCTTGCCTTGCTTGAGCTGGATTTATGGCTCCTCTGCTGATCCTTCTATTAAGCGCTAAATTTAGAATCAGTACAGGGATTTCCTTCTCCTTTATCATGACTTCTGCCCATTTTATGCTTGGTCTTCCTTTTTCCATCCATTCAATACATACCTGAGCACCTCTCTTATTTGGAGCATCCCTATCGTTCTAGAACCTGAACACACCATTTCCATCATTGTCCCATCACTTTGCTCTTGGTGGATCTCTTATGCTTCCTTGTTTCTCATCCTGTTTTTCCTAATTTTGTTGCATCCACCAGAATATCCTCATGCCTGCACATAATTAAAAATAAAAAAAATAAAAAATAGAAAAGCATGTAGAAAAGAAAAAATATAAAAAAATAATTATCTTATTTTTCAAAAAAATAGAAACTTACATCAAAGTATTGAGAAAACATGCAGAGAAAGATTTTAGGAGAAATGATGTCATATCTTTAGGGAGTAGAATTTTTTTATTATTATTATATTATTACAATAATCCTAGATCACACTATACGCTAACCTTAAGCAAACAAGCTTTACCCCATTTCTGTGAGGTATGCCTGATTAATCAAGATATGATCCTTCAAGATTTGAAAACCTGCTGTCTGTAGCTTTTTGAGTTAATTGTGTTTCAATTCTCTGTGGATAGGTACTTCAATTCTTATGAAAACAACTTTGACCAATGGAGGGACTTGCCATGAATCCCATTAACCTCATTGGCAGATAGAAGGCCTTCTACTTTACCACTTATTTAGTGTTAGCTTATTGCTCTAGGTAGCCACTCTCTGAGGCTCCTCCAGACCTGAAAAGAGTACAAACAGAGAGGCACCAGAAAAGTTTGATGTCGGGATTCGCAATTATCTGTTTGGCACAAATTTTAAGACTAATAGCGAATATATCCTCATCAATTACTGCATTATGCTTGAAGTTGGAATTTGTAGAAATGCCTGATTGGTATTAGATAAAAACATATTAACCCAAAGAAAACTCTTAACAATGTCATACTTATGAACTAGAGGAAAGAGCCTGCATTTTCAATAAAAATCATATGGCAAGTCAACCGTTGCATGGTCGATGTTCATAATTCCTTTTTTACTTCCCTCTGTTATGGTGTTTACTGGAAGTTCTCTGAAAATTATAATTAAAATCCCCAACATAATGAAAGGATCCACTATTTAAAAATAAAAAAGAAAACATGGGTCATGAAAGCAAAAGTTGTTTGTGCCAAAAAAAGGAATGGAGCAAACTATTTTTGGGGAAAATTAGTTGTTTTCTTTTAGGCAAAATAGACTGAAGATATATTTAGAAAGAAGAAATTGAAGAGCTCAGATTTTGAGAAAATTTATGATCCTATCATATGAAGAGATAGAACCAAAGACGTGCTTATTGCAAAAAGACCCATAATAGCAGCAAACAAGTTACCTCCCAAGGTAGCAGAATGAGAAGTAACACAAAATAAAAGAGATTCGGATGATATTCTTCATAGATACCATAGATATTCTTTTCTTCAAACAAGCTTTCCCTCCATCATTTTTTTGTCATGATGATATCGGACATAAAGTGTATAAGAAATGAAAGGCTGAAAGGAGGAGGATTGGCTTGAATCTGATTAGCGTGGAGGATGGTATCTGAGTAATGTGCAGATAGGGGTTCTGGTTTAGGGTTGTTGGATAAGAGCTGGGGGACGGCGGAGGGGAGAAAGGAGAGAGGAAAGGGTGGAGGTGGTGTTGGCAATAGTGTTAATAGAGAGGAGGGTGGGATCTAGGTAGTGTGGATGAAGGGGATCGGATTTAGAGATAGTGAAGAGGAGGGGTAGGGTGCAGGGTGGATAGAAGGTGGTGATGTTGATGGCAATGACAATAACAGGGGAGGGTTGGGATCCAGATGGTTTAGAGAAAGGGGATCCAGGAATTGGGGTGGGAGGAGTTCCAGTTTAAATCTCAACTTCCTTGTTTTTCTATAAAAAGTAAAAGCAAAATTTTCTTATATTCACTTACTGGAAAAACCATGAAAGTTTTTAAAAACAGAATACCAAAATAGTAGTACCATACATGTTTTTTGTGTTGATTTTTCATATTTTTGTTTTGAGGAAAAAAAACATGAAAAAGAAAAAGCAATGCCAAACATTTGCCTTGTCCTTGGGGCCTTGTTGGACATGTGCTTGACATGCCCATATGGTTTGACTTAGTTGTTCACCAGTTCTTCGTTAACTACAAGCTGTTGTAATATGTTCTGTTAGCTGACTTGTAGCACCAAGACCAGGATGAATGGCAGTTCAGGTGAACAGAAATATGATTTTGTTCATAATATCTTGTACTTTTACAGACTTTTATATTAAAGTTAACTAAAAGGGATGATCACTATGACAAAGAAACACATTTGAGATTAAGAATTCCATGGAAAATGTACATGGTATTCTTTATAGATTTTCTTACAGACATCTAGTTTAACTAAACATGGTTGTTGTAATGAAAGATCATTTATACTTTTACAGTAGTTCATTGACAAGTTTGACATCATTGTATTCTTTATTTCTGATTTCTTTATTGACTGGTTACTCTCTTGTTTGTAAGTTCAGTTTGAGGTGTCAATTTGGTGGAGAATGGTGGGCAACTAACACATACTATTACACATTACTGGCCATTGGGAGATCCAGAGTTCTTTGATAATGCATTGAGCATGGAAGATCAAAGCAGGCCACTGCCGAGATGAAACCAAGCTGATTCACAAGTTTTAACTTGCACATACGGTCGGTTCTGAACTAGCACAGAAGTTCCAGATGAGAGCTACTCTGGTCAGACAGAAAGGCTAGTTGATTTGGTTGCTGATATGAACATTTCATTGGTAAATTTGATAGTTCTGTTGGTGATTCTAATATGGATGACTGTGTTTCTGGCCTCATGTAGTGGATAGGAGATCTTACTGTGGGACTGTATTCACTTCCCTCCAAGTCCCCTAAGGAATAATTATTCAGCCTTTTTTAAGCTTTATTTATTATTAAAGTTGGATACGATTCTGGTTTGTGCAAGAAAGATGTTCAAATGAATTATGTCAGGTCATTTCTTTCTTATATGAGAAAATGCAGCGTAAAGATTATTATTATTATTATTTTTGAATCAGATGCTGTTCGACCTAATAACATTTCAAAAGTTGCCAATTTCTGAGAATCTAACAGTGATTGAATCTTGGAAGCAGGGCAGTCCTATTATTTCAAAGCATAGTTACAGTCTCTTCAATACACATTCTGTAGCATTATAATCATAGGTTTATTTCAACAGTCTTCATCATATCTAGGAAGTAGCGACCTTGATATATTCTAACAAATAATTTGTTATTTTGAATTACTTCCATCATTATATAGCTAGATGTTGCACGATATGACTTGAAATATAGCAGACAAACCTGCTACCAAATTTCAATTCATATTTATGTTCTAAAGTCTTCATAAATTTTTTGTATGTGGATGATAATTATTTGCCTGCTGCTGCCTTTACATGTAGATGCATATGATATCGGCATATCCTGTTATAAATTTTAATAAATGTTTGCTGGAGTTATGCTTCTTGTGGTTTTCCTTACAGTGCATTGCCATTTTATAATTAAGAAAAAAATTCATGTAACCAGATGGATAGCTCTGGTCCTGGAGCAGGCTGGAGGATTGCGCGTTTGTTGAAGTCCAGAAGTGGGGCAGCAGCTGTCTTCGCTGCTTCAGGTTTGCATCTTTGGGCTCCCTGATTTTAAGCATTAGGAAAAGACATCCCCAGGCCCCCAATCTCTTTACCTATGCTAACTAATTTGAATTGATTTTGATGGTCCTGCGCATTGTAGGAGGAGATACTTATTGGAAACAAGTAACTGTATGTATAGCATTTCGTTCAGGGATCCGAGAAAGTTGTAGTAATGTTAGATAGAACCTAGATGGATAACGAAAGTTGCAGTGACACATTTTTTTTATCCGGACAAGATGATGCTGGATTTATTGTAGAGGATGAAATATGAATTCACACTGTAAGAGTAACAAACAAGTCGTACCAAAAGTAGAATTCTTCTGAATCATAAATAGTTACCAGGAGAGTGCTATGACAAGTTATGAAATATTGATAGCTCAATAAACTCTCTTTTGATCTTGGAGCTGCAAATAGGTTAGGGTGTAGATTTCTCAAACTGAATAAATGGATGTGCAACTCGATCATAATTGGGCTTAAATAAGTTGTTCTTTGAAGGCACAGGTTCGGCTTGATTACTTTTTCCAGGACAATGTCTGGCATGTTATAGAGCCTGCCTAGCCCAAAGACTATACCAAAAATAATGTATTGTTCTATATAAATGTTGCAGCAGGAGCTGGAGTAGCAGTAGGGCAGTACGATACAACACGCTTTATTGCTAATCCTCTATTTTACCTGAAACTACATGTTTTCATCATTCTCCAAAGCAATGGTCCTGCAGCCGTTGCGGTCTAAGATTGTAGATTGTTGCATCATAAAAGGTGCATTAGGTGGTGTTTTTGTCGTTGTGAGTTGAGCTAGAACTCAATCATGAGGGTTAAAGCTCAAATCTTTTATGGTGCAAGTAACATAATCAATCGACCAAATTGAAAACCCGTAATATCATGATGGACACTGTTTGAAATGCTTAGAACAAGTTAAAATAAACATTTCTTAATATGGGTTGAATGCACAGGAAGAAACCTTCAGAACAATCAATCTTAAGTCAACATTGATATTTTAAAGTCTAAATCTGAACGGTGCATAATTTAATTTGCAGCAGTAGGATTCAAGTTCTATTCCTTATTATCTACATCGTTGTGTCGAAGATATGATTAAAAGTTTTCAAGCTATAACTGGGATAAAATAATTTAGAAATACATTTTGCTCACTTGTGACATTAAAATTGTGCAGTTAGAAATCAATCCAGTTCCTCTCAGTTCCATTTTACTAATAAAGCCTGATTTGAATTTCTGGGCGGGCTCACGGGCCCAAAATCTAAGCTTGCCTCTACGGCTGTGCCTCACTCTTTCAACATTTAAATGACCTTTACTTCATAGCAAAATTATAGATAATGAGGGCAAAATAATGGCTTTATTTGATAAAATTGCTGTTTATATGATTATGTTATTTCTATGTATTTGACAAAATTGTGTGTTCATCTGTATTTTTGCATTTACTATAATACAATGACCACTTATAACTGTTTCATAAAACCATAATGACATGTTTCTATATCTTCTGCAGAAGGGTCACACACATAAGAAACAAATTATGTACAGTGGTATTATGAAAGGCCAAAAAAAAGGAGTCAAAAAACTAAGAGAGAGAGAGAGAGAGAGACCTTGCAGAGCTCGTTTTATGTATAAAGAGATTAGATAAAAGCCGTGACATGTTTTCACAATTTGTTATACAAATAAACAGTCTCATGTACCAAGTAATAAAATGAGCATTACTGAACACACAATATTTGATGCAATTACAGGCTTGGGAACAGTTGGTCCTCATGGAATTTTCTTAATGAAAGGTTTGCAGGCTGGCTTACCCACAAGTCTTCAGCAGCGAAACCTTGACTACCAAGTGCAGCTAGCTGGTTTTAACGTTAAGAAAATGATGTCGGTAGAGTTGTCAAAGGGTGGACTAATAGTCTAAAAAATATGGTTCACAAGGAATACCGTGTTGCAGCCATGGAACATCCAATGGGAAGAAAACTAAATTGCCAAGTCAAGAGTAATTTAGAGGGGAAAAAAAATGCCATCAAGTTCTTAACTTCTTGCGGATAATCCCTCTGTTCTTGTTGATCTCTCGAAAGATGTTGCTATCACCCTTTTATGCACGCTATTACTTTAAAGAGATTTGCACAGAATGTCAATTGATTCCATTGGAAAATCTATTGTGGTTTTGGTGCTAATAACCTTGGGTTAAGTTACTTCCTACATCATAATTTTCGATGAGCCTTGCCCATCTTCTTAGATGGGTAATGAATGAAAAAGCTTTCATTTTGTTTTCCCAACCGAGCCAATAAACATCTCCAACAACAAGAAATTAAATTATTATGAGTGATGCGATTGCTATCATGGGCTTGTTCATGATGAAACATATAACAAACAAAGAAGCAACAAGAACCCAACTCAATCATGATCATTAGAATCCCTCCCATTACATGATTGGCCTTCCGACCCACCCATGAGCTTTTAACGGACGAGTGTCTCATCGTTTTCAATGATCTAATTGGATCTAAAACAGAGAGTTCCAATCCAGAGACAACAGTTTCCAAGAAGAACTGGACACATGTCCTTCACTAAGCCAGTTCTCTATTGCGATGGTTTACCCTTGTATCGATACTGAACCGATCTCTATTATGTCAATCATTGAAGGCCACGTTACCCAAGACTGATTCTTAGAATAAACTATTAAGGTAAGCATGCACCCTTGCCTCCAGAACAGTAAGAAGCATCTTTGTAGCTTGAATGAAGGCAAATTAAAAACAACAAATTACTGCCTCGACTTGGTGGGGAGTTGGTTGTGGAGTGGTGGGTGAGCACTCACTGAGGGAAAATAGGCGTAAATGGAGCCAAGAGATAGCGGTTGTTGGATCTTGACCTGATGTGGGCTATCATATGTATATATTTCCATCTGTTAGAGGAATCACTCACTCGACAAGAATAATGTAATCCATCTTAAATTAACTATAAGTTTGTTGTGTTCTACACCAGACAGAGCATTTATATAGCGATCCTTGCGTTATTTTATTCATGCATGGACTTTGCCTTAATATGAAAGGTGATTGGATGCGGTTGCAACCGCGTTGGTACAATTTGAAGTTTGGATTGTCGCTTAAGTCTTTGCTTAATTAATAGGATCTTTGATGAGGAAGATGATGAATGGTGAACTCTTGCCGAGGTTACGCCCGTGATTTGTAGATTATCGAAACTGTTAAAAAAACAACTGTGAATTAGAAAAATGAAAGAGGTCGGTTCGAGGACACTGTTTTATCACAAGATGAACTGCAAGTTGAGCAAAAGATCCTATTCGGAGCGATGTTATTCAACTTCAAATGGTACCCATGTAATTAGATGCATTTAGTGGACCTGATCCTCTATTGCCCAAGACTCAGATCCCAGAATCTCTAGTTGCTAAGCAGAGAGGTGTGAACACAATATATCATTAAGTTACCTAAATTCTCCATTTCTACGGCCGAGCAACACTATAGTTTTGGTTGGTGGCATGTCAATGCTGTACCCTAGCCATTTTCACCTTAGTATATCATTTTGGCCATGCATTGATCACCTTGTAATGTTTGATAAGCATGAACACAATATATATATATATATATATATATATATATATATATATATATTATTTTGCTTTGCTGGATCCATGTCCTATGCTCCAATCTCTGCATGTCCTGTAATTATCTTACAGAGTGATGCAACCATCTGGGCATCTAGAATAAAGAGAGAGTTGAAAATAGTGGTTGTTATAATGTTGTAACCTTGAGTCTAAAGAGATTCGTGTAAGCTTCATTTTCAACTATCTATGCAAGTATCCCCACAGCCAAAACTTTCCTTTTAATTTCATGCATTTTCTTTAGCATCTAGCCAATCGAAGTGCCAAGTCAAACAAAGTGAGTTGAAAATAGTGGCTATTATAATGTTGTAAGCTATACTTTCAAATTATTCTCCGAATTATTAAAAAAAATTTGAATTATTCTCAGTTTTTATCTTGATCGAATAATTCTTCAAATTATTCTTCAAAAATAAATTGATCTAGAATTATGAGATTATTTTCAAATTATAGTTGAATTCTAAGATTTATTCATGACTAATTCAAAAAAATATATAAAATTATTGATACTATATAGTGTTGGCAATGGCAATGTTTTTTGCTATCATTGTGATTTTTCCTCTTATAAACTTAATTTTAAAATAAATAAACTTAAACTTATGTTAGAAAGTTCAAAAATTTTAGATTTTTCAGTTCTTTGTCATCCGAACTCTTTATGAACTTTTGATGAATTTTTTCCTAAATTGGTATCTAGTTAAATTGTTACAGAATGCAAAACTTATGAGTATGATATAAAATATCTCATTATTTGATATATTTATATTTTTTATTCATTATTTTATTATAATACCATTGGTACCAGGTATTATATTGGCCATCAATTCGATATGATATTAGTACATATCGAGCTAATTCCGAGTTGTACCAAAATTCGAGGAGGGAGTGGAAGAGGGGGGAGATAGAGAGGAGAGAGGCAAGAGAGAAAGAGAGCCAGGCTTCCTCAAATGGAGAGGGTGAGAGCGAAAGAGGAAGCAGATGAAAGAGAGACAAAACATAGAAGGCAAGAGAGAGACAGAGAGAGGGATGTATACATACTAGTCTATCATCATCATATTATTGTCATTGACAGTAGCAGCGGTGATAAAATCCTAGATCTAGTGACAAAGGAAAGTGGAATGTGTAGAGGATTATATAAAGCCCGAATCTGAACCAAGTTGAAAGCTCGTTCCATCTAGATAACCAATGGGTTTGGGTTGATACGCCCTAACCAAATAATTCAGGATGGTTTGTCCATCCTTTTCGCATCTTTGACATGAATAATAATTTCATTAGATAAACTCTCATCATATGTTGCCTGAGGTTAAAAAAACACTTATCATGCATTATTTACCAATATCACATCTAAATGCAGTAAATGTCCATAACGGTAATAACCATGCCTGGGGCCAGCCTGCTATTTGGACACACCTATCATGCAGCATCTCGTGCCACTGCGATCGTAATAAAATTCTCATTCTTTGAATTTTTTATTTAATAGTATTAATTTTAAATAAGTAGTGGAATGAAGCTTTCACCTCTAAAATTAATATTTTAAGTGTGATATGAATTTTGACAATGTAACAATTGCTAGTTGGTTGTGATTATGCTGGGTGTGTTGATAGCACTTAGTCATGTCATGAGTTTGATGTGCTATCACGAACTAGACATGTAACATGAGATAGTTGCCCGATCACCGGTTAGAAGCATGGCATGTCGCTGATGCACGAGATATAAGCATGATCGGGTCAAAACTATCAAAAAAAAAAAAAAAGTTTTTTCCAAATTCTATGTTATGATTATGGATAATTTGGAATATAGTGAAATTGCATTTTCTTCCATTTATCTATAGTTGAATTAGTAATTCAATTAAATATATTGCTATATTTCTTGGATCCTTCTTGTGATAGTATGCTCGCTATCTTTTTTTTAAACAGGTATTGCGGTGTAAAGGTGAACAACTATCATTTAGGATTGTGATTAGGAGCAAAAATAGCTATTTTATGGTGTGGATTGGACTTCATCTTCTGGTTAGGAAAGAGACCCTGCAAACTAGTCTAATTTTATTAGTAGTAATAGATACTTTCATCTAAAATTTGGGGTAGTCAAAATTTAAATATTACTTTGGATGCTTGTGGATATTTGGACCATTTAGTGCTTTGGTTTCTAATGAGGTATTTAGATTTGAATTAATAGTTGCTCTCATATAAACCATAATTAATTAATTGTGATATGAATGTTTGATTTTATTATTCTTGTTATCTATACGAATCGAGTACATTTTTTATAAAAAAAGGATGTCGCATATTTTATGAGATTACTCTTTAAGAAATGGATTTTTTTGCATGTATATCTTTCTTTTTTCTCTTTTGCATATATAGCCGTACCATCTAACATCATTAAAAAAATAAACAACTTAAAACTAAAATGATTGAAATACCCTTATTATAGATGCTTAGATTGGTAAAATATTTTTTAGTGATTTGTAAACATTGAGTTATTTGTTTTGTAGGCAAAATTTTATAAAAGCAACACGATCCATTCATTAAGAGTTGATATTAATATGAGATCATGTGATATGATAATATTAATCTTTTTTTGCCACTTTTTTTATTACGAACAACTGAATTATCTTTACTAAATTTTCATCATTTTTATTGAATTTTTTTAAATGCATACCCTACTAAATATGCATAATTGTATAAATACCCTTATAAAGTTTCTATTTATATGTGTATTCTTATAAAGTTTTCTTTTTACACATCTATCTGTAAAGGTATTTCAGTTATTTAAAATTTAAATCATTTATTTTTTAATAGTGTTAGATGGTATAGGTACATATATAAAAAATTAAAAAAAGATCATATACATTTAAAATATGCAATAGCAATTTTACGAGAGTATATATGCATATAATTTTAATATTTTTGTTATCTATATGAATCGAATACATTTTTTAATTAAAACTATAGTACTTATCACGTGCCTGGCTCGTGCGTTGGGGTGGGGTTAGGTTGTAACTCTCGGTGCGGCGTATGGTGTGCCTTTGATGAAAAAAAACGCCAGCCTTCGACCTTTGAGCATCCCCAAAAGCCACCAGGTTTTGTGGCTACCATGGTTGTTTTCCCAGGTGCAATCCCATGGCCACACCTTTATGCACACGTCTCTTCAAAAGGATTATGAATTTTAAAAAAATAGAAATCCTGATTTTTCTGTTTAGAAAAAAAACTTTGTGAAATAGAAAAAGATTCATCTTTCTCAAAATCTCCCTTGAAGTCATTCATTCATGATTGCTTTTGTTTTTTGACTCAATGGTTAGGAGCAAAATCCACCAACCGCATGCATGGCACCAAAAATCTCAAGGTTTACACCCTTTCCAAAAAAAAAAAAGAACAAGCAAAAAACAACAAAAAAAATAATTATAGCAGAAAATTATTGGACCATTAAAAATTTAAAACATTTTGGACAATAGCCATGATAAATCTATGATTTAAATCAATGATCAACTTTTTCTATTGAAAAAAAATATATACCATACACAGAATTTCTATGATTCTTTTTAAGAGAAGAAATTGCTACAATTATTATGCAATTTATAATGCAGACGAAGTTGTCACTATTTTGAGTGGGGTTTTTATGATGTGGAGGACAATATTTCATGAAACTAGTCGTTGGCATTTTGATGTACATTGTACTTGGACTTCATTGCGTGAAGCCTTCCATTTTTCTATGCCGCCTTGATTCTTGCCGAGAAAGGTTTCTTCATGTCGCGTGTCATGTCAAGAGACTATGTTTAGATGTGACAACCAAGTCGTGCAGTCACGAATTTTTATGCTCTATAGGTTTCGGATATTCTTGTTCCAGGATAGGTTAAATTTCAGGAGAAATCATTCTATATTTTGTTTCTTGCCCCTGCTTTCCTTCGGTGGATTCAAAGAAACAGCAGGCTCGTTTGGTTTACGGAAAGCATTTTCTTTTCTAAAAATATAATTTTAAAAAAATAAATTTTTAGAAAAAAAATGTCTAGAAAAGTACTTTTGACATGTTTGCTTGACTATAAAAAAGTTACAAATTTACAAAGTGCTTATGTTTGGTTGGCATCCACTTTTCTGAAAAAATTATGTATAATTTCTATTATGCCCTTAATAAAAATTAAGTCTTTAATGTCTCTTTAATGCTTCTTTAATGTTGAAGGATATTTTTGGAAAAAAATAAAAATAAAGTGATTCCCGCCTCATGAGAAAATAACTTTCCCATGTTTTTCATGGAAAAGACTTTTCCATAAAATGTGGGAATCATATTTACATGGGAATACAACTTTTCCATCTCTCTTCTTTAAAAACTCCAACCAAACAAGAGACATCTCATTACTTTCCCGTTGACCACACTTTCTTCCTTTTTTTTCCGCGAACCAAACGAGACCTTGGTGCAAACAAACATTAAAGTTATCATTATATGTATATATTTTTTGAAGAAATATGGAGGAGGTGAGAAATTTCTTTCAAGATTTGTAATGGATGCAAAATAAAATAGAATATGGTGCAATGGAAAGAGTTGCAGCAAGAAAAGAGTTTGCGAGGAGGAAAGGGGGAAGGGAATGGCCTTGGGGCTATCCAAGGTCTTGACAGAGCATAAAATCCTCCACATATTGAAAGAAATGTAGAGCTTTGGAGAGAATTAAATGCGCTGAAGTCTCCCTTCTTCAATAAGAAGCAAAAGTATTATTGGCGAGGTCACCCATAATGTGCGAACGAATAATTTATTGAGTTTGCTGTTGCCAATTTGGTGGCTTCATAGTCATCTAATGGAAAAATTTTATTGATTACATCAATTTTTTCTTATTCTGGTAAGAAAATTGTACGTGTGTATAGTATAATGAGAGCTATATAACGTTACTCAACTCAACATGTGCACCAATCTACACTATTCTTTATCGACATTTAATCCCTATATCAACCTTAATTAGGTTTTACTAAATATACTTGATTGATGCCTCATTCCCCACAAATGTTTTAGGCTATTTATTCAAAAAAAATAACACAAAAAAATAAAGTGTATGAACTATTATTACGGTTGTTAGCACCATTATAGCACCGTTATTGAAAAGCTTTTTAGACTCTTATGGAAACCCAAAAAGGAAAAGGCAGGAAAAAAATCACAAAGAATGAGTTTTTTTTTTTTTTGAAAAAAAAAAAAGCTCTTCCAACCAGCTAAGCTGCTTTTCAACAAGAGGGTAAAAACTAAATTTAAGAATTGACCTTGGGGCCATGAAGAATTCTTAAACTTATCCATTAAACTAATAGCCGACACATTCACAAATTGACATTTTCAAGCTAATCAACCTTGATGCTTCCAATTCACTCTTGACTTTTTAACCACCTCATTCTTTCATTCTTTTCCTTTTGATTCCAATGATTGCAAAAAATAATAACCCCGAATGGGCCCATATTTTACCTCCATGTCCTTTAACGACACAACCATATATTTATCTTGTTGTTTAAATAAATGATGTTCATCATAAAGAAGACTATGGAACCGCCCTTTCTTTAAATAAATGATACACCTTTTTTGTGTCCTATATATTACTCTCTTAAACAATGTCCAAGAGATTTTTAAATAAGGTGGGTCATGATAAAAAGAAAGGTGGTGATCTGAAACCCATAAAATTAATAAGGATTAGGAGAGAATATGTGTACTAACGTAGAACTTGGTTGGGGGGTGGAAAGAAGAGACCTCGGTGGAAGCCCACCTCCAAACGAAACCAAATTGTTAATCCCCACATGCATGTGACTGTCAACAGCAATCCCGATGCACTGCCAATAGAATAAGATTGAACAGTAGCAGGTATGGAAACATTTAGATACCATTGCTTAGGTAACAAACTCCTCCTCAAAAAATCCTTCTATAATTTCTTTATTATTAATTGTTTACTTCTCTCTCTCATTAATTGTTTACTTCAGTACATGAGAGAGTTCTGTTTTCTAATTTTATTGGGTGCATTTGTACTCGTCAGATATGAATCATCCATTCTACCAAAAAAAAAAAAAGAGAAAAAAATAAGATGCAAGTTTAACAAAGAAGCGTGATTTACAATTTACAAGAGCTGCTTAGCACCATGCAATAAGAAAAGGCAAGAGTTGAGAATAGAAAAGCTCCCCATGCCCCAAAAGGCTAGAAGCTTGGGCTTGTAGAAGCAATATGAAGAGTAAGACTGAAGCAAAAATGAAGACTTCTGGCTGCCTTGTCAAGTCTGATAAATTTAAGATAAAAGAAAAAAGCTTTCAACTTTCTCGCATGGAAAGCAAGATGAAGAAGATACTTTTTGCAATGCAAAAGACTTCATGGGAGACACCATTATATCAGAGTGTCTTCTGTGTGGATGGAGTCTTGTGGTAACCCTATTAATTCCATGAGCTTATTAGACTGTATGGTGGGAGTTATGACTTTAGGTGGCGTGGCCTATAATGGATTGCACCTATCATACAAGTCAGTTACTGTCCAAGCACAAAGAAGGGTATGCAAAAAGCCAACCAAACCACGAATTCAAAACAAACAGATCGCTTTAGTTTAGTTTAAATTGGGTTGTTTCTATAGTTAGTTTGGTTTCAATGTAAAAAAACTTTCGAATAGAAAAATCGGTTTGATTCCATCCTACTAATCCAAAGTCGATGAGCCATAGTGACTTTGCCCCGTGGCTGGAGTGGTTATAATGGGCAGGAGAGGCATCTCGCTTGTGCCTCGGAGCGTGTCTCATCTCTTTCAAGCCCTAGTCTTCCTTATAAAATTCGGCGCTAGAAACTTTCTAATAAGGTCCTTAATTCCCACTCTCTTTTCCCTTTTTTTTTTACAATCTTTTCATCTCTTTTTAACTAATCACTTCACTTCCCATCATGATGCCTTTCTTTTGATTTTTGGATAAAAAATATGGAAAAGAGGGGTTTTTGGAGTCAGATGTCTATAAGAAAATTAGAGAGCATCCAAAAATTTTCTCTAGTATACTCTGACTGTAGGTCCCATTTTCTCTCACTCTTCCTTTCCTGTGAAATTTATGCATTTTTTAGATAAAATTTTTGAATAAAACCTCTAAAAAAACTATCACGAATTGGCAATGTCTGGATCTTCTCAACCTAATACAATGAACCTAAAATTAGATTTCTTCAACCTAATAATTCGAATTGAATTTTTCGATTTGGTTCCATTCATTTTTTATGGACCATTGGTCCGATTTTGTTTTCAATTTTAAAAACTGATTTAAATTCGTTCAATTTCAATCTTATCTCTAAACCCATCCAGTTCTAACCATGTACACCTCAAAGCTACATACTCTTATCAGTAGAGAATTCATATTTCTCCTATCCACCGTTTCTTTACTTGTTGAGCCTTGGTTAAGTTACCTATCATGTTATCTAATACAAACTAATCTGCCACTTACAGGATCAATTCTGTCTGGTACACTTTGAACCAAAGTTTATCGTCTCGATACCAGGCTCCGTACCGGTACCATACTAGCACAATGTCAGTATAGTATGGTATGAAATTTTTTGATGTACCGAATGTCGGTACACCACCTGTACCGAATCAATATGGCACAGTATGCCCATACTGTCTATGGCATACTATGTTTTGAACCATCATATTTTTTTTGTGCGGTGCACACTGATGTCCTATGGATGATATGCGTTTAAAAGAGATTTTTATTTTAATTTAAAAGACAATTGATTTTAGGTCCAAAGCCTCACAGAAATTTCTATGGAAGCAGTTGAAAGATACCACTGTCTTTCCCTCCTTACATTAGGAAGGCCAACGGCAAAGAATTTAATACCATCAAGAAAATGCTCAGTTCATTTTTAATGTTTTCATTCCCTCAGCAAACCTGACCTCATTAAAAGAATGGGAAATATAAAGAAATGCAAAGCCTTCTCCGCCATGCAAAATTTTGGGCACCACCCGATATGCTCATCCACACCTCACGTATCCATCAAAAAACAAAACACAGGCGAAAACAATGAAATAGAAAAAACTTGAATATGCTTGGGGCAATACAAAAGAACATTTTATAATAAAATAATAATCAGATAAAAAATAAATTTTTAAAAATATATAAATAATTCATAATTTTGATCATTTGATTGTATAAAATTAAAATATCATAAAAAATATGTAAATAGTTCACAATTTTTTGTATGACTATTTTTATAATAAAAGTACCAGCTTTAGTAATCCTGTCTGTCTTCCCTTTTCTTTCTTCGTTTAATCATTGATGGATTCACCTCAGGACAAACAATGTTTGCTTAGGGATCAGAACAAAGTGGAGCTAAAACCCCCTATATCTTCCCACTTCCCCCCACCGATCTCCTTCCTTCTCTTCCTCTCTCTCTCTCTCCCCCGGCCTTTCCACCCCCCTTCTCCCATCTTGCTCTCTCTCTAATGGCAGGAAAGCTGAGCTGATGCCCATAAGGATTTCCAAAGGCAGAAGGAACACAGCTCTGTTTGACCTCCAGGGCTTGGCATCTGTGAGACCACTCCCTCCTCTCTTCAAATAATTCTATTATTATTATTATTATTATATCCACATAAAGGTCAACATTTTCCTTCTTTCTTCCCCCTTCCACTCTGTCCTCCACCTTCTTCCTTCGCTTCAAGAGTCTTCTTTCCTCCTCTTTATCCTCCCCTCCCATCCCCTTTCCTTTCTCTTCACTTCCCCTGGTTTTCGCTTTCCCCTTTGGTTCCCTCTCTCCTCCACCTCCCGGCTCCCTTTCCTCTCATTTCTCCGCAAAAAGCTCCCACCTTTCCCTTCGTTTCTTGCTTCTTGCTGCGAATTATCCTCCAGGATTTCAATATCTCGGCGAATTCGGGATTTTCGTTCCTTTTAGGGACTCGGGATTGAGAAAGCTGAGATTTTTCCAGCAATTTTAGGAGTTCGGTGCCTCGCCGGAGATGAACTGTGGGCCGCCGCCAGGTCAGCTTCCGCCGTGCTTTCTCAACCTCAACTGGGAGCAGTCCATGGACCCGACCAGCCACTTTGAGTCGGCGCTCAGCTCCATCGTCTCCTCGCCATCGTCCAATTCGCTTGCTACAGCGGAGGGCCTCGCCGTCAATAACCTCGTTGGACGGCTGGGGAGCGTCTACAATTCCGGCGAGATCTCCCCCCAGTCCCACTACATGACCACCCCTCTGAATTCCCCTCCAAAGCTCAATCTCTCCATGATGGGCCGCATCGGCCCCCACCAGCCGGCCGTCGGAAGCCTGCCGTTCTCGGCGAATCCGATACCGATAACCCATTTGGATCAATTCTCTGCGGACCCAGGGTTCGCTGAGAGGGCCGCAAGGTTTTCTTGCTTTGATGGCCGGAATTACGGTGGGTTTGCAGGCCAGTTTGGTCTGCCGGAGGCTGGAAAGCTCTCGAGGGCATCGAGCGGCCAGTCTCTCAAGGCAGCTGGACCTCAAACGGGGCTGCCAGAGAGAGGCAAGGCGACCCAGACACAGGAGAGGATGCAGTTGGAGGCAAAAGATGCAGAATTTGGTAATGCTCGAGAGGAATCATCAGTATCGGATCCAGTCTCGGCGAGTGGTGAGGTGAGCTTGAGAAGTTCTGGCGAAAACAACCCAAGGAAGAGGAAAGCTGCACCAAAGGACACAGCTTCGCCGAATTCTGCCATGGATCCTCCCAAGGTATGCCAATTCTCTTCAAGAAAATGCCTTGAAGTTTATGTTCTCGGTGAAATTCGACCGCTTTTGCATAAAATGTGCCTGAAAATTTTTGATTTTTCAGGCAGCAGAGGAGGAGGATTCGAATGCGAAGAGAAGTAGGTCTGCAGAAGATGATGGAACCGAAAAGGGATCAATTAAGCCAAAGGTTGAACAGAATGGCAGTGGTAGTGCCAGTGATGATGGTGGTCAAAAACAGGGGAAGGAGGACAATGTGAAGCCCTCGGAGCCATCTAAAGACTATATTCATGTCAGGGCAAGAAGAGGCCAAGCGACAGATAGCCATAGCCTCGCAGAAAGAGTATGGATTCATTGTTATTTTGACGTTCGATGGTTGTTTCTTGGCTCCTAGTATCTTAATTCTTTCATAACTCTCTCATGAATGATCTCTCTCTATCTGCCAGGTTAGAAGAGAGAAGATCAGCCAGCGTATGAAGTTACTGCAAGATCTTGTGCCAGGTTGCAATAAGGTATGCTGAAACTATCAACTTGGAAATTGATGCTTGCTTGTGTAGCTTAACAGCTGGTTTTGTTTCAAGAACTCAGTTTCGAATTGGAATTTCTTGTTGTAGGTTACCGGCAAAGCGGTGATGCTTGATGAGATTATAAACTATGTACAGTCCTTGCAGCGCCAAGTCGAGGTATAGAGGTCATGAAAAGAAGCAATTCCCTCTAGAGGCTGAACTTGTCGCATCTGAAATCCCTCGTTTCGTCTTTCTTGTTGCAGTTTCTTTCCATGAAGTTGGCAACTGTGAATCCCCGGTTGGACTTCAACAATGAGGCAAATCTCCTTCCCAAAGATGTGAGACAAACATTTTCTCTGATTTTCTTTCTTGCATACACCTATGTCAATTTTTGGTTCTACGCACCTTAGTTTGGTGTTCTTCATGGATTCAGATGCATCAAACTTGTGGACCTGTGTCAAATTCAGTTTATCCACTAGAGACCTCCGGTGCTGCACTAACATATGCAAACGAACCTCAGCAGGGGGCTCCTTTCCATTGTGTTGTGACCAATGCCTTGGAAACAGAGTGTATGAGCCCATTAGACTCCACTCTATATCAAAATCTAGGCAATCGCCAACCTTTTGTTAACGGATTTGGAGATGCTTCATCTCAGGTAAACAATTGCCACTATTCTTAACCCATGACCTTTATGAACCTTTGGTAGCATTTTGTGATGCAACTAGAGAGAGATTACTAAAAGAAACAAATACTAAATTTTCAGCTGGGGACATTCTGGGAGGATGATCTCCAAAACGTTGTTCCAGTGGACTTGGGACAGAATCAGGAGATTGCTATCTCTTCTCAGTGCTTTCATGGTATGTAAGGATCGATGTCTACCGTGCTGCTGGTTATGTCATGAAGTGTTGCCAAAAAAGAGAGAATATTTACTCTGATATATTTGATGCAGGTTCATTGCCAACAGCTCACATGAAAATTGAGCTCTGATCGGTTGAAATCATTCAGAGTACAAGTTTGTATATAACAGCACGCGAAGCTTCAAGCTAACAATCTTTAGGTCTAAGCAAAATTTCATTATTTCCTATTTTTCTTTCTTTCTTTTTTTTCTTTTTTTTTTTTCTTTTTTTTTGGTGGTTAAAAGGGGTAGGGGGGAGGAAGGGACCAGCCCACCCCCGCGTAGCAGCCCCCACGCACTAGGCCCCCGCCCCGCCAGGAGAATGTTCGATAAGGGTGGACACCATTTTACTCACATTCTCCCCACCCGAAGGTGAGTACGTCACACCTGACACCACCAAGCTACAAGTGGAAGGAAAGCATAACCGCCAACGAGCCAACCGAACGTGGGGCATCCGGTCCCTGAATTTAATCGACGCCCGCGCGTTTCGAACCCGGGCAACTCGGGTGGAATTATTGCCCCCTTACCACCAAGTTACCACCTTGGTGGACTAGAGACTTCTTTGGGGCAAATGATTCTTTTGAGAATTCTTGTGATCATCAGTGGAAGGTCTCATTAGACTAGAGACATCATGGGGTGCAGATATTTCAAACACCACATTTAGTGTGAGCTGCTGTGAGTGAAGGGGAGAGATTTGACATCATGATGCTGTTGTATTATCAAGAAAATTCTAGTATTAATTCATTAAGATGTTTTCTTCGAGTTACCGCAATTCTCGCCTATGTTTCCGGGTGATGCCTGAGAATCTGCTAAGGTCTACGAGAAATCATTGTCACAACAGTGTTGCTAGTGTTCCTATCTTAATTCGGCAAAGATTAGACTTGCTGTCTGTAATTAGCTGTTGAAGGGGCCCCTTTAGGCTCTCTTTTAAATTCGCAGATCATTTGCGAAAGGAATTTTCTTTCTATGCTAATCTATAAAAGCTGAACTAAGCTAAAGTATATAGAATCTGAAGCCCACTTCTTTGAAGTTTGTATTCTTCCCTAGCCAGCAGTGCAAAAATATGGAAAAATAACTGCTTGCTAGTTGCTACACTCTCCTGTGTTCTCTCCTGGATCAAATTCGGTTGCATCCTGCTATGAAGGAAGAAGGTATTGCCTTAGGAAATTAACAAAAGGAGAGTGTCACTTGATCAGATTGGGAAATGTGAGGTTGGCCAGGCTCGCATAGCCAAAAGTCCTTTATTTTAGAATCCCATTAGCTGAGATCTTGACAAAGTTATGCATAGAAGAATAAATTGTCCTGGAATCCCAGATAAGGGTGCCTTCCAGCACGAGAGCATCTTTTTTTGGTGACAGGCTGCTGTAAGAAATCTAATTCAGCCACGACAGAAATACTTGAATGGTCCCCTGTAGGTAGACCACAAGGAAAGGTTTGGCTGTCTTAAGCATCCAAAGAAGAACAAAGGCAGGGAAGGTTGCATGTCATTATCCTCTGTTCACCCCAAAATTAACGAGCATTATCTTGCGCTTTTGTTTCGGTGTTTCGGGCATTGGTTTCTTTTCTTTTCTACCAGAGTGCAAGGAGGAAGAATGATGCAGTAGTAGTAGTAGTAGTGAAGTTTTGTCCAGAACCAAAGCAGCACACCAAGAATACATGGGCATTAGAGGTGCAGAAGGATAAGGTATTGCAACAAAACATAAAGATCTCCATATCAAATACTGCAATCATGCTGGGACCACAGCTTTGCAAGGCAGGCCTTAAGTTCTTAAAAGTTATAAGGATGTCTTGTAAGGTGGTCCTAAGAAAAGATAACGGTTAGAGAGAGACTAATTGCTTGTGGGGTTGAAAGGATCATGGCATGGACCAATCAACCAGGCTGTCATAGTTTCATTCAGCTCAAGAACATCCTTTTCAACCATTCTTTACTTCATCCAAGATCGCTTTAATTTGGGTAAGTCATCCTTGTAAGTTATCAGTAGTTTCACCAACTGTTACGCCGGTATTTCTGTAATGCCTTCCAACTGTAATGGAGACTGTCATCCGATAGAGATCATTGACTGCTCATATCACCCTCAAACCTCTCCCTTTCTTATAGAATATGATCTCTTCTCCAATTGCATGGTTGGATGTATTAGTGTCACTGTCGGAGGCTCCTTTCTCTACTAGGACGACAAATCCAAGCATTATGATTGGACAAGAGATGTGGTTTTCTGCTAATTCTGTAGTTAGGTTGCGTATCGCTTTTAGAGCCGTTTCTTCCTCCTGGCCAATGTGAATCGAAGCTTATAACTAAGTCATCACACTGTGTTCAATGATGTAACTCTGGTCAACTAGAGCATTCATATCAGACAGGACATTAACTTTTGTCACCATTCCTGGTTCATGGCTGGTAAGATAAAGCCTTCCTAAGTTCAGTCTTCTTTTGTTGGGAGGCTGCAGAATTAATTTTAGGTGGGCGGTCTACATTGGCATTTCGATATGGATATGAGATACAGGACATTGCTCTGATCCACTTGAAGGTTTGCCTCCTTACCTTCTTCTCATCCAGAGCACCAAGAAAGATCATGCTACGATCTTCTATAGGCCATTTCTGTTCACAAGTGGACCCCTTCCTTTCAATTCACATACATTCTCTATCATTCCTCTGTAGTATGTATTCATGGACAAGCTAGCCCAGTACCTTAAGACCTCAAGTTTGTGGATAATATCTTTTTCAGCCAACTGCACCATGGGACCATCATTCTCAGATGATCCACTTGGTCATGTTCAGAGCAAGGACCTCGCGTGTTTGGTAATAGAAAATAACTGAGAGAAATGACCTAAGAGGAGAACATTTTGAGTCTATAGTTGTATGTCATTTTTTTGCCTTTTGGTAGACATGGTAAAAGATTTCCATATAGTCAGGATAGAAGCAGGTGGGAAGTTGCCAAAGACCCTTGGAGTTTAGCATGGTAGTTGAGAGAAAGGGCCGGAAGGACAAATAGAAACCAACAATAAAAAAATAAATATTGATCCGATTGGGAAGGAAGAAGATTTTTCTCAACCTGCTTAACTCAAATCTCTCAAAAAAAAAAAAAATTAGAAGAAGATGAAAAAATTGTGAAAATAAGGCTTAAATCTTTTTTTCTTTTATTGATCTAAAACTGAGATATATAGGCTCTATTTGTAATGGTGAGGATCGCTGTTACACAATCGAGATTGGATTTTTTTTTCTAGTTTCAATAGAACTCTCTTTTCCAAAATAGATTTGACTGTAGAAAAAACTCAAAAAAGCTAAATTTTTTCAGAAGGTAGATTTTAAATTTTGCATCAACTTTATGTGCTGTCGCTCTATCTAATTCTTCCCGAATTAGAAGACACATCTAGTCAAAATTTATATCCAAAAAGAAAACTTTTGCTTTGACAAGCTCATTTTAGATGCCAAATGATAGGATTTGGGCTTGATCGCTCGGAGCGTCGTCTTCTAAAAGACGTGGCATTGCATCATAGATCGTAAAAAATTATCTAATTTTTTTTAAAAAAAATTCAATCGAATATTGTATAACCAAATTATAGCCTCCGAAAGTTTGACTCATAACTCGGCTTCCCAATATAGTGAATCTTGCTTTTGAACCCTATCTAGCCCTGCACGTAGTAGCCAAAGTGGTTCACATCGAGTCTAAAAATCCTTCTAATCAAACATAGATGACATTTAGAGCCTATGTAAGCCAAAGTACAGAATTTCAATGATACATTTACAAATTCATTGATGAAACCTCCCAAATTCCTCAACCCACGGAAATAACAGGAGGCAAATAGATTGATGCAAGGCATGTGGTAAAGAAATTTAATATTCTTTTATCCCTTCGCTTCAAATGTAGTCGCTATACAGTTTACAAGCAGTCATATTACAAATTTGGAAAATCTAGTAATTTTAAGGCATTAGAAATGCCTAATGAACCTCAGCTTGTTAGAAGTTTGAGAGATACATTCTAATACAAAGATTCACCGACATTTTGATGCTCTCAGTTGCAGTAGTGTAGCCCTTCACACAGCCAAGAGGAGGCTTGATAAGCTATGTTGTTCCATGAACAAACAAAACAAGTGAAAGAAGCAAAATTCATGACTACATTGAAATATAAGCAATTACACAGGGGATGAATTTAATGGGAGGAAATGTTGATGAAAATCACCAAGAGTTCTCACAAATTGTGAGACTCGTTGCTGGTGTATACTGATCCATGACAGATACTATCATTTCTTAAGGTGTACAACAAAATTTCCAGGGATACATACATATATAGCTGAGACTTGCTTGACCATTTTAGATGTTGCATCGGTCATAGCCAGAATGCCATGTGTAAGTGGGCTCATTTCCCCTTGAAAAGTCATTATCTCTGTCTTGGAGAAAAGGTTCGAATTCCTCCTTCCACCTTTGATCACTGAGACTCTCCCCACCATCATATTTTGCCACATCAGCACCGGCAAATGCCGATCTCAAAGCTTCTTTTGGCAAGCGCGATTCAGAAAGAAACTGGTTCAGTGTACATATCTCCCTCTCATGATTTTTCTTCAAGTTATGAATCTCTTCATAGGCCTTCTTGGTCTCTTCCTCTGCCACAAAAGCTCGTTTCTGCAACAAAATAAAAAAGAGCTGATTTATGGGACTAACTTAGAATTTAATCAGCCAGGGCCTTTCTAATAAGAGCTTGCAACACTCTTAATCATTCTGTAGAACATTTGCCTACCAATTATTAATATCAAGCTGTCGGAAGAATACCAATATTGAATCACAGTGACAGTCATAACTGAATGTTGCATTTTTCTTTTTCTATAAAAAAGTACTGAGAAGGAAAATTCTGTGGATATTATTGGAGTTGGATCTGAGAACTGGTATACAGAGACTTGTTTCAGATAAGTGAAGTTTCTTGAAGTCAAGAAAACTCAGCAACTAGCATAGTCATTGTTCTTTCTCCAGATGAGGGAGCAATGGTAAAATAACTTTATTTGGTTTTGTAATTGAAAAGGTCATTATTGCTTAAGAATGCAAGTAAGATATTTATATTGCAACTCTTGATGTATCGTTAAATGTAATTAATTTTGTTAATACATTAAATAATGTGATGCAGTCTCTATTTCCTTTTAAGTAAAAATGTTCAAATCTAAGGTACTAAACTGTTATGGTTTTTACTATGATTTTCTGCAGCGAAATGTAAAACTTTGGTTACCCTAAACATGTAATGTTCAAAAACAAAGAACATGTTTTTCAATGAGAAAATACTGAAATACCGATACAAAAATCAGTATATATCAAGTATTCCAGATGCAAAGTTTTCAGGATGAAACTTTTAATATCAAAGTAGCTTTATACCACAACGATATCATATGTTGATATGAACAAATGTAAATATTAAATACTTTTGAAAAGGCTAGTCAGGGGAATTTTAGTAAAGTTTATGAAGTAGATTAGTGTTGGGATAAAAGTTTTCTATTGTACTACTTCAATGATAAGTTGGTTAATTTTAACAAAACATTAAACAGAAATCCGGTGGGTGGCATTTGTACAAATGTTTAAGATAAATACAATACACATGCATGCTCACAAAATAGGCAAGCAGGAATGCACAAATGAATATGTGTACATGCAGGCATATTAACAAACAACATATACATAAGTGTGCAGCAAATGCACATGTTATCCACAAGGACGTGAATTGGAATATAAAAGTGAGAGTGTAACCTCAAATGTATATACCTGAGCAATAGCTGCAGCTTCTTCTGCTTCCTTCAGCCGAACAAGAAGTTCTCCAGCAGCCTGTACAGCTTCAGCAGTATCCCTTAGCTGAGCTTGTAGCCCTTTATTTTCATCCCTCCAGTATTGCCTCTCTTTTTCTCTCCCCACTTTTAAAGCTGAAATTTCAGCAGCAAGGGAGTTGATAAATTTAGATTCAGCACCTTTTACTCCTGCTTTTGCTGCTGCTCTCTTTACATCTGCAATCCCATCACTGATCTTTCGGTGCCTCCCAAGCAGGGCCATGTGCTTCTCTTGAAGATCTGCATACTGTTCTAGAATTCGGGCATGCCCCTGCATTGCTGTCTGCAGTGCCTCCTTAAGCTCCTGTGTGCACTTCCTCTCAGAGTCAAGTTCATGCTTCAGCTTTTCAGCAAGCGACCGACTTGCTTCAAGGTCAAGTCTAAGCTCTTCTGAAATAGAAATCCATTTACTCTCTGTTTCAGTCCAGTGACGCCTCTCCTGTTCGAATTTTTCATCTGCACTTTCTTTAGTTAAGTCTGTTTTTGTACAATGGAAAGCTGAAATGGGCTCACTTGCATAGGTCAACTTTGGTAGAGGACTTCGATTCTGATTTGATGAGGAAGAGGAGTCCGTATAATATTGCAACTGGTTCCTCAAGTCCTGAATTTCTTCCATTAATACATCTCTCTCACCCAGATCAAAGAAGTTCCTATAGCCATCTAGCTCTCCCAGAACTCTTTTTAGCTCGATATTCACTCGCAAAACTTCAGGATTGTTCTCATATTTCTGTTTGAGAAGCTGTGATATTCGAGTTGCAGGTAATGTCACCAATTAGTTTCACAATTTTAGCTCAAATGAAGAGAATAAAATACAAAAGAAACTAAAACGGGCCAGCAACAGAGGCAGACCTTGTGCTCATTCATAAGTGAGATGAACTCCTCCTCCATAAAGTCTTCCACGGGTAAAATTCCATCCATAAGGCCTTCTAAGCGAGAAATTTTATCTTCACGCGTCTGCTCAATTACAGCATTGCATTCTCGCTCATGTTTGTATTGCTCGACCTGTCAATTATGATGGTGCACAAAGTTGAGCATCTAATTCACAGTATGGAAGCTAGGAACAAAAAACAACTCACCAATCGATTTAACTGGACAATTTCCACAGCTTGCTTTGCACAGAGATCTTCAAGTGCCATTTCCCTCCTGATGGCACCAGTCAAGACCTTCTCCACAACCTATAGAATTAGAAAACATAAGAGCCGAAGGTTAACTACCCATATAACCAACACTCAAGATTAGAAAATGTAAAAAATTCAATAACAAATATTCCATCTCGTGATTTAAGACCTACTTTTGGAACTTGTTTAATGCATTTGCCAGCAGTCTTTGATCCATCAGTAGGTATTAACTGCAAATTCATGCCCTCATTGACATCATCATGTTCAAGAGGAGCTTTATTCTTGCAATAACTACATATATATATAAGTGAATCTTCTGATATGTCTGATTCTTGAGGGAGTGTTTGTGTACCGATATTAACCTTGATAATTGGAAGTAATCGCTTGAAATCAACAGGTTGTTTTGAAAACCTAAACAATGACTGTCTTAGAGATGAACCACCATGATGGCTATCAAACATTTGAAGACCACGACAGAGACTGACTGCCAGGCGTTTAGTTGATTTTGGGGAACTATGAGTTGGCCAAATAAGACAAGCATTTGGAGGGTTGTTCAAACCATCTGCAAATGATAAGTCCAATCCAGAATCAGACTTCGTATATAACGATAAACTTTTCTCAGATGCTGACACTGATGATGATGTTCTGAGACTTTTTCTGCTGTAGTTCTCAGTCCTGGCTGAGATGCTAAATGCAGGTGGCTGAAGAACTGGGGATGTCTGGCAAGGCACAACACTAAGGCTGGACAACATTATAGAGTCTGGAGAACTGGAAGAACTATTAGTCGAGTCTGCAAGGGAGACAACTGTGGAATCTTCACCTGCTGCTATATCTTGGCATGCAGAACTCATTTCTTTTAGTGGCTCGCCTTCTCTAGGAATACTATTATCTGGCAAGTCCAAGACCATTTCACAAGTCTTGTCTACTAAAGAACCATCATCCAATGCCTTGTTATCCCTGAGTTCACTTATTGTATCAACATTATCTGTATAGCAATGCTCTTGCGTGTAAGACTTGGAAAAGACTGGTCCATTTGTTGTTTTCTCTAAATCACAGCCTGCCACTTCTTCTGCCACATTTTTATCTAGTTCACAGCCTTCCACTTTGATATCAATCAAATTACTGACTTGGTCACTTCCATAGTCTGGCACAGGTAAATCCTTTAAGGAAATATGTTCTTGATCCATCTCATTATCATTATGAGATTTCACTTTCTTCAAATGCTCTAACTGATTATATGACCTCTGCAAATCACTTCTGTTTTCTTCACAGGAAGACGGAAGTGTATATGCCTGAATGCAGACTTTCTCAACATCATCCTCATCAATTTCCATCTCCTCATCACTATCGCCTTCAATAATTGGTAATGCTGTAGGACACTTAAGGCTCAACCTTAAAAGGCTTAAGCTTCTGCGAGCATTCCATCCATTTGAATAACCGCCGTTGCTTTCTGCACAGGTACCATTAGACTTCATACGAAGCAGTTCATCCTATTGACAAGATAATAAATTGCAGCGCTTTAGAATGTTGGACCGTGCATCAGACCAAATGAAAAACAAGAATTTCTGATATTACTTAAAATATGGAGAGATCACCTTTAGTTGACGAATTTGCTCCCGTAGAGCATTAACATCATCTTGAGTTGTTTCATTTATAACTGCCTTGTTTTTTATGGATTTTGCTCTCTGTGCAAATCTCAAGGTGCTGAATGTTTCACTCTTACAGCTGCATTTATC
Organism: Phoenix dactylifera; assembly: GCF_051530095.1. Classification (NCBI taxonomy): domain Eukaryota; kingdom Viridiplantae; phylum Streptophyta; class Magnoliopsida; order Arecales; family Arecaceae; genus Phoenix; species Phoenix dactylifera. Next base: position 17,961,459 of record NC_143201.1, read on the forward strand.
CATAACTTCACATCAAAAGGAAACTGGAGGAGAGAGGGGGGGTCGGGTGGGGTGGGAGATTATGAGATATTTGAGTAGATCAGAATAGTCTGAAGTTTACCTGTGTGATGGTGATATAGCACATATCATTGCCAACTTTGCATTGCCACCAAGAGATTCTTGAAGTAGAAATGACAGTTTGGAGTCTCGATATGGAATGTGCCTCTGTTTTCCAGACTGAGAAACTTCTGCAAGAATGTTAATCAAATTCCTGCAATCCCCAAATAAATAACTATCAGCATTAACTAATCAGCCAGTACTTAATATCTGAAAAAATAAATGATATAGACATGAAGTTAGTATCACAAGTTCTTTTCAACATATGAACACCAAGTGGTTTTAATGGCACAAATAGAAAAATTTAAACAGAACTAATATTTGAGAGTCAGCTTAGAACTTTTTATGTTACAAAATTGTAAGTCACTCCATAATCCAATAAAAGAAACCCTATATGCAACAGAAACGACCCAGTGAATGACATAGCCTGCTTTTGACACAAAGGACAAAAAAAAACAAAATATTTCAATGGAAGTTTAAACAATATCAACTTTCATATGTTTATGTCTCAAGTGTATATACATAAATATGCAGGTACATATGTGTGTGTACTAGTGTATGGATGCACACATGCATGTCTATTTGTACTTTGTACATGATATTGGCATACATGCATGTAAATTTGATGATAGACCACCTCAAATCATAAACTCATACCCAAGTTGTGAAAGGGAACGATTAATATTCCCAGCTTCCTTCAAGCGATCCCCTGCTGCACCTGTCAGCTTTTGTCTTTCTGATCCTGCTAAATCGACAAGGTTGATTCTACTTGTCCTCAAGCTGCTTGATCCATCAGCCATGCTCTGTAAGATCAAAACGAGTCCGCCAAGATTATGATATGCATGCAGAAGCCAAATACAATAGGAAGTAGCATATTGGCTGAGAATATCTAACAGCATTTGGAATAGTTAAAAAAATGCCATTAATAATATCTAGATGGACCACATTCCAGAGCTCATGATCTACACACACCCAGCCCATTAAGTCCATAAAAATTAAGGTAGGACGTAGCAATTAAAATTAATTATGCATTAATTTCTTGGCCATAGGGAAAATGCATTAGAGCCATATCTGATAAAGCGAAATGCCTATTGTGAATTATGCAATCATGATATATTATGATAACAGAACACTTCCATTCTATATATTGGTTCTGAACCTTTGATCAAGAGGCATTCACAGAGAAATATATTCTCATTTTATATATCTCCACAAAACTTGCCTGATTCACTGACAGCACTCTGGGATCCAACACTTTGTTATCATCCTTGAGCCTCCTATGTCCAAAATCTGAAAGAATATATCCAAATCAGGGTTGCACAGCCCTCTATGCAGCCAATGCCTCCATTGAGTCTCCACCTTGCATCCATCAACACCCGTCAAAAAACTTGCACCTATGGCAAACTCAGACTCCAATCCATGCTCATGATATAACCCAAGCACATATGCAACACCCTTCCGCCACATATGCAACACCCTTCCGCCACATACATCTTGACCATCTATTATACTCTCATTGCTTCTCCACATTCTTGTATCCAGCAACACCCCCCCTCAAAAACTTGAATGGTTGCTAGCAGAGACTTCTGACCATGCTCATGGAACCACACAAGCTCACACTCAAATATGCAACATGTTTCCATCACCTGCATCTTTGACCACTATACTCCTTTGATCCTGCTGCCCCACCTAACAAGGTTCTCACAAACCATATTTATTTTTCAATCTTTCAAAGCCCAATGTCCAAGTTTCTCATACTTCAAAAATCAGCCTTGATATAATAAATGCAACCATCAATGGAGGAAATAAGTCATGAATAATAATGATCCATCTCCATCATCTCTGCACATTCAAATCCCTTTTTGATTGCCCTAGGCCTTTGATTTTATCTGGAACTTCATATCTCCAAATGCCACATGCCGCATCCATACTCAGATGCCATATATCACTTTGTACCCTCCAAACAACAAACTCTGACTCCAGAAAAATATGCTGATTAGTCACTAAATACCACAGCAGCAAACCATATACGTCAAAATCTAGTAGCGTTGGTTCACATCCTCCACATGCAGCTCTTGCAAAGGCCTCTGCCATAGATGAGATCATTTCATCAATATCTTTTTCATTCACTGATCTCCATCTTTCACAATCCAATCTTCCTTTTTCTTGGTCTCAGAGCCTTAAGCTTGGCTCCTGTTGAAATTAGTACCACCAAAATTGAGATCATCCAGTATTGAGCACAACCACTCCATTGGTGATGAGGCAATGCTCGAGTTTTCCAGATCCCCCAGCAGCCTCTACCAGCTTTGCCATGATCCTACAAGCCATGCTCCTATCAAATATACAAGGATTCCATTTATTTCTTTACTTGAAGCATCATGGTGAAATCTGATATAATTTTAAATGCAATCAAATCTTCACTTAATTGCTCAGCCATCATGTGCAATGCAAGAAGCCAATGTAACAAATTGCATAATCACTTAGACTAACAGTTCTCATTTAAACCATAGTCCACCATGCCTTCATGGTCAATACAACATTCTCCCATTTGATAGCTGCACTTCTCAATTGGTATACTTGCACTTATCATTACTTAAGATTTCATTTTCAATTCCTCCACTTCAAGTTTCCCTTAGCATCTTCGCTAAGCAATGATCCACTGGCAACTATTATGTTCCTCTACTTCACTACTGCTACATTTTTGGCTTTCCAATACAAAACTCATGGTGTTCTACTTCTATTGCATGCCTCATCACAACTTTTGCTTGACAGTTGATGAAATGAAGCATCATATATCAGGTTCGTTTACTTGTAGGGTCATCTTAGCTACTTGCTTAGAGGACTTCTACATTTGCTTGTTAAAAAGGATAGTTTCGTGGTAGCATAGTAAGAATCTTTTATGACCACATCCACATCATTGTGAACATATCAAAATCTCTTCCTTACTAGGGACCATACATCCAATCTGGTAATGCTTATGGGATCAATTGGTAACTTATATAGTTTATGTTTTCTCTAGTTCTTACAATAGTATTGATGCACATCTTGGAGAATAACTACAATAATTATGCAATAAATTGGTGCAATTCATGAACCTAAAGGATTATGAAGATCAACCTTCAAAGTGTCAAAATTTCCATCAAGGCTACTTTATTGTCATTCAACTTCATTAAGATTACAAAGACAAAACTTTTCTAGGAAGCTTGTAATGGAAGCTACAAAGTTATAATTGCACAACTTTTAAGAATAACTATATAACTTTCATTGGATTTTATCAGAAGGAAACTTCACTCTATAATCAAAGAAGTGTAGCATACTTTAGCTGAGGTTCTAGTCACAGCCCAACAATAAGATGTTACCTTGGACCGGGATTCGACAACACATGTAAAAACACAATGTGAGCGGGAACTCTCTACATTTATACTGGTAGCACCTGTTCTCCGATTTGCCAAACCCTGTACAATAACAAAATGGCTGTAATATGGAATGTCTCAGGCTTGCTTGGCAAAAGGCATTTTAAGGAATAAGGTAAAAAAGGAAGAGAGCAACTATCATAACAATTCATGCATTTGTATTGTATTTGGTAGATTGAACATAGCAAGTGAGAGTAGATCTTTAAGACATGTCTACCAAATTGTAGAGCATAAATGTAAACATGTTTAATCTATTTTCAGTTTCATCATACAACACGTTGCATTTCTATCTGTTTACATACATTTTAAGGGTAGTCACAACAATTTTAATCATTTGTACAAGTTATCCTTGATTCAGAAGCAGCGGTATATGTTTTGCAACAACATATTTTTGAACATCTTTGTACATATCATTGTACCTCCCAAATTTATCCTCAAAAACAAGATCCGCCGAACCGGTACCGGGACTCGTACCGGTTGGCGGACGGGTCGGTACGATACTAATTCAGTACCATACTGACACACTGTACGCTTGGTCATGTCGGCTCCATACCAGCACGCCCAATCTTTTTTTTGAGTTTTTCAAGTTGATTTAATTGGTAATCAATCTTTTTGAACTTTTTCAATGATTTCAAGTCTAATTTGATATTTTTTATATTTTTTGATGTTTCTTGATGTTTCTATGATCCCGATTTAACCTAAATAATGCATCTTATTGCTTTAAAATAATATAAAACATAAAATGATTAGTAAGATGCTGCATACTACAAGAAGCAACATGAAATATCCCCAAATCAAATAGTGAGAAGAAAAAAATAAATTAATACAGTCAATTACATATATTTAAAGTATAACATACATATTGAAATCTAAAATCTCGTCCAGTGGTGATGTCTCTCATAGATATCCGAATCATTAGCATAGTATAACATACAGCCCACCCTTCTAACCAAGCGACATTGTAGTTTTGTATATTCATCCCATAAGAAATGCGCTTCGGATTATAAGCACTCTCTGATCTCTCGCTGAAGCATTAACTTTAAGAGGTGTCCGCTGGCTAATAAAATGGCTAATAAAATGACTGTAAAAGGGCCCATCCGAATAAGCCGACAATAAAATCCAACCCGTAAAATGCTCCAGGCTGCGTAGGATAGTAATAACCGGAAGATACCTCAGACATACCATATTCACATCCGTATCCGTATGGGTCATAAGCTGTCTGTGGTTGCGGATAATAGGATCCAGTATACGACTCTAAACTTGATGCGTCTATAGATTTTACTCCACGTGCAAGATCATCTGTAGCTGCATCGTGTCCTTCTGAATAATCTCAAGGAGCCCGTCTCCTATATGCAATCGGAACCTTGCAACCTCCAGCAGATCGTGCACCGTGGTCCCTATTCTATGTAGCGTGCATAAAGTAGGACTCACCCTCGCAGCCTCCAGCAGATCGTGCACCCTGGTCCCTATTCTGTGTTTCATAAATGCTGATTTCATATCCTCCACTCTTCCTCTGACCAGCAAATCCATTACCACTAGAACTGCTGCTCATGATCTCTGAATCTAAGTGAACTGGCTCTTTCTCTACACTCTCTATTGGAGCTATAGGTACCTTTTGTTTTCTTTTTTTGGTGTGCTACACAGGTGCCTTCTTATCCTTCGTGTCACTCGCTGCTTGCTTAACCTTCGTGCCCCTCTGCCTGGCTATGTTGAAAGGGTATATGTTACCCTGCTGACCGAGTCGACCGAGTAGTATAGAGGCCTCGTCTAAGTATCTCTCAATCATATCTCTGAGAAGATGTCTGGAACAGAGTTATGTGGTGATCACCTCTCTTGTGGCTATGGATGATCAGCTGAAAGAATGCATCGAATATTGCTATCTGCCCATTGCCCTACATCGATCCTAGTTTCGCTGGCTATAAAACTAACAGATTGTAAAGAGAATCCTCGCTCTTCGAGCTCCGGCTACTTATTTAATACATTTGATTTATCTAATACATAATAAAAATATTTCATATTTTTATTTATTTATATATTTTTAATAATTTTAAATTTTAAAAATATATTTAAATATCATAAATTTAGAAAATATGTTTTTTACTTTAAAAATTATTTTTGAATTATGTAATACGTACTACTAATTTTTCATAATTTTTTATATTAATTATATTTTTAATTATTTTTAAATTTAAAAATAATTTTTAAATATAAATATCTGAAAAAAATTAGTTTCGGCTCGATCCATGTAGAATCCAACAATGAATGCTACATATATTTTTTTAGGCCTGTGGGCATGCATTAAATGCTACTTATTTTTTAATTTTTCTCAAATTAAGTCCTAGGCCACTATGAGCGTGATTGCATCAAAACTTGAATAAATGGACACCAAATTTGCTCGAGTGTAGCTTTCATATCTCTAAATACACTTTTGATTTTATATTTTTTTAAAATTATATTTTTTACTTTTTATTTTTAATCTAAAAATATTTTTTAATTTTTAAAAATTATATATAATCCAAAAATTAAAAATTTTTATGTCATCATGTAGATCATCCATAGATCTACATGTAGATCATGCCAAATCAAAAATTTTGGCATGATCTTTTCTTATTTTGTAAATTTCTAGCTATTTTTTCAAACCAAAAGAAAATAAAGAAAATGAGATAGGAAAGAAAAAGCACACCTTATTTAGGCTTGGATCTTTTTTCAATCGCGTTGAATCGGTGTGATTTCGCAAATTAGAAAAAAAGAAGAGTCTGTAAGCTAAACGAACTGTTGGGACACATTTTTAACAAAAGAAGCAGAGGGGAAGAGGGCCCGGTTTCGAACCAGGTCGACTTGGTGCGAACCGGAGTTCGAACAGAACCGGTCGGTTTGGTCCAATTCGGGCCTTTTCCGGTTGGTTCGGAACTCGTTCTGGCTAGTTCGGGGCTGGAACCGATTCCAATAGGCGAACCGACCCCAATAGGCAAACCGACCCAGTTTTCCATTGGATCAACTCAGTATGGGTAGAAATGGGCGATTCAGTCCGATTCGGCCTATCTTGCTCAAAAGATTCTAAATCTCACTTATTTGCAATAAGGAAGAAGAACAAAATAACATGACTTATGTCAGATATTTATATAAACTTAACCCTTACTTAGTAAAGCCTTATCCAATTTATTTAGATCAGCAAGACATATTTCAAGGAGAGAGAATTTTTGACCATGGCATTATAGTCATGGCATAGGAGTACACTAAGCATCTAGAGAGGAATTAATGTTCAGTGCCTTCTGTGCAGAACATGAAAACAATTCTTATCTAATGACAGGATAATTTACAGCCATCTTATTTTTACATGTAAATAAGTTGTTTTGCAATTCTAAATAGTGCTATACAACTAGAAAACATCTCACTGAACATGTAAGATCCAAGATAATCAAACCAGTGTACACACCTTTATCAACAGTTGAATTACATCCTTTACCGTAAAGACATACTCCTCTGTCAGATGCTCAACATAAACACCGGTTCGAACATCTTCTCTAATCTGGGTGATAAAAAATGACACATCATTTAAAGCAAAAGGAACTTAAATACTGCCATTAGAGAGCAGAATAGGAAAAGCGCAAGCTAACCTGAAGATGCTTTTGACTTGGATCCAACAAGTCTGTAATTTGCTCATTATAGATCTGAAAAAAAAACAATCAACAAAAACTTTACAAACTAGAAAAGTAAGTAAGAAGTACAAACATTTAGCAGTGCTACTGGCACACTTGCCTCCAAAAAAGAGCAACGGCATTGATAAACCAGCTGCTTCTCAGAATGCTTAGCTTGCTCCTAAAACAAGTAAAGATGTGAGCATGATGATATCAGGATGCCGTATAAAGGCAAATATTGAGAAAGAAACCCACTTCTTTTATTCGCAAAAAGAGACGCTCAAAGACACGGGGAGTTAATCCCCGCTGATCATCCAGTGAGCCATCATCTGACAAGGCACTTGGAGGTCCCCACATTGTATATGTCTTTCCACTGCCAGTCTTTTTCATTGAAATATGTCGAAGAAAAGAAAAGGAACTGTTAGTCCTCTTCATAAAGTATCCAATCAAAACAAAAGGAAACTTAAATTCAAATTCACAGAATCTGCATTTACCTGCCCATATGCAAATATGGAACTGTTGAACCCAGCTAAGCAGTTCTCCACCAATGGAAACCCCACAAGATGGAAAATATCTTGCTGATAAAAATTCATGAGTTAATTAAAAAAACAAAGAACTTTTCCATAAGTTAAATGCCCTGAACAGCTAAAACAAACTGACAAAGGAGATTACAATTCAGACTTTCTATAGGAAGATCTTTCTGGGAGCTTAACTTCTAAAATTATATGAAGGTTACCTGAGTGGCTGTGGTATCCGCAACGGAATCAAAGGTGAAGACATGGTCCAGGATAGAAATAGAATCGGAAGAAATCTTCTGTACGATCCGATCACCCTCTTCCTCTTCCTCGTTAGGAGGCCGCATGCGAACTATCACCTAAATCAAAAGCGAAATATTCGAAACAAGACTAGAAATTTTAAAACTTGACAAACATATATACTTCAAGAAAGCCCTCAAATTTCCTATCTGAGGATTCAATTAGTTCCAAAATTTAAGAGCAGTTAAACCAATATCCGAACTAGATAAGACACAAGGCAACATTTCGAGATTGGACAGTGAGAAAATTCATCGAAACCGCTCAATTTGCCGATCCGGGGTCCAGATTCATTCCTTAAATAAAGATATTGCATACTTGGACGCCGGAGTCCGAAGGCACCATCACCGGAGCTCCATTCTCGGGTAGGGTGTCCAAATTCAGCTTCCTCTTGAGAGAGTTGCCGCTAGGGTTCGAAGCGGGCGACGACGGTGGCCTCGGTGGGAGAGGGCTCCGGCTCCTGGCTGCGAGGGGCTTCGCAGAGGCTGCGGGTGATCGGAAGGGAGAGGATTCCTGTGGCATAGAGTTGGGATCCACGTTCTCCTTGGGAACCCGCGGTGGTCGCTGCTTCGAAGGGGTTAGGGTTTCGGAGGGCGGCGCCCTTCCGCTCCTCGGTGGCAATGGGGCCTTCATCGAGATCGGAAGAAGGATTTGGATGGGAACGGAGACCGAAACCCTAGAAATATTTGTGCGTGTGTATCTGAGAGACTGAGAGAGAGAGAGACGCTAGGGGGAGACTGGGAGGGGGGACAGATTTGAACTGGGGAAGGGCATAAGCGTAATTCTGGCAAAGAAATTTAAATCAGATTATTATTACCGTTAAATGCGGAGCGGGGGAGCGCATAGAGGCCAGACTCCATTTTCCGCATACGAGATGCACCCGTATGGGAATTTTTACCGTATGCTCCTTATAGGAGGAGTTCAATTTGTTATAGAAGAAGAGTCCGGTTGAAGAGCAAGTAAAATAGCCATCAATAGATCTTTCAAATTCAATAAATAGTTAACCCACGATTGATCTTTTTATATCTTCTACCTCTGTCTCGCATAAGAGGTTGTCGTATTTGTTGTCTTGGACTTGGTGCTGTAAATGGGTCATGTGGATCCTGACCTAATCTGCACACTACCTAAATAGACCCAGTTTTTTTTTCAAGGTGCATTGCATTAAGCCAGGATCAAAAATTGGACTTGATTTCAAGAGCAAGTTAGATAAATATTTCATGATTTTCAACCTAACCTAATCTGTATATCATCCTAGTTTTCCTAGATTTGACTTGACCTGAAAATCCAAAAATTAGAAAAGCCCCTTCTTCTTATCCCCAAAATCTTTTCTTACTCCATCCTAGCAACTCTATTTTTTTTTTTTATCTACCCTTAATTGTATTTGAGCATCCATTTTCTTGAAATTACTAGGTGGCTGTCTTGTACCTTCATTGACAATCTTCTTGGATCAAATTAAAAATAAATAAAGAGTTGTGTTTAAATTAGCATCATTTAGTCTTATTTAAAAAAAATTAGTTTTTATATTCTATTATCAATTACTATATTTTTATATATAATGATAGCTAAGTGCTTCACTTGACTTGCAAACTGGCCCAACCTAACTTGATTCCAACACTAACATTAGGTCCTATTATAAAAATTTTTAATAGGACCTGACTCAATTGATTTGTTGAATCTAAATTTTTTAAATTTTTAAATTTTTAAATTTTTAGTTTTTATATACTTTGTGTGTCAGGTCCTATTATGCTTCATCTTGACATGACTTGAATAATTTGTTGAATCTAATTTTTTATATATATAAATCTCCAACTTGATCTAATTTGATCAACCAATGGGTGACTCGGATATGAAATCAAGACTTAAGTAAAATCAGGTCAGGTTGGGGTTAAGCATGTATTGATCCAACTCAGTCCACTTGTAGCCCTATATCTAGTAGACGACAAGGTATGGAATGACATGCTTTAATTTTCTTGTGAAGTTAAATTTGGTTCAAATACATGGAAAACAAGAGAAATGCCATATTGCTAAATCAATTTGGATTACAAGTCTTTACCTTCAATATTTGGGTATCAATTTATGGACTAATCATTGTTATAAATGAATTCAACTTAATTCCCTCTTGAACTTTTTTTGTAACAAAAAAACTAGTATCTCATGTATATAAAAATTTTGAATAAGTTAATTTCTTTAGTTAGTCAATAAACAAGTTGTCTATACTGGCCAATGGCTTTGCTGGATAGCAAAACTCCCAAATTCTACCTAGGTGCCAATCTAGGCATTTCGATGGTTACACACCTAAAGGCCTCAAAAATGCTAGGCACTGGTCCTTCCTTTACTGCAACCACAACATTGCTTTGAGCAAAATTGAGACATTTTGATACCTCCATGGATATTTAGAAACCATGGTTTTGATATCTTAGTCGATGTAATAAAGTTGAGATTACATACTATTATAATGTATGCTTTTGATATTAATTTATTTAAAAAATAATTTGAGGTAATAAAAAGTTGACATCATGAACAATACATTAAAATAGGATGATTGTAGATATAGTGGCATCTTAGAAGATTTTGGTCAATATTGAACAAGAAAATATAAGCCGAGATCTTAATTATATCTATTGATGGATACCATGAAAATGCTATCAATTGTCAACAGTTCTAGCTACATTGATCCCATTTTCGTCTCTGCTTTTCTTTTATACGTCAATAATTTGTTAAAACTTAAACTTGTTATACATTATTGGTTTCTTCCCTAAGTGGTCGAGAGTCAAAATTAAAGCTTTTAGGGTCCGTTGGTTGGATTGCATAATCTCTCAACCTATTTATTCCAGTGGATTCAACAGTGAATTCTATCCTTCAATTCTCAGTATGACCGACTGTCATATAATGTCTTCTCCCAAGCTTCCACCCATATGGAGAAATTACCCTTGTATTGCATGCACCAGCTGGCCGTTTATGTAGCCAACCACCAAGATGGGTTACTATGGGTTCCATTCATCATGCGCTCGCTTGTCTTCAACTATGGGTTCCATTCATCATGCACTCGCTCATCTCGGTGATTTTCCCACCATAATGCATCTCGGTGATTAGCTACATGCTAGTGCATGCAGTGCAGATAATAATTTTTTCACTCATGTGCAACATAATTTCTTAGCACCATTGACTATTATATAATGTGCCACTAGTCAAGTCTTGCAAGCGTCAAACAAACTTACCAGTCTCATAGACTATTGAGTCCTTGCAACCCTCTGGAAGAGCAAAAGATGGATTTAAGGTACATCATTTTCTATCGAGATGTTTACCATAACAGATACATCATTATTGTTGTTGATAGTGGCAATAGCAAGAAAGTGGCCTCCAAAAAGTTTGTGGACAAACTCAAGCTCAAACCAACTACCATCCCATGCCCTATTAAGTTGCTTGGGTTAATGACCAAATCATTGTAGTCAACCACAAGTACCTCATGTTCTTTAGGTGGAACAAAAGGCAGGTAGATGAAGTCTAGTATGATGTCATTCCCATGAAGGTTAGCCACCTCTTTCTTGGATAACAATGGTTCTAGATCTTGACATCACCTATTGCGGTCATGACAACACTTGCACCTTTAACCATAATAAGAAGAGAATCATGCTCATGCCTAGGCCCAATAAGGAGTTGAAGAAGATAGAGTCACTAAAAAAGTTAGTCGAACCCTAAGTTCTCTCCTTCCGACAATTTGAGAAGGGGAGCAAGACTCGATTTGCCTTTGTCTTTGTAGCTAAAGAAGTTAAGGCAATCTCTGAAGTTGATCAAGAGGACCCACCACAAATATAATAGCTCCTCTTAGACTTTGAGGATGTGATCCTAGAGAACCTACCAAAAAGACTTCTTTCCTTAAGGAACATATAGCATGTCATTGATTTTGTCCTATGAGTACTATTATCCAACCTTCCACACTATTGGAAAAAGCCTCTTCAAACATGAAGAACTAAAGCAATAGGTGGAAGGATGGTTGAAGAAAGCATTCATCTCAGAGAGCCTACACATATGGAGTCCTACACTAACTCATCTCCAAAATAGATGGATCTTGGAAGGTCTACATAGGCAGTGGAGAAATCAACAAGATAACTATCAACTATCGACTTCTAATGCTAAGACTTGATAACTTGCTTAGCCTAGCTAGCTCCGCTATCTTTTTGAAGTTGACCTGAGAAGTGGCTACCACCATATCAGGATCAAGCTAGGAGACGAATGGAATACAACCTTTAAAATAAAAGAGTGGCTGCATGAGTGGTTTGTGATGTCATTTCATCCGACCAAGGCACACAGTATGTTGACATAGGTCGTGAACTAAAATTTAAAGTCATTATAGGCAAGTTTGTTGTTGTCTACTTTGACAATATTCTTGTCTACATCAACACATTGGAGGAGCACTCAAATCACCTTCATCAAGTCAAGAAGATAATGAGGTGGAATAAAATGTATGTAAAACTCAAGAAGTATGCCTGGTTGCAACCTGATGTTGTCTTCTTTGGATTCATTATCTCTCCTAATGGCATTCAGATTGGCTTGAGAAAGTCAAAGCTATCACACAATAGCCAACTCCTACTAGCATCCATGAAGTCATAAGCTTTCATGATTAACTACTTAATTTCTATCACTGGTTCATCCGCAACTTCGGCACCATAATGGCTAAGTATTGATTCCATGAAGAAAGGAGACTTCAACTAGACCAAAGCTATTTATGAAGCCTTAAAGATATCTAGCAGTTCATGCATGACAAATGCCTTAGTCCTATGTCCACACAACTTCGATAAAATGTTTGAAGTTTCATAGGATGGCTCACGCTCAAATTGGAGGATTACTTACCCGTGAAGGACATCCAATGTCATAATTTATGGGAAGATGATGCCAAGAAGCGGTACTCTACCAATAACATTGAGTTCTATACTAGGATTTAAGCTTTGTAAACATTAGAGACAATACCTTATCCACTTGGATTTATGCTCTACTCAGATCATGAAGTCGTGTGCTCCTTGAACTCCTTAGGGAAACAAAACTCTAAGTATGCTAAGTGGAGCTACCTCTTGTAGGAGTACACCTTCAACTTGATCCACAAGATAGAAGTGGAGAACAAGGTCGTTGAAACTCTTAGCCAATGAGGTTGTTTGCTAGTATAAATTTCAATTGAACTTATAGGGTTCGATTAGATCGAAGAATTATATGAACTAATGAAGATGATCGCAACTTCGACAAAATATATGAAGCACTTAAAAAGGGAGAAGGCCAACACTACATAAGATATTTATTACAAGAAGGTTCCTTATTAGAGGGTAATTGGCTATACAACCCATAAACCTCAATGCATGATCAAATTATCTGAGTTATACATAGGAGGTCTATATGGATACTTTGGTCGAGACAACATACTCGCATTGATGAAGGAGTAACTCTATTGGCCAAGTGTGAAGAAGGATATAGGCAAAGCCATCTAACTGTATCATATATGCTAGACAACCAAGTATAAAGTGTTAAGACCCAAGCCCTACACTCCATTGCTTGCTCTTAAGAGGCCTTGGAAAGACCTAAATATGAAAACTTTGTTCAAGGATACCCTAAGACTAGAAGAGAATATGATAGATTTATTTTCCAAGTTGGCACATTTTATCTCCTACAAAAAAGATATTAATGTTTCATATATTGCCAAACTCTTCTTTGAAGAGGTAGCTTGTCTTCATAGGATTCTAAAAGAAAATAATCTCCCACCCAGATGTCAAGTCCACCAACCACTCCTACAGGATACTTTGTGCCAAGCTAGGTACTAAATTCCAACTCTCTAGTACCTTCTAACCCCAAATTGATGGATATATTGAAGTCATGAGTAGGATATTGGGAACCTACTATGAAGTCTTATTGTAATGAAACAAGCCGTTTGGAATACTATTCTTTCCATTGCCAAGTTTACCTACAACAACACTATCAATCGCATTATAAAATAAATCTCCTTTTGAGATCATGGCAGATAGCCCAACAACAACCACTAGATCTAATACCATGCTAGTGTAAAATAGAACTTCTCTGAAGGAAGAGGGTCTTTCACGGCACATCTAGCAAATTTGTGAGTAAGTCAAAAGAAAGATTAAAGAGAGAACAAGTCGTACTAGGACTATGTCAACGAGAAGTGCAAGAGCATGCACTTCATGTAGGGAGTCGAGGTTCTTATATGTAATTGGCCAAAACAACATCCACTCGGATTCTTCAATAAATTATAGCTGAAGCACCTTGAAATGTACTAGATTATTGAATGTGTGAAATATATATATGTGTGTGTGTATATATATATATTTATATGCATGTATGTATATATTTGATTTACCAGAAATGTTTATTTCATCCCCATCTTCAATGTTGTTGACCTTGCACCCTATATTGAAGGTCAAAAACTAATTGAAAAGGCATGAGATCTGCAACTATCGCCACTCCAATAGACGAATAGATAAAAGATCCAGATCATTCTCAATAATAAGATCGTGTTAACTTAGAGTGGATCATATAATAAGTTTCTCATCAAGTGGAGAGGCAGGTCCTACTCTGATTAATCACGGATCATAGATGAAGACCTACTGTGCCTATGTCTATACCTCTATGAAGTTCATACACACACTTCATCAAAACCACACTTTCCCAAGCTAGAAAAATGCGGGTTAGAACTACACTGCTAGCAAATACAAAATAACCAAGCAATCTCACAACCACCTTTATACAAGCTAAGGGGACAATACAAAAGATAATTGATTTACAGGTATTCAAAGGGTTCAACAATTTGTAAAACTAGAAAAAGTTGCAGTGTTATGTATGATCTAGTATATATTTGATTCAAAATATTGCTTTACCTTGATTAGTAAAGAATAGATTTTAAGCTCAAACCAATTGCATTTGTCTGACATTGAGTAAGCTTTTTAACTCTATTTAAATCACTCCAAAGAAAGCTCGGACAAGGAAGGTATCGACAAAATACTAAAATAGTACAAGAGTAGTCAAGGATCAACAATTTGATGCAAGGGGCAAAACCATCTGATAATTAGATGGTAGTTCATTATGCCGTTCGACTTATTCTATACACCCATCATCCCAAAAGCTCCAAAATGGTTAGAGTTCAAGTCCTGGTTAAAGTGGAAAAGTATTTGATGGTAGTTAATTTGTTGTTGGATCAAATTAGATGGCAGTAAATATACTGTCAAATCTATTTTTACTTCTAGAATGTGCTTAAGAAAAATATTACCTATTCTAGTTGTTGTTGTTGTTTTTTTTTTTTTTTGAGTTTTAGTTAAACTCTAAGGGTTGCATCTTTATCATTGTAAGGGATCCTAGGACTTATAAACACCTCCATATATTAGTTGTTTTATATAGAATATTGATATTTGTTTTTTCTTGAGTGCACGTTAACTCGTATTTGCTTTACAATTTTTCTTGCATGGTGGTGGAATCTACGCAAGTCCTAGTAGATTCTGAGGATCAATGGTAAAGGTAGTTGGCGGAGTCCTTTGCCACAACATGTTGTGACAATGTTAGTGGTGGATTTCATGGTGATAGTGGAGCTTAGTAGTAAGACGGTAAGTTACTAGCTATCCTTAGATAGTTTAGTTCTTTAATTCATTTAATACTTCAATTTTAAAATTTATGTCTATTTTTGTAATTCTAGGTTTAATTTAATCTTATTTTGTAGATTAAGATTATTACTTAGTTAGTACAGGCAGAAGGTAGCTTTGAATCTACCTAAAACTTGGTACAAGATTTTTTTTTTTTTTTTTTTTTTTGGAAGGGAGGAGGGATAGAAGACAGACAAAGCCCTTTACATTTCATTAAAATTATAGATTATGAAACATGGAAGCTTAAATCTAACAAATAGAAGCAACAAAGAAAAGCATAGGACAAATCAAGCTTGTTTAAAACATTCAATCTTAAGAGACTTCTTATTGGGAATGACATTTCCCGATTAAAGCTAATACGCAATGACCTATTCAATGGTTAGACAAGCCATTTTAACCTAAATTTGACGTTTCAAGTTCCATTATCCCAAGTCTGCATGAAATTGGTGCCAACCCGGAATTTTTCTTAATTACTCCTCTCTCCATAGGCCCCAAAAGGAAGCCAATAAACCAGGCCACCCTCTAGATTCCCAAATCTTCTATATGAAATAGAAAATAAGTGATACCTTAATTACTCCACAAAATTATGTCAGACACAATGTGCAAGAGTTGACCAAGATATCTTTGCTAGGTCCTCAGTAGCTAATAACTTAATCTAATATTGCTTCTTTCAAGTGTTACAATGGAAACAAATTATCCATCCTTGCTACCCAACTAATGGTAAACAAATAAAAATTTACATGCAACTTTTTCCCTCCCCCTCATTTTCTATTACATTTTTATTTTTATTAAATGTATTTTTTAAAAATAATTGAATCACAACCATTCATCAGATGATCCTCTCTCTTAAGTAATATACGTGTATTCCGGACACTCAACGCTTCCGTGAGATAATTTTTTTTCTAAATTTTTTGTAACATGAAAATTGGTATTACGTGGCATCATGCACCAAGCGTAGCAGAGAGAAATATGATAGATACAAGGAAAGTCAGGTTACTCAAGAACAAGATTTAAACCCATTTATGCTCGTGATTTATATCAAAAGGGAACGTGAAATACATTTATAGTAATACCGTTTTTAATACGGTTTTTTTCCCCCAACCAAAAGCAACTTTAGAACCTAACGATTCAAGGCCTACTGGGACTGGAGACCTTCTAACGCCATCACGAACCCCTCGCTGCCAGCGAGATGATTTCAACGGCAGATCCTTTATCCGCATGCAAATCATGTGCGTACCGTTTCGCACGAGGGGGGACGGCGAAGAGGAGTCGAGAAGCAACCAGATATTCAAATCCCAGGGATGCATGAGAGAAAATCTAGGTTTATTGCTTCTTCCGGGATCCTTCCGAATCTCTCCGTCTCTCCCCTTCTCCGATCAAATCCGATCCGATCCTTTTAGGGTGCCGAGCGCTGCCCTTTCTTCCGGCCTCTCGCCGCTCTGCCGTCGATTCTAGGGCTCTGACGGGGTGAAGGATGCTGTCGCTGCAGAGCGACGCTCGCCAGCATCAACTGCCGCCGGCGTCGGTGGTGCCGACGCAGCTGCAGCAGCTCTTCGGGGCGAATGTGTCCGGCGGGCTAGGGTTCCAAGGGGCCCCCATCGGGAGCGCCGATCTCGACGATGCGTCATTTCCTCTGCAACTGCTCGATGGCTCCGACGATATCAAACCCTTGATAGCAAAACCGCTCGAAGGTTTTTCTCTCCCTTTTTTTTCTTTTTTTGTTCTTCGGAATCTTACTGTTTTCTTCCCCAATTCTTTCTGTATAATCGGTTTTCCGGAATCCTTGATATCGAGAAGGAAAAACCTTTTACGGCACTCTCTGATCGCTGATTTCTCTGGATCATTTTAAGAATTTATGATATGGAAAAACGATTCTTTTTGAGGCTTGATGTAAGTTTGGAACATCTATATCTGTTTTTCCTATGATTGCTTAGGTAGAATTATGTTTTCCTTTTGAAAAGATGCTTTTTTACGGTGTAGTGATGATCTTTGCTTAAAATTGACGGCTTGATGGGCGATGACACTTTGACATCCAAATGATGCAGGCGGTGAGGACATTCATCTGGCGCATGCTCATCAGAGTTACAAAGCGGGAAACTATAATCAGGCATTGGAACACTGCAATGCTATTTACAGGAAAAATCCAAAGCGCACTGACAATCTTCTTCTCCTTGGTGCAATCTATTATCAGGTTTTGTTTTAATCATATCGAGGTTTTTTAGTTCATTCGGTTAATGATGTTACGATGTCTGTTGATTTGTGTTCATATTTTCTTTTTCTGTTAGACTCTAACAGTATCATGTGTTGTTTTAATGCAATTCTTTTTTATTGGTTTTATTTCTTAAGCTTATGGGGAGCTCAATCCTGTTCTTTTGTTTCAGCTGCATGTTTTTGACATGTGCATTGCGAAGAATCAGGAAGCTCTTGCAATTGATCCACATTTTGCAGAGTGCTATGGAAACATGGCAAATGCTTGGAAGGTAGTGTCTCACTCTCTCTCTCTCTCTCTCTCTCGGAGTTGGGGGTTGGGGGTTGGGGGGGAGTCCAAAACTGGATTCTCCTGTGGTGAAAAGGACTGTTTAGCTACTTTTGATAGTGATATTGTTATGCATGATGATTTCATATGGAGAAATGATATGCATATATCTTGGTGCAGGAGAAAGGCAATATTGATCTTGCAATTCGTTGTTATCTGATTGCTATTGAGGTTTGCATCTTCAATTCATGGCTCTTTCATCCACTCATTTTTATTTAATATGATTTATTGTTATTACGATATGGAATTTCATACACACACACACACGAGGGCTTCACATATAAGAATGTAACTGTACAAGGTGTAGCCTGTTTGTGGCTCAAGTATTATATGCAAGGAAAGTTAAATAATTTTGTGGTTATATATATGTGTTGATGCCATATTTGTGGATAAGGGAGTCAGGCACCGGATGAGTCTACCAAAAGTCTTGGAGGTGACAAATTCAGGCATACTTTCTAATAATATTGTGTTAAACATATATATTACGCCTCAAAAACTTATTGCAAACTAGTAAGTCATTTTTTTGAAGCCTTGGAGCTAGATATGTTGCAGTGCTTACACTAATAAAACAAAATAGAATAAGGAACTAATTCATGAAGATATAAAATTGTGAGCGATCACTAGAAAACTATCAATTTATAATCAGCATCGCCAAGTTGAAACTTGAGCATTTCTGAGAACATGCTCTTTGAATTAATTAAGTCAAAACATGGGCAGAACATGTAATTGCTTATTTTAGTTGAGCCAAAAAAACAAAAATTGAGGGGCTTAAAAGGTGGAAGCTGTGAAATGACGCCCTTGAAAATTTCAAGAAAGTGGGAAACCTGGGAAATATTTAGTTCAATTAATATCCCATATGGTGACTTGATTAATCTCCCTAGTATATAGATGCAAAAAGTGCAAAAATAGAAGGGTGCACTCGAAGAGTTTGGTCAAAGAATTTAAATAACTGGTGTTAAATCATATAGTTTGAAGAGAGGGAGCAAGTGCAGTGGCGGGTTTCCATAGTTGGCTTGAGTTGAGTGCTTAGAATTGGGCCTGCAGGACAGAAACTGCCAGCTACCTATGTTTTTCTGCTTTTGACAGCTGACACTAGCTAAGTTCATAGTTATTCGTAGGAAAAGGAAGAGAAGATATGGTTTTTTTGGTCATTAGAGCATTTGTTAAGGGTCTAACAAGCATTATTGCTTCTCCATTCAGCATGGTATGGTTGATGGATGTGATACATTTTTATGTTGGTTCCATTGAAGTCCAATGTGAGATTTCAGTATTTTGACTTCACCATAACAATGCAGAAAAAGATTTGGAGAGGTTGATGGAATAGTTCCTCTCCAAATAATGTCAGCTTTTCTGAAACATAATTGTATGGGGTTTCTGGTAACTTAAAAAGTAAGTGCAAATGTTTTCTTTTTTTTTTTGGTGAAATTGGATTACTGATTACTAAAAATGTTAATTAGATGCTATGCTTTACTTAACAATTGGCATAGTTAAGTTTTTCCTTACCTCATAACATAGTTTCCTTATAATAGAAGGGGAAAAGTAAAAGGAGTATGACATTATTATGTTGATATTGCATGTTGGGCATGGACTAAGACTCCCTAACCATCCTAATTGATATTAGTTGGGACAGATTGGTTTGCTGGCTAGTTTGGCCGGCACCAATTAGAGTCTCGCTGTTTTGGAAAAAAGAGAGCCGTTGGCCTCCTGCTGCTCTTTTTTCTCTTTGCTTCAATTGGGGGAGGGGTTCGTACTTAGACATAAAGAGAGGAAGAGGTAAAAGTATTGTTGCATGGACATGGATATGAAAATCAGATTCGGACACATATCCAAGTGCCTTACCAGAGGGAAAAAGAAGTGTGGGGATATATAAGAGTATATATAAATTTAACTAAGTTTTATATTTATACCTTTCAACATTATTTGTTTAAACCTTAAAAAAAAGACCCTAAAAAAATATCGTTTGTTATGATCTTTCAGTATACATGTTTCTCATTCAAACTTCTCAATTAACTTAAGGATACTAGCAAAATAATATTTGGCAAAGTTGTTTTAATACCTACATGGTTCACAAATCTCAAAAGAGAACTACTTTCTCCTAATATCAAATTAGATGATCAAACTTATTTGTGGAAGAGTTCAACTTACTCATTGTTGGAAGAGTTCAACTCTCTTTCAATCTTTAAAAGTGGCTATAAAAGAACTTCATAAGTATCCAAGTATATGTATCCAATTAGGATATGTATTCGACTTCAAGGTCCGGTACGGGGTACCGTACTAGTACGTCACCGACTCGCTACGGTATAGTATGCAACCCATATCGAAATAGCTTTCGAACCATTTTTCTCATATTTATCTTGATGCACCTCGGTACAGGTCGGTACGCCTCAGTATGGGGTGGTACGAGGCCTGTACCGACCCAAATCTAAGTTTCCTACCGGTTCTAACCCGGTACAGTATGGTATGCCCCAAACTGTATGGTTCGGAGTGGTACGACAGTCTATGTTCGACATAGATTTTTGGAGCTAGACGCCATTGTCTAGGTAAAACTGGGCAAAAGAGAGAAAGGAGAGGAAGGAGGGAGGCCTAGCCTTGATCCGGCTTGCCTTCACTGGATTTTATTCAAACCACAGGTGTTGGTACCATTCTGGGCACCATACACCCCAATATTGAGTCAATTCATGTTTAAGTATCTTAATTTTGTGTTTGTTTTGGGAATAAATAATTCAGTTGGCAAAGTTAAATGAAGTAAGTTGCAGGGAGAAATGGAGGGCTAAACTATTCTACCTTTTCATAGAAGTAACTTATTCTTGGAGTCATGGAAAAATGAATTTGGAAGGCATAAAGCGAAGCATTTGTTCTGTACGAACTTTTCAATAATACCTGTTTTAGCCTTTTGAAAAAGTAACTTAGCCTAGTTGATCAAACGAGTGTTGCTTAAAAAGGGTGGAATAATTGGATTACTTCTAGTACCCCAGCTAAATGCGGCCTGAAACATTTTAAACATTCATTACGGATTCATTTAAGACAACAAAGAGAGCATGAAAAAAAAAAACAAATAAGAAACAAAAAAAGCATCTCAATACCTTCTCAGGACACCAAACCATTCCAAGTTTCAGGATAGCAGCATCTCGGTGTCGTACTGACCTGGAACCATACTTGTGTGGTAGCTGGTATTAGGGATTTAAACTCTTGGTTATAATAAAGTGAGAAATTACCTAAGGGATTTGCTTTGTTTGGATGATTGTTTGAGAATGCATCTTCTTGCCGATCGAAATACAGCCCATAGTATGCATTTAAAACATGTTCTATGTCAATGTTTTGTTTGCAAGAAAGTACCATGTAGTTTCTTTCATCTGTCGTTTTTTCATCACTTCTTCTAGAATACTTTTACGGTCTCTCTTGCATCCTGGGGAAATGGAACATTTGTTTTCTGCTTTGGTTTGACAAGGTGCATATGCGTATTGTAATGTGCCTGAATTTGCAAAATGTTGGATGAAAATATGTTGTTCATAATTTACACCAAGATGAAATTATTTTCAAGTTACAAAACTTGGTTACCTGAAGTAGCTGAAATGGATATGAATTGGTAGTTTGTTCCTGATAACACTGTTTTGAGGAAGTCTGGAGCCCCATCTCTCCAGTCTTATGGGCCGTTTTATCCAGGAGATGTCTGTAGAAATGTTTATTCTACAAATGCAAGTTTGTGGAACATGGTATTGCTGGCAATTGAGAGTTTTGACATATGATATAAATGAACTGGGTAATATAAGTGATTGTCACTCTGTTTGTTATATTATGATACTGGCATATTGCTAGTTGCAAGTTTAACATGGAACCTTTTTTTTCTTCGAATTCCAGTTATCTGGATAGACTCTCATGCGTTGTTGGCTCAATAATGGGAATACAATAGTCTGTACCATATTTTTGTTTTAAGAGGAACAAGCACTTGTTTCACACTGTTTTAATCTTGGTTGAAACTTTTTATGAATTCCAGTTATCTGGATACTCTTTTTCTCATGCATTGTTGGCTCAGTAATGGGAATACAGTGCTCTGTACTATATTATGTTTCAAAAGGAACAAGTATTGGTTCATGGTTGAAAACAAACTGTTTTTCTATATTATGTTATTGTTCTTTGCTGCATTCATGGGCTTAACCATTATTGGGATCTGATTGTATTATATTTTATTTATAGGGACTGTGATTTCTTGTTAAACTTTTTAAATCTAATGTCTTTGAAGTTGACCACTTGATTGATTGATTTTATAAATTATTTGAAGACACCTATATTCCAGAAAAAACTATGTGTGAACAAGTCTGAGAGGGACCTGTTCTTTTTTGCAGTATGGACCACAAATAACTCTAGTGTTATTATGCATATGCGTGCCTTACTTTTATGCTTTATTGTCATATATCTTCTGAGAACATTTTTAATTATCAGATAGTCATTTGTTGCATATTGCAAGAAAATTATTTTTTTTCTTTCTGTTATATTTATTAATTTGTTGGTTAAATTAAATTATCTCCTAAGCTTGTTGTGCTGGTATTATGCCTTTGTAGCTCCGGCCCAATTTTTCTGATGCATGGTCAAATTTAGCTAGTGCATATACCCGAAAAGGAAGACTTAATGAAGCAGCACAGTGTTGTCGCCAAGCTCTTCTACTTAATCCTCGTTTGGTAACTGATTTTTTTTTTTTCATTTTGTTTTATTTGGTGTACTTCTAATTTCGTGAACCTAGTACTGACCTCCTTCAAAATATAGGTTGATGCTCATAGCAACCTTGGAAATCTGATGAAAGCACAGGGACTAGTTCAAGAAGTAAGTTATCACACATAATAATATTTTTTGTAATTTTTAATTTATTGCTAATTAGTGTTTTTGAATTTAGTTTGCATGCCTTATCGTTTATCAATTATTTTTTGTGGGGTAAAAAAAACGAGAACATTGAGTTAAAATTACCCATCATTACAAACTTTTAACCTGTCATTCATTACCTGCTCTGCTGGGTGGCCATGTGTATGGTATATTTTTGTTGGCATTGTACTTATGGTTCTTTATATCTGCTGCTTATTTGAATTAATTTTGTTCTATTGATTTATTCTGAAAGTTGAGGTGATAAGTGGACATCTTACAGCTTATAGTAGGATTCTTGAGTTTGATATCTGACAAGAACCAACTCAAAGTTGTGCTTTCCATGGCAATGTGCTTCCTAGTTATCAGGACTTATTGGCTTATAAAAGATTTTTCTCCCCTGATTTTTCAAGATAAAAACTTTCATTCTTTTGTATCCTTTGTATTGTTAATTACTGTTATATCATGGTGATGCACCTTTAGGTGCCAAAATTTATGCTTCAACTTGTGTCTTATTTATTTTTTATGCAGGCCTACAATTGCTACATGGAGGCTCTACGCATACAACCTACTTTTGCAATTGCATGGTCCAATCTAGCTGGCCTCTTTATGGAGGCAGGAGATCTTAACAGAGCTCTTGTGTACTATAAGGTAGAGGAACTTTTCTCCATCTGTGATATTATTACAGTACAAGCATTTAATCTGATCTGGAATTTTCCTTAAATTTCCTCCCAGTTCAACGAAGCAGATACTGGTATTTCTGTGAATATGTATTTAGTAGTGTGAAGAAGAATTTTCAGGCTTATCCCTTGTTGTATATCTTGATTAGATGTGCTTTGAAAGTTGATCATTTTGTGAATGGAAATAAGACAAAGCTTTCGTATAGAGAAGGTGCTTGTCAATTGTGATTGTGTAAAGATTCATTCAAAATCGTGAAACTAGGAATTGATAAATCATGAAAAATAGATTATCGTGCCTCTTGAGCTTTGTCTTTTCTTATTATTAGGCTTAAAGAAAAGTTTCGATCTCTTGGAGTGGTTTGAGATTTTATAACGAGCATCTTAGGCATTGAATCTATTACAAATATATAAAACAAATAATAGGAAAGCATTTCCTGTGTATCTTAGCTTTTGCTAAGAAATGCATGTGCAAAGTGGACTTCTTCAACATGTGGAAACATGATAGAATCCAGAAAAGTTGAACTGTTGGAGAGCCTTGTTGAATTTCTGTATTATATCCCGCGCAATCTTTGGCTCTGTGATATACGTGGCAAACTTAAGGGCCTCTTCTTGCTTATGAACAGTTGCCTATGTTGGTGTCTGTTTTTAGTGGAATTCTACAATAAAGTTTTCACTAAGATACGTGCAATAAAAATTGGAAAAAACCTTCAAGAAATTAAAGGCATTGAATTTCTTGCTTGTGAGTTTCTTGTTGACTGTAGAAAATTTCAGTACATTCCATAAAATTAGGAAAACATTCCTTTTATATTGTGGAGATCACTATGGTGCTGGGTTCCTTTTGTTGATCCTTTTGGAGCCGCTGTAAGCATAACATTGCCCATTCCATGCGTACATTTGAATCTTCAGTCGTCAATTCTTAGCATCTAATTTTTGTACTTGTACTGGCTATCCTTGGAGTTCCTTTGTATGAACATTTTTGAGTCGTCTAATACTCCTAACCATGGATTGCTGTATCAGCCCAAACCGGGTGGTACGGAGCTGTGTTTTGTACAGCTTCGGTACCGGTATCCGATACGGGTGGCGTACTAACACTTAGTACACCGAAAAGATTCCGTACTATACTGTACCGACTCAATGCTAGTGTGGCACTAGTATGGGGTCCGGTATCTAGACGGCTTGCCTTACTCCTAACAACGATGTGCTAAACCTTTTGTTCTAATTTAAGTTCTGTTAGTGTAGCTTAATGAACTAATAAAATGTCCTTTTAGATTTTATAGACTCTAGTACGATTGCTTCACACAACTTCTTTAAAAATTCTGACAATTCTCTATATATGCTCAGGAAGCAGTTAAACTAAAGCCAACATTTGCTGATGCCTACCTGAACCTAGGGAATGTGTACAAGGTAGGCCTTCATGTATGGTACAGCTTGCAGCGACAGCAAGAGCCAGTATCAGAAAAAGTATTAATCTTTTTTCCATCTTTTGCTTTTTTCAGGCTTTAGGAATGCATCAAGAGGCTATCATATGCTATCAGCATGCTCTACAGGCACGCCCAGACTATGCAATGGCTTATGGTGAGGACTTGCCTCTAGATCTACAAAATCATGTTAGTTGGCATCAAAACACACAGTTGTTTGTGTGGGTCAATATTGGAGGCACATTAGTCAATAAAATTAATCTTGGAAATTTTCTTTTTTACTAAATAATTGCTTATATCAAACTTTTAGGGTAGTTGTAAATTCAGTTGTGACTGCATAAATTGGTCTCCAACTTTTTGGTCTCAAGTTAATGTTATTAAAGTTGAGAAAATTTTAAAGCTGAGGATGCTACTTTAGTGATCTTTTCACAGATATGGTAGTGAATGAGGGAGCAATTAGGTCGGTTGGGATAGACATACCAAGGAGAAGAGACAGCTAGTATTCTCTAGCATATGAAATAACACAGTGGCGCATAATGTATCTTATCAATCAGAATCTTCTCCTTGTTATGCATATCAGTTGTCATGTTTCTAAATTAGAGGGACAACAAATGGGTGCTTCCTGGAAAAATATGCTGAAGTGGATGCCGATTCTGTATATCATCAACGATAAAGTGGAACGGACATATTTGCTGCAGGAAACCTTGCTAGTACGTACTATGAACAAGGTCAGCTGGATTTGGCAATTCTGCATTACAGACGAGCCATCAATTATGATTCAGCTTATGTGGAGGCATATAATAATCTGGTTAGTTTCAGTATCATGAACAGTAATTTTATTCTATGATCTTTTGAGCAGAGAATTCTTTGCAACAAAAATAATCTTATCGGCTTTCTATTTCTTACTAACAGGGGAATGCTCTAAAAGATGCTGGCAGAGTGGATGAGGCTATTAGTTGCTATCGGGTGACCCTGCTTTTTTAGAAACTTAATTATTATTTCTTTTTATGTGTTTTTTGTCAACTCCCTTCTGACATATTTTTATTTTCATTTTATTTTGAAGTCATGCCTTGCATTACAACCTAACCACCCACAAGCTCTTACAAATCTTGGGAACATACACATGGAATGGTGAGCTTTCAGAAATGTTTGATGTTGTTGTTACGTGGAGAAAGTGTTTTATGGTTAACTAGAAATTACTCTGAACATGCAGGAGCATGATGGGTGCAGCTGCTTCATATTACAAGGCAGCTATATCTGTTACTACTGGATTATCTGCTCCTTTCAACAATTTAGCGGTGATTTACAAACAACAGGTTTCTGTACTCCCTGAACTTTTCTGCTACGTCTATTCGGATATCATGTCATATTTAGTTTTTAAGAGATTTGGCCGTTGATCTTACTATCTATCTTTTTGCTTTGTGGCCACCTTTGTTTCCATATGAAATTAACTGAGTTCCTGGATCCCTATTTTATCAATAACAGGGAAATTATATTGAAGCTATAGCTTGCTACAATGAAGTCCTTCGTATAGATCCTTTGGCAGCTGATGGACTCGTCAATAGGGGAAACACATTCAAGGAGATTGGTAGAGTTAGTGAGGCAATTCAGGATTATATTCGGGCAGTGACTATCAGGCCATCTATGGCCGAAGCCCATGCAAATTTAGCTTCTGCTTACAAGGACACGTAATGATTTTTTTTGAAATTTATTTATTTATCGTTACAGGTTTTATAGACTGTTTATTTTTTAAAAAAAAATCTTTCTGATACGGTTACTTGTGGGATCATTTGCAGTGCACATGTGGAAGCAGCTATTAAGAGTTACGAACAAGCGTTGCTGCTACGTCCAGATTTTCCTGAAGCAACTTGCAATCTCATACACACCTTGCAGGTGAGGATAACATGGTTTCAACAAGCATGCCGTAATCAACAAAATGGTTTTTTTTCCCTTGTTGCTTCCCCTGGCAGTTCTAGGGGAGTTTTATTCTGTGAAATTTGGTTGTGGAAGAAACCATGGGCAGATTGGTATTTGAAATAATATGGCCCACACCTATGCTGTTTAGCAGCTGTTTCAGATATTAGTTCAAACGAGTTCTGAAAATTTTAGCATGCTAGAAACTATCCAAGAAATTCAACTTAAGATCTCTTGGTACAGCATGTGCCACCTAACCACTTTACCATGCTATGGAGTGAAGCATCTTTTGAAGGGTCTAAGCTACTTTAGATGAAATTGGAGTGTAAGATGTACTCATTTGCTTTCATTATCTGACTCCTTTTTTAAATATCATTGTGCAGTGTGTTTGCAATTGGGATGATAGGGCTAGCAGGTTTGCAGAAGTTGAGGGAATCATCAGAAAGCAGATAAAGGTTTTTAATCATTATTGCATCTTTTATGTGACTCCTTTGTATGTGTTGGAATTGTTTTGTAACATGAATTCTACTTCCACTCTCTATACTTTCAGATGTCGGTTCTTCCAAGTGTGCAGCCATTTCATGCTATAGCCTACCCAATTGATCCAATCCTGGCATTGGAAATTAGGTGACCTTTTTGATCTCTGAGTTTATTATTTTTGTGTTTAAGATATATCCCCGAACCTTCATGGATGTACTATACTTCTCTTTTTTGAATTTACCAAAATTTTCTGTTCAACTTTATAAAATATATCTGAAGCTGTGTCATCTTGTTTTCATTTCTAGCCGGAAGTATGCAGCACATTGCTCTTTAATTGCTTCTCGTTACGGCCTCCCTGCCTTCAGACATCCGCTTCCTATTCCTGTGAAGGCTGAAGGTGGAAGTGGGAGACTCAGAGTGGGGTAAGTATTTTGTACATTTGGCTTATTGGTTCCATTCAGTATTTGTGTTTCTTATTTAACCACCAATGTGTGCAGGTATGTGAGCAGTGACTTTGGTAACCACCCGCTCTCGCATCTTATGGGCTCTGTATTTGGAATGCACAACAGAGAGAATGTTGAGGTTCACTTGATTTTCATTGACCCTTCTTTCGATGACCGCTCTATTTTTGTCTCTCTGTATATATCTTATAATGACATGCTCATTTTGCAGGTATTCTGTTATGCCTTGAGTCAAAATGATGGTAGCAAATGGAGGCAGCGTATCCAATCTGAAGCAGAGCATTTTGTCGATGTTTCTTCCATGTCATCTGACATGATTGCCAGTATGATCAATGAGGATAAAATACAGATCCTAATCAACCTTAATGGTTATACCAAGGTATTCTCTGATAGTTTTCTAAAAAAGGATCTTTGGATGCCATTCTTCATTGTTAGCAACATTATAGTGTTGGTAATTCATGAATAGCTTTAATATATGTTGATATATCTGTGACTGTTCAGTATATTGGTTTCTTTAAAAGCACTGAAAGTTCTGAGTGCTTAACCAGCATCCTTCAATTACTTGGAATTGGTCAAGTGCTCTTGTCCTTAATTTGTAATCTCCTTTTTTGTTATTTTTGTATTGTTTCTATTTGATGTTAGATTCCTCAATATTTGGTCTTTGTAACCCAAAAGTTGCATGTGGGGATTGGGAACTTTGATCACATAGTTAGCCATTAAAAATATATAAAAATATATCTCCACATGACACATTTTTAGGTTGTAGTTACCACTTGATTTGACTGTAGAAAATGGAGCCACACCCAATGTCAGGTCCATTACTTTGGAGTAATCTCAGGAGTGGATAACTAATCCTTTTTTTTTTTTTGAAATATAACATGATTGCTGCAAACCTTAAAGACTTGTATTCGCTACATCATTCTTACAGGCTTCCATACACTATCATGTTAAGTTATTTACCAAATGTGATTTTTTACCAAGCTAGTTAGTTAAGATGTCTATGTGTTGATTCATTTGACTAAATATTCTGTTAATCAGTTGTCCGGAATTTATTTCCTATTGTTTCATAAAGTAATATTTTATATTCTCTATGTATGATGTTTGAAGGAGAGTATATATTCATATAATACTAACATGAAATGCACCATGGTCATTGCTTAAAACCCTTTAATATACTCTGTCCAAAAAACGAAAAGCATATAAAATTATTAAATTTTCTTTTCATATATTTTAGTATCAAAGTTGTATATTCTGGAGCAGGGATAGGAGTCATGTTGTGAAGCTTTTTCTGAAAAAGTGTCAGTCTGAAAGTACTGCAGATATTGATGTCTTGACATTGGGTTGGAATCAATAGCTCAGTAGAACAGTAATACTGACTCCTTTTGTATTTTCAAGCTTAATAGTTAGTAAATCCACTTCATGGAATATATGTAGAAAAACAGGTGAAATTTAAAGTGTTCAATAAAATTGGAAATAGGCGCCTGCCTGTTAAAATAGTGGCTGATTGGTGTCAAGTACCCACTTAGGTGCCAACTCGGTGTTGGCCACCTCACCTGGTGTCTTGCAAAGCATAACGGTGGCGTTTGGTGACCCAAATAGGATCACCAAGGTGATCTTAGATCACTGGCGATCCTTATCCCGAGGTAATCTAATTCCTAATGATCGAAGATCATCGCGTTTGATTTATTATGTTCTAGTGATTAAAGATTTTTAGGTATCCATGAATAACCTGTTTGGTATGCCATGAAAATTCAAGATCACTGACTATATAACACCAAAACTACCCTTGATATATTTCATAAAATATATTATAATAAAATATTATTATATTTATTAATATCATAAATTATTGATCCTATAAAAGTATATTAATTATTATGATAGAATTAATATTTTTATTTATACTTATAATATAATATTTTAATACTCATTTATTTTGATTAGGAAAATAAAGCAAATAAAAGTAATATATTAAATAATTTTATTATATAAATCTAAGGTTCAATAATATATTTCTACTATAATTTAGGGCTCGTTTGGTTCACAGAAAATATTTTTCCTCATAGGAATATGATTCCTCGGAAGCAAATTTCTGAAAAGCAGATTTCTGGAAAGAGAATGCTTGAAAAAGTACTTTTGGCATATTTGGTTGACCATGGAAAAGTGACAAATTTTTAGTGCTTATGTTTGGTTGACCATTCACTTTTCTGGAAAAGTTGTGTGATTCCTATTATACCGTTAGGGCTCGTTTAGTTCGCGGAAAAAGAAGGAGAGAAAGTGTGGTCAACGGAAAAGTAAAGAGATGCATCTTGTTTGGTTGAAGTTTTCAAAGGAGAGAGACGGAAAAGTTGTATTCTCGTGGAAATATCATTTCCATGTTTCATGGAAAAGTCTTTCTCATGAGAAACATGAAAAAGTTACTTTTCTGTGATCCGAGAATCGAAACATTTTTATTTTTTCTCAAAAAGTTCCTTCAACATCAAATCAAGTATCCTTATTTGATCCAAAGCATTAAAGACCTAATTTTTATTAAGGGTATAATAGGAATTACACAACTTTTTCAGGAAAGTGGATGGTCAACCAAACATAAGCACTCTAAAAATCTGTCACTTTTCTGTGGTCAACTAAACATGCCAAAAGTACTTTCCCAGGCATCCTCTTTTCAGGACTCTGCTCTCCAGAAATCATATTTCTGTGAGAAAAAAATGCTTCCCGCGAACCAAACGAGCCCTTAATAAAAATTAGGTCTTTAACGCTTTGGATCAAATAAGGATCCTTGATTTTCCTGATCCTTTTTTGGGAAAAAAGTTGTGTAGGGCCTTTTTTGGGAAAAAAAATAAAAACGTTTCGATTTCCGGATCACGGAAAAGTAACTTTTTCATGTTTCTCATGGAAAAATTTTTTTCATGAAACGTGGGAATCATATTTCCACGGAATACAACTTTTTCGTCTCTCTCCTTTGAAAACTCCAACCAAATAAGAGGCATCTCTTTACTTTTCCGTTGACCATACTTTTTTTCCTTCTTTTCCCACGAACCAAACGAGCCCTTAAAACTATCATTAAATATAGTATGACAATAATATGATTAATAATATATTATAATATAATATATCATAAATACAATATATAATATTGATATAATATATTAATGGTATATTGATATACCAATATTTTTCGCTAGATTGAGGGGTATTTTTGTTCTCAAATTTCAGCCCAAGATTACTGCTTTAGGGTGATCTTGGATGCGGACCTCAAGGACGGGTATCTCATTACTGGGTTGGGTGGTAATTTGAGGAGTCGTGGTGATTTAGGATCACTACCATGTAGGATCATCATTGTGCAACCAAACACGGTGATCTTATTACCTCCATCCGCATCATCCTTGATCTTGAGATGATCACCCCATACCAAATAGCTTCAACGTGCCTAGTGGTGGGACTACCCAAGCACTTAGGTGGAAACAAGTGGGTGCCGAGGTGGCTGCCTGTGACAACCTTGGGTACTTCCTTTTCGTGGAATCTCAAAACTACTAAGGTTAGGTTGATCATTGACATGAAAGTTCTGCATTAAGGAGATCTAGATAAAAATAATTGATTGACTGGATGCGGGTGATGCCCTGCTTAGGAGGATTTGATACCTTCCGTATTTAGTGATGAAATGAAAACTGTGGTCTGTTTAATTTTAGTGCAAGCCAGTGTTAAGATATTTTTTTTCTTTTTGCTTATGAATGACAGTTGATATCTATTGCTTTTTTAGCAATGGTTTTTCAGTGAAGTTTCAACTGCCATGTAGATATTGCAGTTGATTATTCTCCCATACTCATGTTACACTTGAATAGCCCCCTCACATTCCATATCATTTTTGTGATTCTGTTTTTCAGGGTGCAAGGAATGAAATTTTTGCCATGCAACCAGCACCGATCCAGGTCTCTTACATGGGTTTCCCCGGGACAACTGGTGCAACTTACATTGACTACTTGGTTACTGATGAGGTGCATGGATGTCCTCACTTTCTTATCATGCTTAGAAGTTGCTGTTTTCCTTATGGTTTCTTTTTTGTTCCATGACAGTTTGTTTCTCCCACACGTTTCTCACATATTTACTCGGAAAAGCTTGTTCATCTTCCTCATTGCTATTTTGTGAATGACTACAAACGGGTAATATACATATGATATGATAAACTAGTGCTTTATTGTTGAGTAGGAGACTTGTCGTAATGGCTTTTTGTGAACATAATCTACAGCAAAATCGTGATGTTCTGGATCCAGTCTGTCAGCATAAGCGAGCAGATTATGGTCTACCTGAAGATAAATTTATTTTTGCATGTTTTAATCAGCTATACAAGATGGACCCTGATATATTTAATACATGGTAATGTTTTTAATCCATTACAGTGGCTGCTTCTATCATTATAGTTGTCATTTTGCTTCCTTTTATTATTATTATTCAGGTTAAGTATTATACATTTAGTAGTTGGTAATGCGGGTATGTACCTGGACATTGCAGAAAAATTCATCTATTTGGCAATTAAATTTTCGCAATACCTGCTAGCTGATTCTTATTGACACTTTCAGGTGCAATATTCTCAAGCGTGTTCCAAATAGTGCATTGTGGCTTCTGAAATTCCCAGCGGCTGGTGAAATGAGACTGCGTGCATGTAAGTTGTTTAGTTTCTAATTGTTGGCAGGGTCCACAATACCTCAATGACAAACTTTTGTACTATTCCGTACAAGTAGTTTCATATAATATTGTTTCTGACACATAACCTTGCTTATGCAGATGCTGCTGCACGGGGAGTGAGACCTGATCAGATCATATTCACAGATGTTGCTATGAAGGATGAGCATATCAGACGCAGTGCTTTAGCAGATCTTTTTCTTGACACGTGAGCAATTTTTCTCTGAATAATTTTATCAAGTATGCAGTTTATTTGAAATATCAACTTTGCTATGCTGGTAATATATGGTTCGAATGGGCAGGCCTCTGTGCAATGGCCACACAACAGGAACAGATGTATTATGGGCAGGCTTGCCCATGATAACACTTCCTCTGGAAAAAATGGCGACGAGGGTTGCTGGTTCATTGTGTCTAGCTACTGGAGTTGGGGAAGAGATGATTGTTAGCAGGTAACTTCTTATCTAGTATCTTCTGCTGTTTGTTGTTTGTGAAATGACTGCTGTACTTCATGCTATTTCCTGTATTTCTTCTAGCCTGAAAGAATATGAAGAAAAGGCGGTAGCTTTGGCTGAAAATCCTGGGAAGCTCCAAGCTCTTACCAATAAACTTAAGGCAGCACGAATGACCTGTCCTTTATTTGACACAGCAAGATGGGTGAGTTAATATGCTACTTTGTCTGTCATCAAATGTTTGTTTCTTTTTCCCTCTTGCCTGGAGCATCTTACACATTCATCATTGATATGTGATGGCCATGTATGCATGTGTTTGTTTGCACAAACACCGAGACATGCGTGCAGCATGTGCTACAGCTGCAAGTGATGAGGGGACAAATTACTGAATGATTTCAAATGCTAACAGGTGTGCAATCTGGAGAGGGCATACTTCAAAATGTGGAATCTGTACTGCTCCGGTAGACATCCGCAGCCCTTCAAAGTGACAGAAAATGATGCCGAATTCCCATATGATAGATAGTCTCATAGAGGCGGCCCTGTAAATAGTTAAAGAGTTTCAGCATACCATAAGAAAGTGTTGTTGTAGTTGATTCTCCAAATGATGCACTGGGATGTATTTGTGCATCCATGGTGTGGAAGGAGGGCAAGGATTGTCCTGGGTTTTGCCCCTCCCAATGAACGAGATACCTGAAACTGAAAGTGTTGTGGGGGGTAAGATAAGCCACGATTATTTAGTCCAATCTATACATCTAAATTTAACACTTTAAAGTATCTACAAAAAACAGGAACTATATTTGAAGGATATTAACATCACCCAGTATCTAAATTTTAACATTGATGATTAAGTGTATTTTGTTACAGTTGCAATTTATATTTACTTGGCAATGAGAAGATGAGCACGCATGATATTTTGAAATACTCTCCGTAGAGCTTCCCAGGAAAAGGGTGGCTTGCAAGCATTGGAAGCTTCTCATACAAACAAAAGGAAAAAAAAAAGTAAAAAAACACAGGGATGCTGGTAAGCTGCACTGTATGAAAAATAAATAGAAAAGGTGGGGCTCTGTTTCAGACAAAGAATGGGACAGCGGAAGAAGTATAGGTGAGGCGTCTTTTCAACCAGATTAAATTCATTCTTCGGCAGTACAGAAACTGATTTAACAAAAGGAGTCTGGAACTGATATCTTCTCTTGGTAAGGGAGGTAGGTTATGCAAGTTTATAATGTGTGGTTACAATTGAATTTTTTCAAATTATTTTTTTAAAAATTAAAAAAAAATGTGTCAAAATAATAGATGTCAGGAAGAACAAAAGTTTTTGATCTTGGAGCACTTTCTGTATCTTCAAGACCAGACGGATTCACTCTCTGAAACATGCAGATGAGGTCGGAAGAAGAGGTTTGGTGCTGTTTGTGTTATGACGTGCGGTAAATGTGGCAGGTGGTGCTGACGCGCGTGCCTGGTTTTGACTGTCTGCTTTCGCCTTTCGATGGGGTCTGGATCTCTAGGCCTCTAAAGTGCGCTTTTATTTCTCAGAATACGGGCAGTTTAATAATTGTTTCCCGTACTGCCTCGAAAAGGCAAATGCATGTGTTAACGTTTAATCATACGCCTCGGATTGTCACTTGTTTTAGGCCGGAATCATCTGTGGTCAAAATTTGAGGAAGATTTTTTTTTTTTTTTTTGATTGAAAGGAACTCGAAAAAAATTGGATTGTTTGGATATCTCGAAGCTTCAAAAATTTTGAGAATAATTGAGTGCTGTTTAAAATTACCAGTAAAATAATAAAGATAAAGAATAAAAGCAATTTTTGTTGTTGTCCAAAAAGTACTTCTCTCTTTTTATAAATATTTTTTTAAATTCCATACTCTTTATCTTCTACAGTATGATAGCTATACATGGTGGGTGTTATATTGCCATACTCTCTATCTTCAACAGTATGATAGCGATACATGGTTGGTGTTATATTTTCTAACTATCTAGGCCTTTGAATGTCTAGTGATTAATCCTTTTAACAATAGCCGATCCGTCACTGGATCAAGCCAATCTCATTCAGACATTCCTTCGTTGCTTAGTCAATCCGGGTGAAGAAGATATGGTGCAAACATACATGGAACTGAATTAATCTTGTTTGGGTTAGTTTGTGTTGTGGTTCAATTCTGGCCCGAGGGTGACCACGCCGGTGAAGCTGAGGGAGCCGTCGATGCTGGAAAGGGGAAGATGGAAGCCGATGCTGGAAAGGGGAAGACGGAAGCCACCTCCTGTGCGACGGCCGCGGTTCTGCACAAAGCCTCATCGGTGTTCCCGGTGAGGGCCATCTGACGATCAAGTTAAAGTGAAAAATTTTGGTCTAGCCAAAGGTCCCTTAGAAATTACCTGACCGAGCTATTTATAGTTTCGGTGGAGTGGCCTAGGTGGTGGAGGTACTGTCAGTTCCCATCATGAGGGGGTATGGCTTTGAGCCGGATAGCGCGCAGTTTAGGTTGGCTGGTAATGTGCGGTACAACCCGTTCTTGAGAATGGTAGAGCGTTGACAGTCACAGCAGGATATGACTGGAGTAGGCAAGGTGCCATCTGATTATTGGCCGGTTATGGAGACATGACACGGCAATGTGGTGGAGTACGGCCACGTAGGTGGGCATAGGCCCGCACATGGGTGCGGTCACTGACGAGGCCGAGCTCGTTAAGTAGTCGCATCATATGTTTGACGAGGTCGGCTTTGGCAGATACTGGGAGTAGCTCGGTTTCATGGGTTCCGATGTGTGCTCGAGAGTGTGCCCCGAGCTCGAGGGTCAGAACGTATTGCTTGAGGTTTGGCGTCCCGAACTTGGTCAGGACGGGTCGGCGTTTGTCTGGAGGCACCCTAAAATTGGTCGGGGGAGTCAGCGAATGTCTGAAGTTAGTGAAGCTTTCGGCGGAGTTCCGAGGACGAGCTGGCCTTGAGCCGAGGTGAAGATTCATCCGATCGTTGTTAATGTTTACTGGGCCGAAACTAGGCGGCCTTTCAGTTGTGGGCTAGATGGTCTATTTTTCCTTCTATCAGTTTGGTTTGGGTTTTATTGAGGATCGGGTTAGTTTTGGTTCTGATTTTTCAAAATTCAATTGGATCGGGTTGGTTTTGATTAAGAGTTTAGGTAACCTAGACTTAACCCAACCTGTTTCATTGTACTATTTATCGAATTGGGGTTTGTGACATTATAGAACTTTCTCTGATATTATTAGCCTTTTGCTTTCTTTTCTATTTTCGGTCAATAGATTTGATTTATCCAATGTTATAAGTTTATGATTAAGTTGTTGGACATGGAATTTACCTTCATTTGCTAGTCTATAGACTATAATTTATATTAGAAATAGCTTATAGTTTTTTTCCCATTTTTTATATAAACTATTATGTTGTTATTGTTGATGGGTTTCTTGTATAATTTGTTGCATTATATTGTTTTTGAATTAAAAAGAATAACTTACCTTTTTAGGAAAAAATAGGATGATCTGAGAGCCGATTTGAACTGATCCGTTTTTGATTATATTGGAATTTCGACGTTGATTGGTTCATTTTTGGTTTCAAAAATTGAGACTGTATTAGAATTCTTTCGGTTCCGAGTTAGTTTCTAATCCAAGCGAGCCTCTCATATGCACTTCTACTTCCTTTGCAATCGATAACAATAAAAACCTTATTCCACAGAGCATCTTGGGAGAGTCAGGAAAGGAGAACGGGCTATATAATAACTCATAACCTTATCCCAAAAGGCTCGTCAAAAAGTATGATTTGCAATTCTTAATCTTGTATAAGTATTCAAGATCTACCCAGCAAATAACCGATATGGGATTAAACACAAGCACGCATAGATCATCACATACTCTCCTATTTAAGCTCTGATGTCCTCGTCAGACTAGAGTTCAAATCTATTCAAATCTAATCACAAGCACCACGATCGGTCCATGATCAGACCCAAATCCGCGTTGCAGTGTTTTCTAATCCACATAGGTTATGGATCATATCCACTTTGACACCATTTGTAACAACCCGGGATCTTACTCAAAAAAGTTAGCCGGAAGATATTATTTTAGTTTTCTGATTCTAGGTATCCAAGATCTATCCAACGAATAATTGATATGGGACTAAACATATATCCACATGGGTCATCACAGACTCGGTCATTTGATACTAAAATCTTTTAACCAGAGGAAGCCTAAACTTTGGACTGATATTAGAATCCAATCATTTCAGTATCAATATAATCATCATTTTTCTTAAAAAAGAAAAACAAATCCATTTTTTTGAACCATAATTAGTATTTGCTATGACAAATTAAAACAATTTTTGCAGTCATATTATACTGGAACATTATTACATTAGTGCCACGGAGATGCAAACCAGCCTTTAAAGGGCTCAAACCATCCTCGGCCCACAGATGATGGGCCGAGAGAGAGACAAGAATAAGAGTCCAAACCAGGGGCTTCGCGAACCGTCCACGCCACCCCGACACGCGGTTTCCGTTTCCGATATCGTCGTTATCCCTCCGAACCGCATCTTCCTCCGTCTCTCTCTCTCTCTCTCCCTTTTTCTACTCGCCTTTTCCACTTTCCCTTTGTTCCCGCATTCTCCTCTTTCTCCTCTCTCGCCATGGCTTCCTTCTCTTATCGTCTCCTCTTCCTCCTCCTCGCTGTTGCTTCCTCCGCCACGGCCTTCCAATTGGGCGACGGCGGCGGACGGAAGGTCGGCGGTCGGACGGAGGTGCCGCACGTGGAGTCCAACAAGGAGGTGCAGGACCTCGGCCTCTTCTGCGTCGAGGAGTACAACCAGCACCTCCATGGCGGCGGCGAGGTCCTGACGTTCTTGCGGGTATTGGCGGCTGAGCGCCAGGTGGTGTCCGGGATCAAGTACTATCTAAAGATCGCCGCCCGGGACGGTCGCGAGCGGAGCTTCGACGCCGTCGTCGTCGTCAAACCCTGGCTCAAGTCCCGGTCGCTCCTCTCCTTCGCCCCCTCCGCCCACCGCTGAGATCCCGGCCATCGCAGCTCGGTCTTGACTCCAATCCGGGAATTGGAGTCAGCCCGAGTCTGTTTATATTTAGGAAGGAAAAAAAGAATTCTGAGCTTGAGGTAATGTTGTTATTTTTAGAAAGAAAAAAAAAGTCTGAGTTTGTGTTCTTCCTTTGACGTTATGGGAAAAAAACAAAGCTTGAGTTTATGTTATTATTGATATTTGGAGTTTGTTTTGGAATTTGAGAGCTTTCTTTTCTTTACCAGCGAAGTGAAAAATGGCACTTGTGGGTGCTTATGTTTATAGATTAATGGTTCTACGTATCTTATAATTCTTAACTAATTGGTTTAACTCAATCGTCGATAAAAGAACCTAACGTGACAAATCTAAGAAGAGCAAAAGAAAAAAAGAAAATCTTGAACTAGAAAAAAAGAAAGAAAAGCAAAGAGTTTTTCTCTCCCCAAAATTCTTCATACTTGGAGATTAAGAAAAAGGGTTTGGAGTGATATCATTTCTTTTTTATGATGGATCCAAGAAGGCCCTAGGGGCGACGGTAGTAACCATTTACTTCTTCGTAACATCTGAGCTATGGCGAGAAAGAAAAAGCCTTTCAGACAAAACCAATAGAACTACGAATTGAATAGCTGCTTACATGACCAATCACTCTGAAGATATCTTATGGGCAAAAGACAATAAAATACCTCGTCGGAACATTTTATTTTCTGACTTTATTGAGTACCTTCGTCGGAACATTTTATTTTCTGACTTTATTGAGTACCTTCACAATCCTCATGTATAAATCCACCCGCTCTAGCAAGAAAAGAAAAGAAAAAAAAAAAGAAAAAGAGGAGGATAGGCAGCTAGCGACCTCAAGGATGCAGATTCAGCTTAAATAGTTTATGAACAACAGAGATTATGTCTCATCAAAGGTTCAGTCAGACAAGACGCTCATTAACAAAAACACTTATAACATCGAAGACCTGCGTTTAACATTATTCTAATGAAATATAACTTGGAATCAGCTTTTCCTCAACAAAAGCACAGTATGGAGTCTACACAACAGATAACCATCTAAAGCTCAAAACTATAACCAAACAAGTATCCTCACCTCTGATATGGTTAAATTGCATTACAAAATTTTAATGAACCATAAATTTTGCGGTTCAACCTCTGAATCTCAAAAAAAAAACCAAAGTGCATGGATGCATAACAAGCAAATTTAAAAGAACTCCACTTAAGCAGCAGCACCTGCCTTGCCCTTCTTCTTCTGGATCTTCCTCATGTAAAACTCAAGCTCCTTGCCTTCTAATATGTATCTGTGACGCCACAGCAGAGGTGAGTTACGAGAGTGAGTATAGATAGGTGGCGGAAAGGAGATACCAGTTATAATGCAGAATAGCTACCACATACCCATCAGCTCTGCCGCATTGACCAGGGCGAGAAGAGATGCAAGCCAACAGCCTCCCACTTCCAAATTGCTCCTCAATGTGGGGATCAAGTTGGCGACCTTGTTGACGCTTCTCTAGCTTCCTAAGAACATGGCTGCTCTTCTTCACTTCCTCCGCAGCACCGTCCCCCTCTTGCCCCTAATAAGCCGAAGCAAGAATAAGCAATGAGGAACTTTGATGTCATGAGGCACAACAGTGGATAGGTGGCAGATCAAGGCTGATAAAGTAGCAAATTGCAAGATTGTACTCTAGATTTTATAGAATATATTTCACCACGCTAAAATTCAGATGTTTTAAGTGTTACATCTTGTTTTAATCAGCGTCAATTCAGAACACCTTGAAACTTCGAAGTTTGAACATCCCGTCAGATATACAAACCGAGTGGTATAACTGTAACTAATCAAATCTTAGATGTGAATTGTCAACCATGCTGATACTATTTCTAACAATTCTCTATCTGTGAATGGAATAGTCAAAGAAAAAAGTTACAATGCACGAGATATAGCCGCTATTGCTAAAAAGCCCTACCCTACTATCTGAGATCGGTGTAATAATACTAATATTGAGGGGGGGAACACCTTTTCTTTCGGATCGTACATACAAGTAAAATTAAATCTTATACCACTTCATTCGTGAAGCGATATGCATCGAGTGCCCAAAGCAGTGGATCAAGTGCATCCTTCTACACTTTTCATGAGAATAGAACCATTACTCATTCCAACTCATCAACGAATGGAAATATGGCTCATCATACAAATAAATTATAAAAATATTACTTGGCATCCATGAAAATTATCATATAAATGATTGTGTATATATGATATGAATTATATTGTATGATATGAATATGAAAGACCATAATCAGGAAAACCTATGCGGCCGGTGACCGAGTATCGGACATTCAAAAACATCATTTCGTTCAAACCAACCATGAATCTTAATAGAATCCATCACAAGATGAATCCAAAATGTTCAAATGGATTTGCAAATCATGAGTTCTTTTAATTAACATCAACCACCAAAGTGTAAAAGCTCTCATTCACTTTGGCAAAATCCAAGGGGGGGTTAATAAAGTGTGCAATACAAGGATTACAACTTGAGATATTTGGGCAAAACAAACAGATTTGAAGGACGGAAAGAACATGCCAGACTATACATGTTCGATCAAGAGAGTTTTTAGATTGAAGCATCCGTGGCAAGTTATAGGTGGGTTTTAATTCATCGATTAAAGATATAATAGGACTTAAAATTGAACAATCTATTATGCTACTTTGAAAAGTTCTAAAAATCAAGGTTTGATCCACATTACGATCAGTATGAGGGTAAAATTGAAAAACATCTTAAGCATGGTTCGTAATATTGGAATCATGTACCATATTAGTACCTTACCGATTCGGTATGGTATACCTCTGCGCCAAAATAGCTTTTTTATCCATTTTCTCAATTTTTATCTCGGTACGCCTCAATACCAGTCGGTATGCCTCGATATGGGGCGGTATACTTCGGTAGACTTGTACCGACTTGAATATATGTTTCGTACCAGTTTTCTCTCGGTACGGTACGGTACGGTACGTCCCGTATTGGGCAGTACGGGGGCGGTACAGCAGACATTGATCTGAAGCTTGCATCCAAATTGGATTTGCTAATGAGAAGATGTCAACAAAAAATAAAGGCGTGCTGAAAAGAGAAAAGGAAGTGTTTCAGGAATTTAATACAAGCCATATGTAATGAATCAGTAGACAGACTTGCATTGATCTAGCAGCTGATTAAGGCAGAACAAGAAGCGTCAAGATAACAAAAAGTTATCTGTAAATGAGTATGGGATACCATATATGGTGTAAAAACATGTTAATGGTGACATGTTGAGGGAATTTCAAGAAGAATATTCGAAAAACTTGAACGCAAAGTGTAAGCTGAACACAGAAACCTAGCATAGAGGCTAGCACGGATGACAAGGAGACGGATGCAAATTAATAAAAAAAATGTAATTTCAGTGCAACACTCATCTAATAAACATGACCAGATATTTTTTGGGTTTCCACAGTTGTCCAGCAATAGTGCATCATATTCCTCAAAAAGCACACCACCTTCATCACTGAAACTAAGGCCAGTGTCACAATATACAACCATAAAGTTCTGTGGAATCATCAAATTAACACGAATTTATAAAATTGAATTCATCAGTTGGTTCTATCCAATACAAGGGCATTTCAGAATGATTAAATTTTTTAGAAAAAAGTACGAGA
Source organism: Phoenix dactylifera (assembly GCF_051530095.1). NCBI lineage: Eukaryota > Viridiplantae > Streptophyta > Magnoliopsida > Arecales > Arecaceae > Phoenix > Phoenix dactylifera. The sequence goes on from NC_143201.1 coordinate 18,003,190, forward strand.
CCGCAAAAATTAACTAAGATTGCTATTTATAGAGGATTTCCTATAAAGTGCAGAATATATTAACTCTAAGATGAGATTGCTGGTTTCTAGAGCAGGCATGGAGTTAACCTTATTATAGATCCTGATGGCCACATATTACACTGCAGTGTTTCTTTTACATGTTATTGTCCATGTCCTATGAGAAATACTTTATGAAGTTTTTTTTACAATTGAAAGATGTAAAGCAACCTGCATTTCTTAATATATTTTCCTTTTCAAATAGGTCACTGTAGTTAATTCAAAGAAGAGAACAGACATAGGAATTACAACAACGATGAAGTTGGCGTAAAATTGGAATAAAGAACATAACTAGCCTCTTCTGGATCGGTAATGGTTGTACAATTTCATGCATTTTATTCCTCAAGATATGACACCTTTCCCCTTGAGGTCAAAGATGTGTGGAATCATCGACATGAACAAATAGAAACCTAACTGTTTTGTTCACTATTTTCAACTGCTTGGTAGGCTTCAATCACATACAAAGACATTCACCAACAAAAAGGCTTTTGGGGCAGAAACAAGCTTGCAATGATCAACTTTTGCCAATATAACAAAGAGATTATGGATAAAATTCATATCTCAACAATGAGATAAGGTAGCTTATATCACATGCCAACAAATACTAAATCAAATGGTAGAGTCATCTTGACAAGCTGCTAAATTCAGGTACTTCATAGAACTTTATATAGGTGACAAACAAACTTAATATACCTTTGTCCCTAAATAGAACAACATGAAGTCATTTTAGGTGCATAGAATAAGCATTTATAAGGAGCTACATGTTGGGATGATTTATTTTAATACGATGCCAAGTTTTAAGAGTTGTTCCCAAGTATTATCTCATCAGGAGTGATTTTGATGTCATGATAAAGATGAGGACACATCCATCTTTGCATGTATCTAAGCAATCAGCTCAGTTTTTTTTTTTGTTTCAGAGCCCAGGGAGTCCTTCACATAGTGCAAATCGTTCGCAGGTGCTATCTTTGGTGAGCATAGGTGTATTAGTTCAGTGATGACCATGTCTTCTTCCCCAGGCAGCACACCACTATTTCATTGTGTATGCTGTCACCATAGGTGCATAACAAAAGACAAAGCTTGAGACGTTAGTTCTGCCTCGATGCTTTCAGGTTCAATGAGCTCATTAGCAATAACCACAAAAAGAGAGACTTGCTAGATGACATATCATTAAGAACCCTCTACTTCAGATTAATTTACCACTGAGGGAACTTTTAACATCCCAACCACTAGGTGCCAACTAACCTTTATCCAACCTGTAGCAAAAATTCCATATCTGGCCATCCCAAGCAATAGCCTAGTTATAGTTGTATTTTATAAACTGGAGTTGCATCTGGGATTCTGGTTCAACAAAGCATGATGCAATCTCAAGATGCAGAGCAGACATGAAGAGTAAGAATAAAATACACAAAAAGTTTTAGATGGCAAAAACCAGAAGCGTGCACCTATCAAAAATAAAAAATTGAAATCAAAATTTTGGGGAAAAATCAATTAATCAACTGTAAAAACAAATATGGTCAAACTTCATCAATCAAATGCCAATAAATGAATCAAAAAACAAGGTGGACATATAGGCCCCAGAAGCACTTTCTGGCCCTCCAAAAGCACTTTTAGATGGTATAGTGATGTTTGGTAAAAAAATCAGCAAATTATTTTTACTTTACTAGAAAGCTGAAAAGGTCTACTTGAAAAGGCTCTATATTAGAGCTTCTCCCCAAAAGTGCTTTCTAGCTAATATTGGAAAGTTGTTTTCATGTTAATGAAACTTTCTGATGACCAAAATGCTCAGCAACAAATCTCATGATTACATCTAATATTATATTATACCATATCCTATCATAATATATATTATTATACTATAAATATAATATAATAATAAATTAATAATATATTGTTATATTATATTATTACATTATAATAGTATAATATATTATGTTATTGCAGTAAATACATAATTATAAAATAATATAACATATTATTACAATAATATTATTATATTATTAGAACAATAATAGTTATATTATGATAATATAATGTATTATTATTATTATAATATTAGAATATACTATTAATAATATAACAAGGTAATATATTAGATTATATTGCATTATATTATATGCTATTGTATGATTATATTATAATAATATTATATTATTATTATTAAATATATAATAATATTTAGTAATATAATATTATCATACTATAAAATAGTATAATTTATTATTAGATTAGAATCTAATCCGTTATAACATATTATATTGTTATACTATGTTATTATGTTACATTATGTTACATTGTAGTAATATTGTACTATCAATAATGCATTACTGTATCATATCATATTATATTATATTATTATGCTATGGTATTCAATATTATATTACGCTATATTATAATAATATTATACAAAATAATAATATTTTAATATATAATATTATGTGATATTATATTATATTATACACCACTATGCAATACTATGCAATATTCTTTATTGTCATTTTATTATAACAAAAGCACTATCTCATTTTGATGACCAAACATGTGTTAAAGTTTCACGACACTTTAGAAATGTAGTCAAACAGTAAATAGCTTTTTATAAAAGCTCTAATTTCCGAAAGCTCTACTTCTAAAAGCTATATAAGCTCTAATGCCACCAGCAATCCCAAATAGGGCAATGGTCATACAATATCCAAAATCATACGGAATTAATATATACAAACAAATAACAAAATAGGGCCATAGTCGTACAATATCCAAAGTCATACGGACTTAATATATACAAACATATAACAATATCGAAAGTCATACCGAATCAATATATACAAACAAATAACAATACCCAAGGTGACATTCAATAGATGCAGAACATAATGGGAAATACTAAAACAGAGAGAAGAAATCAGCAAAAGCTACCTCAGTTGCTTCCTTTTTGGCAGCAGGGGTCTTCTTCTTCCTTCCAATTTCAACACCATAATGCTGGATGTACCACTGCTTGAAGGGAGCAGCATCAACCTGCACGATAGCGCTCTTCACAAGAGTCTGCGTCCTCACGAGCTCATTGTTCGAGGCATTGTACACCACATCAAGGATACGGGTCTTGCGAGTCACGGCCTCGCTTCCCCACGAGTAGTTCCCAGTGTCCAATCGGAGGGCCCTCCACTTCACGTTGCCTCCCCTCACCCGAACCCTCCTCACTGTCTTGTTGCTCGACAACTTAGTGTTTGCCGGCTGCCGGCCCAACTCATACCTTTCAGCAAAAAGAGGAGAAAACCCCCCCCAAAAAAAAAAATCATCACCAACGAATCAAAGTGGAAACTTTTACAACAACAATTGATGAATCGAAGAAGATAACATACACTGCCTCGACTAGAACCTATTCTAAATAATAAAAAAAAGAAAGAAACTTAACAAATCTCATAGAAAACGATCAAAAATCAGGGAAGAAAAAAAAAATATTTTTTCATTTACTTTCAAACAGATCTATAGTGCAGACATAGCAACCAACATAAAACACGCGAGGGTTCTACGATTGGATGTCTAAGGCCGATAAATCGACGAAATCGGATTTAGGGTTCGGACGAAAAGGAGATAGAGGGAAGAAAGAGGGGCTTACTTTCTCTTCTTCCTCCAGGCTTTCTTCTTCCCTCCGGTGGCGCGCCTCTTGTGCATAGAATCCCGAGAGATACCTGCGAGCACGAAGAGAAAACGCCATGGGAGTAAGCTTGCGTGAGGGATCGAAGCATATTAGGATTTTTCCCTATCGAGAGAGACGAATCTGGGGGAGAAATCTAGGGTTTCTTACCCATTTTGGCAGCGCTCGCTCTCGCTTGGCTCACAAACCCTTCGGGGAAACTCCAAAACACTAACCCTAGCCCTAAAAGATGGCAGCGGAGTCCCTTCGACGAAGGGCAGCCTCGTCATTTAAGTGCAAAACTATTTTGGCACTATTTCATAAACCCCCTGGAAAACTTGAACGTCCAGTTTCTGGCCCAAAATTATATGGTTCTTAATATTATAATTAACCCCTGACATTCTTTTTTATTTTTTTTGGTAGATAACCCTTCAAATTCTTTGTTTGTATACTTCGGAACCGGCCTGGACATCGACCCGTTGTGGTATCTGAGTCCGGTTTAGCAGGTCGACCCATTAATCCATGCCATTGTTGTTACCAAATATATTAAAAATAGTAAAACTTTTAACAACTAAAAAACTATTAAAAAATATAAAAAGAATATAAAAAAGATAAAGTATAGAATAATAATTTTTAATATATAATATTCATCTATATATACGTTTAATTTTGTTTCAAATTGATTTAAAAAAATTTTCTTACTAGAATGTTTTTTCTGAAAAGCTAATACTTGAATATATGATGCCTAAAAAAGTAGTTTTTGCATGTTTAGTTGATCTCGAAAAAGTGGCATTTCAGAATGGCCTTAGTTTAGCGTCTATTTTTTTGAAAAAAATTATATAAAATATCTGTTATGCTACTAATAAAAAGAAAGACCTTATTTCATTTTATTTAAAAACTTAAAAGTATTTTTGGAAAAAAAATTAACCCAATGGATTGAGTTTTTCTTTTCCATGAAATATGAGAAAGCTATTTTCTCATCTCCATCTTTTGATAACTCTAATCAAACATTAGACATTTCTTCATTTTCCCCATTAACTATACTTCCTTCCTCCTCTTTCCACGAATCAAACAAGTCCATGGAGTGACCTTAGCCAAAAAGCTTAGATGAAGGGGGGAAGAAGGGGAGAAGAGATTAAAAAAAAAAAAAAGATAGAAGAAAAGGAAGCCAAAACCTAGAGTTCATTGTTAAGCATGGCCCCTCAAAGCAAACCCAGCATGGCATGGAATGCTATTCAACCACAACTTACTTCACCCACCTCCTCCTTCCGCCAAGTCAGCTTTCATCATCAGAAATACGTCTCATAGACTGCAGATGAATTGGAAAGAAACCAAGAGGGACATTGAAAACCTTAGGTTATATGTTTTTCGTTTGTCAACTATATAAGAAAGAATAACACAAAAGGAATATCGCCGATAAGAAAGGAGAGGAATTGTGCATGGAAAATGAAATATTCAAACTGAAGGATGAGATGTCGATCAAATATCCAAATAGGGCTAGCATCATTCCATGCAATATAATAATCATTTGATAAACAATTATATTTCGAAAGCTACAATTATAACATAAATCCTTTAAATAATTTACTAATATTATTTTCATAAAACTTCATAACTAGTCAAGATTATATTTCTACTTCTATGTGAAGTTCTTTTATTTTTTTAGAACTTACCCATTCAGTTTCAATAATTATGATAAAAAAATATTATTCATAAACATAATTACAAAATTATATGATATATTATAAGTTATTTATTTTTATTTTGAGTTTAATGAAGCTAGATCAAAAAAGCCAAACTCGTGTCAAATGTGTACAGCTGCTGATGAGCAGCTTGCTCATTTAACAGCCCCACCCAAAAGATGAAAGCTTAGATGAGGTAGCTATAGTTATGCCTAATCTCTTTCATTAAAGATTCTTTTATACTGATGTCAAACATGTACAAGCTACTCATGAATAGCTTGCTCATTTAAAAGATCCACCCGAAAAGACCAAAGTTTAGATTACATAGCCGTGGTTATGCCTATTTGTCTTTCAGCCAAGATTCTTTCAGCTTTTAGATTTTTTATGATTTTTCATGGTTATAGTTTTTATGATTAGCATAGTGGAATCATTGCTTTTGTCTTACAAATTTTCCTGATGGCTTGAATTTTGATCTGCCCCTCATCATTTTTTTTTCCAATAGGAGATTTTTGCAAGCATTTCTTCCTTCATTACCCTCTGCTGTCTGATTAGTTACTTTTTATTAATATTTCTAGCATCATTACCAGTTGCAAGGTGTCAAATGGTTTGGAATGAACTCAAATGATTAGTTACTTTTTATTAATGGTTAGGGGTGGTATGTCAATAGTGGGGCCACAGGTGAATAGTAGGTCACTTGTATTTTTGGAAAATCCAGGTTTGATCCGATTTATATAGGCTTTTGAGTTATGGGTTAGTGTGATGACCCGTACAGACGTATGTTTAGTCCCGTATCGGTTATTTTCTAAATAGATTTTCAAGTATTTATATATGATCAAGAAATCCAAATAATATCTTTCGGATAATCTTTTTGGATGAGATTCTAAGTTGCAATAGTTAAGGTGGTCAACTCGAGAGAATTTTAAAATATTAAAAATATTATTATAATTTTTAATGTTTCAAGCATGAGATTTTCATTAAAAAACTAACATGTTTATTTATTAATGATTGGCTGCAATATTTTGATCAACATATTTATGTCCATGACAACTCTTGTTTCAAAGGATTTAGAAGAAAATCTTACTTTGATGTGCATCTCTTTGTAATATTTGATAGTTCTGCAAGTATATCTATCATGCGTCACTACATTCCAAGAGTAGTAGCTAAGAAAAATATGAAATTACTGGGGAATTTTGTTGATGACAACCTCAGTCCCCACATAGTAGACATCAAAATTTTCCTACTATATAAACATATATTATGAATAGATGCTTGTACTGTACTTGGTATCTCCTTGCAAACTGACTATTCCGTGATTTGAATTCGTCTTAGTTTATATTTTCTCATTAAAAAGTTTAAGCTATATCTATACTGCTATATAGTGCCAAATGACCCATCTTTTTTATTATGGCATTCCACATAATGGCCTCCCTCCATCTTCTATCGTACTGTTCCAATAATCAGAGCCTCTAATGGAGATGCACTTGTTATTCATAAACTAATCAGTTATTCACAAAACAAAACAAAAAAAAAACTATGCTTGAATATGGTATGTTTATGATGTTCACTCATTCTATAATATTTTTCTATTAAGAAACTGTTAGACATACCTTAAACAGATGAAAGTATCCAAGCTAATTGACCTTACAATATTGTGATTCATTTAAGAAGAAACTCTCTTTTAATTTCCATTACTTGTAAATTATCATGTGTAGCCTATCATATATAGGTTGTTGGAGCTTACTTGTTTAAGAGATTGATATGTACATGTTTTGATAATATCTTAGAAGTAGATTGCTCAAATCAAAATGACTAACAACTCATGGGCATAAAAAGGATGAGAAAATTAAGCATCAAGCTCATCTCTCATGGCAACATCGAAATATTTAGAGAGTATGTTATTCCCTCTCCCTTTATTTTCATATTCTTCAAAAATTTGTAAAGAGAAGTTCATCTTGACGCTGCCACAAAGTTCTTTCAATGTTTTCTTTGTTTTAGCCATATCATTAAGCTTTTCAAGTTAGTTGATATCTCATTATCAATGACTAGATAAACTCTTGAATTACGCTCTCCCCATGAGTTCTTAAGTAGTATGTCACTACTCAATAAATTAAAAAAAATATTATAGACGAGCTTTATTAATTTCTATGATTGATCCCATCGATTACATTAAGAGGGGATTTATAGAAGAAATTTTCTAAAGGTAATAGGATTTTCCTAATTTCCTTAGGAGATAGATTTTATAGAAGAAAATAAAGAGAAAATATCAAATAAATAGTAGAAAATAGGTTCCCAATTTCTATTAAACTTCTAACTTATCTAACAAGAGTTTCTAAAAGGAAATAAATATAAAAGTTTGGACAAAAATTAAAGAAAAATCATCCTTGAATTATGGGCCATGGAATGACATTTTCATAATTTTTTAGAAATTCATTGATATAAGTACAACTTTGATAAATTGCCCGTAAATTTCTCATCCAATCTCCTTTGAATGATTTAAGATGTGTTAGAGGCTCAACTCAATGCCAGATTATATGTCTCAATCTTCAAAATTCAGGTTTATTAGATGCTTGTGAATCAAGTTTTACTTTATATTCTTTCGTAGAGTCATGCTACAGATCTTATAGTTGACTAGAATGCATTCCATCCTGTCGGTGGATCTTAGCATGAGTCTCAATATAGCCATACCATCCTTTTAAGATTCGAGGATTCTACCATGACATCTATTACTTCCTAAAATCATTTTTTTAGGCATTTGAACCCTTCATAGTTTTAGTTTCACCTCCGCAGTTGAGCATGCAAATATTTAGTTTAGCTAATAATTATTATCTAACACTTAACTTATTATAATAATAATTATATAGATATTATTTTAAAATCTATCATTAATCTACATAAAATAATTTTTAAAATTTCAATCTTCAAGCCGGTTATAAAAGTTTATTTGCATGCGATAAAAAATGACTCACGCAAAAAACATTATTATTTTTAGAACCATCTAGTCATTGTCCTATCCTCAAAATAACGACTGTTTTTATTTCAATCATAAATAATGATTTCTCAGGATCCATATTGTGGAATATCATTGTCCCAAATAAAAATTTACTTAGATGCAATTAGAGCCATCCATCTATTTTTTTTCCCTTGGCAGAATTGCACGAACCGAGCGGTATCCAACGTGTTCAGACCGGTTCATCCGGTTGGACTGCTGAACCGGTGGCTCATCCGCATAATAAACAAAGCGGCGCACGTGCGAGAGCATCAGCCCAGAGGTACCTTCGGAAGAGAAGCAAACGCACACGCGCTTGCACGGCGCAAAACGTGGCAAAGATTTATTAGGTCTCCCATGCTTCCTCCCCTATATATATATATGCACGTAACCCCCTCTATTAACCCTAATTCTTCTGCGAGCGGCGAGGAAAGAAGCGACTTTCGGGCAAACGGAGGCGGCGGCGACGGCGGCGAGGGCGAGGGCGATGGAGGGAGGTCTTGTCGCTAGGGCTAGGGGTTGAAGAAGGGAAGGAGAGGAAGAAACCCTGGGCGATCGATTTCCGAGAGTCGTAAGCCTCAATGGCTCGGCAGGACAACCCTTTCGCCCTCCTGGGTGAGGACGACGACGGCAGCGACGTTACGGTGCTCATCGCCAAGGTCGAGGCCAAGATCTCGACGACGGCAGCGCCGCCGGCCCCGGAGCAGCAGAAGCCGAAGGCCGGTGTCGATGGCTTCCATTCGAAGCCTCTCCCTCCTTCCGAATATGGTACGGGCTTTATACTAAAGATATTTTCTTGTTTTCGTTTTATTGATTGCTGGGTAAGGGTTTTTCCTCTTTTATGACAAAGATCTCTTCTTCTGTTCCTTTTATTGATTGTGGGATTAGGGTTTTTCATTCTTGATGCCGAAGTTCCCTTCTTTTGTTCTTTTTGTTGATTGCGGGATAAGGGTTTTTCATCCTTGATGCCAAAGATCCCTTCTTTTGTTCCTTTCTTTTATTGATAATGTGGTAAGGGTTTTCATCGTTGATATAATGGTCCTTTCATCTGTTCTTTTTATTGAGGTACGATAATTTCCTTTATGATGCGGAAGTAATGTTCTGTTGTTCTTTTTGACGATTCTTTAATGGTTTTATTGATTACAGTGAGGACGGAAAGGGGTAGAGGGAGAGGTGGCCGCGGCCGAGGTTTGGGAAGAGCTGTGTTTAGATCTCGTGGTGGGGGTGCTGGCGATGAAGCAGATGGGCAGTTTGGGAACGGTGCGTCCAGGGCTTTTGATGGCGATTCTAATGGACGTAGTCGGGGACGTGGTGGTGGTAGAGGAGGAAGGGGGCGTGGAAGGGGCAGGGGATTCTATGAAGAGCGGGGATTTGGTAACGAGAATCAGAATAATGGAGGGAACGAGAACCAAGGCCAGGGAGGAGATGGGTTGGAGGAGCGGGGTGAGGTCCAGGGCAAATATTACGGTTCTGGTGAGAATCGCCCTCCCAGATATGAGAATGGGAAGTTTGGTGAAGAGGGAAGGAATTCAGATTGGGAGGAGAAGGGGTACAGTGGTGATGGCCGTGGGTTTAGAGGTGGGGAGCGCCGTGGGGGAAGGGGTTATACTGGTCGTGGGTTTAGGGGTGGTGAGGGCCGCAGATATGGTGGGCGTGATGGAACTCGGAACTTATCTGAAAATAAGGAAGCTCCTGCTGATGGAACGGAGCAAGCTGTGAATGATGCCCCTAGTGGTGATGGTGCAACTGGATGGTATGCATCTGTCTGAAAGATTTCTTACTTGTGTTGGGTTTATTGCAGTCTTTAGTCTTGATAGATAAAAGTCATATTTTTTTAATGATTGAGTACTTGGTTTAATCTTTTGAATATCACCTTCGATCATCAGCAGAGCTCTCATTCTGAATGAATGATTTAATATAGCTTTCTGTTTTTCAGTTTTATTATTTCCTTTGGAGCAAAGTGTACACTTGATCTAGTATGTCAAGCTAATTTTTAATCATGGGGACTGGTCAGTTATTGTACAATCTAGCATCATATAATTTTAGACTAGTTTTTGTTAGGGTCAAAGATATGTATAGTTGATGATGGTGTTATGGAAGTCATGTTTTTTGATATGAATACTGCACCACAACCTTCATCAGCTATTGATATGATTAATAATACCCTTAACCAGGATATTGTATCAAGCAATGTTGGCAGCCGCACATATGCCTTTTTTATGACTCTATTATTTTTAGTATCTTCTTTGAGACAGTTATAGTGTAGAATTTGAAGTCTGCCAGATTTTTATAAAAGCATCTGGGAAAGGGGTGATGAGTTTAAAAACCAGAGACATTTGTACAATGAATATGATCTTGTTACTTGTCACTGTTTGATAAGAAATATATGTCTATTAACCGGATAAGGTTCAAACTCAATATATGAGTTCAATCTGAATGATTTTAAGGCCAGATTGAGATTGTGTGATGTGTGCTGTATGTGTGGTTCTGCTTGCTTATTTGTATATATGTATATGCTTATATGGGCGTGCAGATATATGTATAATATGCATGCATGCATGTGGGCACTACCTGCATTCATGATAAATAGGTAGTTTCATATAGGTCGCTACAACATGCAAATTCTTTTCTCCAATTTGGTTTAAAAAAATATTGATAATGGTAATGGTGCTTTCTAGGGGAAACATGTAAGGAACTTCCTTTAAGGATCTTACAATGCTGAAAGTGGTACTCACAAGGGTTGGATCTCTGTTATAATGTTAATCCATTTGATTACTTTGCTTATGTAAAAGATACGTGGAGTGGGTTTTACTTAAACAAAATTGAATATCCGGATATTTGTTGATTTGTATACTTTAAGGTTCAGTTATAGAACATTGACTCCCCATTTATTTTTTTTTCATAATATGTGCATTTAGCTTGGTTCAATATGCAATATGGTTATTTGTTAATTTGGATAATTTAAAGGTTCAGTTATGAAAAGTTCACTCTCCATATTTGCTTTATAATGGGCATTTTGATTGGTTCAATATAGTTTGATATTATTGAGGACCTTTGGTTAGATGTAGAATAGTTTGTATTGGTAAAAAGTATTAATTTGTATTGGAAAAAGAAGGGCGAATTCATTCTTATGGAGTAGGTGATTAGCCAAGTTGAAATAGCATTTTATGTGGTTATTCAAAGACTATGATCTGAGATTCATGTCCAACAGGACCATCATTTTTGTATGAATTTTTTTCATCACTTCTAACATAACTTTGGCATGTAGAAGGTTTCCATTATGCGATGTAGGGCCAACTTGATTCTTTATGAATTGAGAGGGGGTGATTCAAGTGTGGTGGGGAGGCTGGTAAAGTAGATTGATTGAACGATGACTAAATTTACTATAAAATTATCAAAAAAATGTTTTGATTAAGAAGAGCGGAACTTCTCTTTGAGTCATACCTATGGTACTCTAATTCAACATATGATGCATAGTGATGAACTTATGTTCGGCAGTACATATTAGATATTTATGAAATGCTCCATGTTTCTAAGTTCTTAGACACATAAGGTTGAGGTGTTCTTACCATGGACAGATGCTCTACTTATTTATGAATTTCAGGTAGAATATATGACAATGGTTTCAATAATTTGAACTTATCCTAAATGTGTATAGAAGTGCATATAGAAAGGGTGGCTGGTTAGTTTTCTTGGATGGCATTTAATATACACTAGTGAAACAAAGTGAGGGAATTAATTCATGATAAAACCAATCTGTTGAAAAATGAATGCTATATTTTGCCTTCATGGCTCAACTGTGGTGTTTTATTCGACTAGTGGTACAATAACACATGGTATTATAAATGATATTTCTAGAGGTAGGATTCTCTCTCTCTCTCTCTCTCTCTCGGAAGGCGATTCTGAGAGGTTTTTGGGGTATAATTTGTTAAAAAATTCAGTTCTTGTCAGACAGAAAATAATTACATTCTTGATAATTTATACACGTGGTTGAACTTAGTGGTAGGCTGCCATGAGGCATAAAATTTTATCGAGCACCATGAGGAATGGCATTTGTGATTATTTTTGTTTGGATGTTGAATGCTCGTTAGACCTATCATCTTGTTATCTTTAGTGAAAGTTAAAATGTGATCGAGTTCCATGAGGTGCTTTATTGTTAACATAATGTCATTGTTGAAGAAGGAAAATGGAAAACTTGTCGTTTAGTTCTCTGAGATGACAAGTGGCTTAGGCTGAGTACCAAGGCAGATCTCCAGTTGGTGCTCATGTAATGTTCTGTTTATGGAAGGCCTTTTAGGGATTGAATAAGATCAAGTATTTTTCAGACAACAGATGGGTCATCTGAGCACTTGTGCTATTCTTTTCATCTTTAGTTTCTATATTGCTGCTTATATGGAGCTTGGTTCTTTGATTCCAAGTGTGCTTGTATTCTAATCTTGTTCTTAATTTTTGTGTATTCTAGCCTCTATATGAAGCTTTGGCTTTCTGATGCATTTATATTTGATTATTGATATATCTGACTAAAATTATTTGTATCAGGGACATGCCTGCAACGAATGATGTATCGAAGGATGCAGAGCCTGAGCAAGTAAATCCTGAGAAAGTGGTTTCTGAAGATGCTTCTGAGAAGAAGATGCCTGAGGAAGAGGATAACGTAAGAATTCCTTCTGGAGTAGGCTGGATTAGTTACATTTTGAACATCACTTAAGTTGTTGCCTCCATATTAAGTCATTTTTGTTCTGTGATCCCAACCAGTTGGGGCTCTTCATGGGGCTGCCTGTGGGCCTGTTCATTTAATAGGCAAATTACAGTGATAGTGTTCATACTTGGTTTTGGACTCAAGTTGCAACTGGATTTTATGTTGTTCCCCAAATAAGTACCTTATGTGTTCTTTTCTTTTCTTTCAGTCAATGACCCTTGATGAATATGAAAAGTTGCTTCAAGAGAAGCGGAAAGCTTTAGAAGCTTTGAGGACTGTGGAGAGAAGGGTTGTTGTGGACAAGGAATTTGAGGGAATGCAGTTGGTTGAGAAAAAGAAGGATGATGAACTCAAGCTGGTTAGTTGTTAGGCTCATGGTCATAGTTAATGCTGCTTTAAATGTGTTCTTTAGAATCATTGCATTTGCTGACTTGTGGCTATTTTGTTGTCGCAGAAAGTCGAAAAGGACAAGCTCAAGAAGAAGGATAATGTTGAAAAGGAAGAGAAAGTTCGCAAGGTACTGTCTACATATATGAACTTATTGACTGGCTTTTGTATGCTCCATTTGTATCATGATTTATTTGCATGCAATCATTTTTATTTTTTTGTTTATTTGTTACTAAATACAACTATTGGAGAGTTTGCATGCTATTTATGACTTGATTTGTGCTCACGTGCTTTCAGATGCATGGAAGTTGGAATGGATCTATGGTGCATTACTTAACAATTCTCATGCTAATAATCCACATCTAGGATAACCTTGATCTAATTTTGTTGAAATGACTAAACATTTCGGTAGTTTGTTGTGAAATGTAATCCAAATATTACCACAAGAAAGTGAATCCGACATCCTACACTTGGTTGATTTCATCAGCAAGTATAGTGGTTTTTAATGTTTAGGATATCTATCATCTATACCCTGGTGGATATGGCAATTACTGCAACACCAGCAGAACATGTCTTGTTCTTGAATCCTTCAAAATCGATTTAATGGGGCTCTTTCCTCTTGTTTCCAGTCAAAAGTACACACTTATTGGTTCTCTGTCAAGAAATTTCATCAAATGTCAATATTATGATTTATAAGTCAGATTATTGAGAGAGAGAGAGAGAGAGAGAGAGAGCGAGCTAAGTAGCTAGCAATTCTTGTGTCAGAGCTAACACCATGTTTGATTAATCTAGGATGTTGTCTGAGATAGCTATATCCTTCTTTGGCTGATTTATTTGGTCTAGTTGTCTAATGACCGATATTTTTCATTGATCCTTCTCTCAATAGAAGTTTTGACCATCCTTAGGAAGTAGAGAGGAAATTGAGCTATAAAGATAGCAGGGAAAAAAAGATAGAATTTATTGAAAATGCATCAAGGAAAACTTATGTCGTGAAAATATTTTTCAATTTATTCGCTGTTCAATTTCTCTTGCCATCACTGAGTCTTTACTGGTGGTATTTAGTGGTTTGAAAGCGACATTTGAAGAGCCTTCATAGCGATAGATGTTTGGATAAAGTGACATTAGTGTTGAAATGAAGATTAACAAAATGAGAATTAGGGTGTAACATGCAAGGCTAATTGTGATATGATCCGCTACGTTCTTATGTAAAGTGTGTTTAGATTATCCTAGCATTTTTTGTGTTGTTTTGGTTCCAGCCATGATAATCAATAAGATGGCCTGCTCAGCAATTTTCATATAAGCTTGTATTATGTAATTGTATTTTTTCTGTCTGCAAGGAGTTGCCTGGTGTCGATGATACTCATCGACATTTAGGCAATGACGGCAAGGTGTAACCTAGTAATGTAATATGAACCTCCTTTTGTTCATACTTGCAGTCGGTGAGCATAAATGAGTTCCTGAAGCCTGTGGAGGGTGAGAGGTATGTTGGGCCTGCATCTGCTCGTGGACGTGGTGGTGGTAGAGGTCGTGGTCGTGGAGAGCGTGGTGGATTTAGAGGTGGTTATGGAGGTCGTGGACGCGTCGCTCCTGCACCTTCCATTGAAGATCCTGGCCAATTTCCAATTTTGGGGGCAGTTGCTAAGGCATGATTTTGTCAGTGGTTAGGTTTTTGTTTTATTTCATCTTCCTTCTCCTACTTCTCTTTTTGGGTTATGGATCTACATCAGGTACTTTGTAGTTTTATATCAATCTTATGGAGGTGTCAGGGACTTCAGGTAATGCTGACATTTTTGTTTGTGTGTCTGGGAACACCTTTCATATATATGGCGATATTATTTTTTTATTTTTGACGTTCAACCTAGCAAATATCATTATTATACTGGTGTTCGTGGTATGTGTATTATCTTTGGATGCACTCTGAATGGAATTTGGATTTGCTGGCCCTGTTATTCTTTTTCAGATTGATATTGTGTGCCTGAAGCCACTTGGAGAGCTATAAAGCATTTTCTAGGAACCAGGCAATGCCGTGGCCACTTTTGTGGTTGGCTTTCTGCATCCTGTTCTAGTTTATAATTCTCAATTTCCTAGCATTTTCTAGGAACCTGGCCGGGCCGTGACAGCTCTTCTGCATCCTGTATTAGTTTATAATTCTCGATTTGGATTTTGATAATTAATTGGTGTTGCTGGGTCAAAGGTTGTGATTGCTTTTTGCTGACATATTTTGTTTAAATCCTCGTTCACTTCCCCCTTGATGTCTCATCATGACTCATCAGGTCATTACGCTTAGTTTCATCCATTTTTAATCCCTTAGATGTAATCGACTTTCCGCAATTATATCTTTGCTGCACTCCAAAAGCTTTTATTTTTGCACTCAGTAATAATGTAGTTGCATGCTATGTTTTTTACGTGCCAGGGTACGCTAGCATTGTTAATGGTGCTATCTCCCAAAAGCTAGCCGTGTGCTGTCTTTAACTGGGTTTTGCTCCAATGGTGATGGTAGCCCTTTTTGCAAGTTCTGGGTAGATTTTGGGTGGTGTGCGTACAAGAACCTGGACTTTAGATAATTAAAGTGCAGGAAGGTCTCATCTCCCTTTTCTATGAGAAAAGCTTGCTGTCTATTCCCTGCGTCGAGCTCTAATGAGGAGGCCCATTGAATCTGAAACTTCAAATCCCTAATTTTCCTACTTGCTCTTATTTTGCAAGCTATGCACTCTAACTTCAATAAGCAGAGTCTTAACCTAGACTTGATCCCCATTACTGGAAACCAATTACATTCCAAGAAGACTTGCTGACCTCCCCATCATTATGTGCCAACACAAGGTGTATGACCCTTTTGCTCTCTCAGGCTCACAGTACTCGTATATTCAACAATGCGAACTACCCCAATGATTTTATTGATGAACAATGTTGTAAAATTTGTCAGCGGTCGCCATCCCTTCAGCCTTTTATTAGTTGAATCCCATGCCTCTTTAGCACCACTAATTCAAGAATCAGTGAGCTGTGAGTCCTGATAAGAAAGAATTCCCATGCCGCTTGCTTACAGCCAATGTACAGGAAACAATAATCGTAGGAGGAGCTGGGGGATGCGTTTAGTTCGTGACTCTGGAATCGGAATCGAATTTGGATTGGGATTTGAATGCTAATGGGAGAGTCTAAATTAAATTTTGTGAACTGGGGCATTTCTATTCCTTTTGGAATTAAAATCTGAATGAGACTTTTCCGAACCAAATGGCTAGAATAGGAATTACTTATTTTAATTTCTATTTCAGAGCCCAACTTTCTCCAACCATACATGCGCTAGTTTCTTTTCACGTCCCAAACAAAGCCACCTCATCTCCAAGTCTCCATTTATCTTCGGTTAAGATAGCTGACGCCAGAGCAGTTGACAACTAACAAAACAATTGTCCAAGGATCTGACTTTATATGGAGATACAGAGATGGTTGTTTCTGGAATTGTGATTGTGTCATAGGATGTTATCCATGCCGATGCCAAACTGATGAACCTGCAAGGCTCATACCGAGCTAATGATCTCAAGGCTCCTCTATATATGTATGGGTACAAAAACACCACCTATCCTGTTTACACTGACATATTAAAATGTATCCTTCAGATATCCATACAACTTACATTAGGAAGGTCTGGGATCAGTTGGTATTAGCTATATGCTGGCAGCTATGACAAGAGGGAAATGAAAAGGTCTTGCTCAATAGAAAAGCCTCTAACTTTACCACCCTTGCTGTTGCTTTGAAGTTTGAACCTTTTTCTTTCCGGGACAATGGTTCGAATATTAAAGATGCTGGTAGTCTGGCCTTCTTGCTAACATACTCAACAATTTGTTTTTAAATACTCTCTACTGGCCTCCTCCTTTCCTAACAAAAGCAGGGGAAAGGAGCTACTTTTGTTCCTTCTCTCCATTTTATTCCCACGAAGAAGGCTATTCTCATTATATATAGTGGAAGTTCATAATAGATTGCTAACAAGATATTTTTAAAAAGAATATTTGTTACAATCTTATCTGAAGCCTGCCATGTTATACACAGCATATAGGAAAAAGGATCATCATTATAAGAGCATTTATTATAATTTTATAGATTTTTTTGTATATATACCTTTCTAAATATACGAAATTGCATGAAAACCTTTGTAATTTTTTTTTTTGCACGTACATCTTTTTTTTTTTCTTTTTTACATATACCGTATCATTTAACATCGTGAAAAAATAACCGGCTTAAAATTTAAATAACTAAAATATCTTTATGGGTAGATATGCAAAAAAAAGTTGTAAGGATATATACATAAATAGCAATTTTATAAGGATATTCATGTTTTTTTTCATATTTAGAAGTATATATATTTAAAAATTTCATTAAAAAATAAAATTTGGCCAAAATTTGTTAAATTTTTATTATAAGCTTGCTAGCTCAAACCGGACCGGCATTTTTCTGCTGAAGACCGGTTCGCTTCGGTCCACTTCTTGACGTCAAAACAGACCCCTAACTTGGTTCAATTTTACCGTATCTCTCTCTTCCTTTCGCTGTCGCGAATTCGACTCTCCTCCCAGCTCTTGAGATCGCGCCCTACTCGCTCGCTCTCCGCTCCGCCCCCGAGATGGCGCCCAAGGTTCTAATGGTGAGGAGAGGGCTCTTGGATCCCCAAATTCTCTTTCTCCATCTATCTCGCTCGCAGCCTTAGTCCTCTTCGTCTCTTTTGATTCTAATCTCCCCAAAAATCTTTTCCTTGTTCCAGGTCGCGGAGAAGCCCAGCATCGCTCTCTCGGTAGCCTCGGCGCTTTCTGGTGGTCGGGTGAGTCCCAGTGATTTCTCAACTTTGCATAACTCGAACCCTATGTGAACTATTTTGAATCCAAATTGTTGAAATATGAATTGCATGTGCTGGAAAAGATTGCCAGGAAATTCGAAAAAGTAGCCTCTTCTTTTCTTTTCTTTTTTGTTTATATTGATGAATCCCAGTTTTATTATGGTATCTCATAGGTTGGCATATTGAATGTTTACTTGTTGTTGAGTTCATGGTGAGAAGCTGTTATTTTGAGGATTTTATACATCATGCGAGAACTTGAGATGAATGGGAAGATTTTTCAACTGTAGGGAATGGAGATGTGCCAAAGACTTGGGGATGGCAAATTCTGACCCTGACTTGCGGTTGAAATAAATGGGGTTGGGTGATTGTTTTATAATTGGGTAGTTTGGGTTTGGCCTCCCAACTTGATGGCTCAACATGAGTTGGATAAACCATTAAAATCCAGTTTAGGACCCTAGAAATGTGGTATAATGCAATGGGCCCTAGGCTAGACAAGGCTTGGCTTGAAAGCTTAGGAAAGTTTTGCAATTAATTGATTGAAAACAAGACTACTGAAGAGAAAAGTAGACAATGCTTAGAGGGTTCAAGGTTTATCATGTTTTCTTCTCCACTTCAATTTTATTTCCTCTTTTTCTCTCTATGGGGATTCGCAACCTTAGATCCCTTCTTTTTGGCCCTAGTGTATAGATTGGTTGGTGGGTTAGAATGGGTTTACTTTTCTAAAACCAACAATAAATGTGCTACGTATGGGTTGAGGGTTTTTTGACCCAACATGAATCCAACCAGACCAGTTATTGCATTCTATACAAATAGCATATGAGGATTTGCTTGATTTGAGAACTATACCATTGAGGTGATGCTTATGTAGAGAATTATGGGAAATAGGATAGGCTGTTGGCAAGATTGGTTGATGAGACATTCCAAGGATCAGTGATGCTGCAGAGCCTTTTGCTCTTGAATTTTGTCAGCAAATAGTTAGTCCAATAGTCTCTTTATGCAAATTAGGGTATCTAAGTGGTTCTTGCTATTTATATTTAATCATACGTTCTTTGTGATAGTAATCTGCTATGCATGGATTATTTGCTCGATTCTATTTCCAGCATATTGTAGCTTGTTCAATAATGTGCATGCACATAGGTCTACTAGAAGGGAACTCCAAGGTGACCATTCACAATTGCATGCATCTGGCAGCTGACTATTGTTTTTTTTTCACCCTGATAGGACAAAGGGGAACCAGGGATCCCCAAACTGCATTCTATTGAACAAGCATTCACCATTGTTAGCTTTAGACATAAGCACTAGCCCACTAGGAAGACCAAAGGTCCATATACAACTCATTTTCGATTTCAATTATGGTTCCTTGGCTAGAGTTTCAGCAGTTTTGGCAGTTCAGATGTTTCACTCTGATTTCCAGAGTTTCAGTCAAAAAAGTCAGGATAGAAAACCCCAAAATAGAGAAAATAACAAACAAAGAGAAATCAAGACATGCCATTTTACATTGATCTAAGTTACCCAGGCTCATAATTAGTTGTTTTGGGTGGTTTTTTGTTGAAAGCTTGCGCTTGTATCAAGGGGAGAGGCCTATCATTTTTGAATCAATTTAATTGAATGCATTGTGCAACGAGAGGTAACAAAAGTTCTTTTCTTCTTCTACTGCTCCTTGTAGGACCAAAGCCCACATAGAATCATGATCCTTAAACACTCAGCTTTGCGAAGGTAACTTAAATGTCATATAGGTATTTGGATAGGAGGGTCACTACTACTATATTTTTTGGAAGAAAAATAAGTTGGTATTATGGCACATGCATGTTGGTGTTATGGCATGGGACAATTTGCTTATGCTGAACATTAGTATCTTAGATTGACTTCAACAAGAACAAGGGTGCTATCAACATCTGCCAGATTCAACACCTAGCTAATTTAGCTTCATTGTAGTATCAATTATCTTAGCCAATGGAAAGTGGTTGCTTACAAGTTATCTATGAAGCACGTACATGGATATTCTATGATATGGATATACCAGTACAACAAATCTTGATAAGTAAGATATGATATGGCTAGAATATGTCTCTCTATATATGGTAGAGCTAATATGTAGGTATTCACACAATAACCCTTATAAGGTCGGTTTCTAACCGGACAATTGGGGCCCTGGCACCATTGATCCGAGCCATTAGATGCGATCTACTTTCTCTAAACTGCACACTATTAAAGATATCTAGCCTATGCATCTAGTGGTCAAAATATGCATTGTTTCATATTATCTAAACTATTCATTTTTGACCATTAGATGCATAGGCTAGGAATCTCCAAATTATATGATTTTTGACCGAGAGCGATTTGGACATAGTAGATCGTATCTAATGGCTCGGGTCATTGGTACTAAGCTCTCGGTCATCCAGTTAGGAACGACCTTACTAGGGTGGTTGTGTACGTGCTTATATATTAACTTTATTTTATCTCTATATTAATATATGTATATATGTATATGTATTTCTATATATTTATCTTATACATATATACGTGCCCACATATATAAACATAAATGCATATGTGTGTATGTAGAAAAGTATCGATAAAGTGTAGTAGGCTACCAAAATAACATATTCCATACTTTATACAATAGCATTAACTTCATAAGTTCATCGTTAATCATTATTCCATGGACCACAATCCATAATCTATATTTTAATTTTAATATCGATAGACTACAAAATTGATCCTCTCCTTCATTTTTGGAGGTATTGAGGAAGTATCTAAAGTATATCTGGGAAAAATCCCAAGTTTTTTTTACTCTACACAAGTATTGGACATATAACCAAGAAGTATTTGATACGGATATCATATATTAACGACATGCGATTCAAAGTATTTGTGCTTTCTAGCAAGTCATGTAGTCAAATGTTATGTCCTTTTGTAATTAATGTACACCTTGCATTATGAAGCCAAAAGGAGATGGGTCTTGAGCAATAGCTTTCTTATAATTTTTTTAATGCATCATTTTTTCAATATAAATTAAATTAACTTGCTTGCTGTTGCCTATGTAATTAACGGATTAAGACAATAAAAATAATGATCTATGATAATTCTAATTAAACAATGATATGGCAATGTCAAGGAGAACTTGCAAGGAAAAATATGATCTTTTGTTTTGCACCTATATAAGAATCTTTCTTGAATTTCAAAATATTAATTAAGATATCTACTCACCTACTGATTTTTGTAGTGATCTTATCATGATTATTTGCTTGTATCTTTTTGTTCGCGACTTACAATTGCAAAGATCTATAAAGCTTAATTTTATTTTTGTGCCAACAACTATATGGTACTATAAACATTTGGTACCTTGATGTCTACAAAATCAACCCAAACAACATATTTTCGAAAGAAAATCATAGTGCAGCTGAAATGACCGAAATCAGCCAAATTGTCGAAAATTGGTTGAAGTCGGTTGAGACTAATGGAATTTGAAGATTTTGGTTGGTTTTGAATTGGTTTTGGCCGAACTTATCTACTTCATTCGAAACTTCAAAGCTTGCTTATGATGAATAGAGCAAACTAGGCCCACTATAAAGTCAGTGTATTTATTTTCTTCTTTGAGAATATAAATGGCCAAGGTATTAAATAATGTTGCAGGATCTTGTACTAATTTTTTGCTAGAATAATACAATTAAGGCAGGCCGAACCAGACTAAACCGCTCGGTTCGGCCCGTATCGAGCTGATCCGGTGGAAAACTGGGTCGGTTCGCCTGTTAAAATTGGTTTTGGCCTCGAACTGGCCGGATTGGATATCGAACCGACTGAAATCGGCTGAAAAAGGCATGAACTGGACTAAATTGGTCGGAATCGGCCTGGTACCCGCTGGAACCGTTTGGAACTGGCCGGCTCCGTTCAAACTTGGTGCGAACCAGAGTTGGCGGAACTGTTCTGAACTGGGCAGTTCGGGACGTACCAAGCTGTACTGGCGGCAGACCGGGATGCTCCGGCAATGGAAACGAAACCCGCCGACGGAGGGGAAGAAAGAGAAGGAAAGAGAGAAAAAGAGAGATTAAGTGGGGGAGGGAGGGAAAGGAAAAGGAAGGAAGAGAGAGGGAAGTAGAGGCCGGCCGACGTAGGGCCGATGGAGGCTGGCGATCTGCGCGGAGGAGGCGGAGGAGGGCTGGCCTCCACCTCTCTCTCTCTTCCTTCCTCTCCCTCTCCCTCTCTCCCTTGCTTTCCTCTCTTTCCTTCTCCGCCCCCTCCGTCTCCTCCGCACGGGTCATCGTACTCTGCTGACCCTCCACCGGCCTCCGTCACCCTCCTCTCTCCCTCCCTCTCTCCTTCTCTCTCTTTTTCTTTCTTCCGTTCACTAAAAAAATTTGCAATTTTTAAGTAAAGCCGGCAAATCGTTTGCTGGCTTCACTTAAATATCGCGAAATTTAAAAAAAATTAAAAAATTAAGTAAGTCGGCAATGAGTTTGTCGATTTGAACTTAAAATGTGAAAAAATAAAAGGAGCCTCCTTCGGGCAAAATGAAACAGGGGACCGGAGGTGGAGCCTCGCCTCTGCTCTCCCCGGCCTCCTCTGCATGGAGGCTCCCCGGCCTTCGCCAGCTGGCCCCAGGCCGACCTCTCTTCATTCCTCTCCTTCTCCCTCCATTCCCTACCCTACTCTCTCTCTCTTTTTTTCTCTTTTTCTCTTTTTCCTTCTTCTTCCCCTCCGGCGACAGCGTCTCGGTTTGTTTGCCGGAACCGTCCTACTAAGCTGCCGGTACGGCTCAGGACGTCTCGAACCGGGCGGTTTGGGACGGCTCTGCTGACCATGTCTTATGTATTATTTGAATTTAGTTAATGTTATTCTTTGCTTGGAGATACTTGGTTATTAAAGATGCTTGAAAATTTCTCCAATCAATTTTATGTCCGGCATTCTTCATCTCTTCTTTGTTATATCAATATAGATTTAGCTTTGGCGTCTACTGGTTCTTTTGCTTTTTCTTGGTGGTTGTTATTATATGATTCATCTAGCTGTCTTACGTGTCACAGATGTCTACACGGAGGGGCAGTACTGATGTACATGAGTTTGATGGAATGTTTCGGGGACTTCATGCACATTTCAAAGTGACATCTGTTATTGGTCATGTCTTCAGGTCTCCCATCTTATTGTTGTTTCTGAGGTCTTTTTGCTCTGATAGGATAGAAGTAATAGTCTTTGCAAATACCTACTTTTCTTGTTGATTTGCTCTGCTTTTTTTTTTCCTTTTGTTCAATCTTGCTAGTCTTATATTTGCATGTGGCATTGCCACATATTAACAATGTAATTAGTTGCCCATGAACAATGCAAATATATATTTCTGCAAGAAATGTTGGATGAAGTCCTAAGGTAGTTGTGGATTTGAAGATAGCTTTATATATCCAATTGAATTTATTTATTATTGATTTTAATATCAGCAAAGCTTAGAGAAAGAAACAAGAATGCGATGAACTTCCATCTGATATGACACAACTATTTAGCATAATGTTCATGTGAAATCACAGGAGTTCTTAAGCAAATATCAAGTTTATATGTATGGGTTTACTTACATAATTGAGTGATATTTTTAGAAACATTTATTTGGATAAATCTTAGCTACCTTAGTCAGGAGTGGATGCTGTAGTGGGTCTGGATGTGAGTGCATGAACTGGATCTCTTAAAATAAATTAGAGTAAGTGGGAAAAAGGGTGCAGGAGCAAGTTTCAAGAGAAATTGCAAATTGTGTACTTTATATTGAATAGTTTGGCCACAAAGGGAGAGATGGCTACCAAACCTTTTTTACTTTACATTGTTATGATTCATAACTTATGAAGAACTTTATCATGAACATAATTGAATGGAAGTCCTGTAGTGACTTAAAAGCATGTGATGATGGTAATCTCGATCAAGACCCTCCATGCTATGTGAATGCCTTTTTTGACCAAGGTTTGTTCTCTTTGGGCATGGAGGCTTAGTATGTGCTCTCATTATGTGTAATTTTTTTTTGGATGTGTATTTAATCTTTATTGTATCTTAATTGCTTTATTCACATCTCTTGAAGAGAAATAAGTGCATGCTTTTGGATAATCTTAAAGTTAAATTGCTACGAGTAACATATCAAGTAGTTCCAAAGCCAAGTTATGTTGATCATATGGGATTATGGGACAAATGTTTGCTTCACTTGAAGACTTGATGATAATCTTTCTTTTTCCCATAATTCCCTATCTAAACAAATCATGATTCTTTACAACCTGTCTCTAATTGTACACATTATTTTTATCCTATCAAATTCAACATGTTTAAGCACACAAATTTGGAAACCAAAGAAAGTGGAGCCATAACAGTGTCCTAAGATTTGATGATTCATCACTCAAAGTTAGATCACACAGTATAAAGATATTTTATAATGTCTGAACTTTGAACTGCTTTTATAATTTGGGTGAAACACATGGTCTTCTCGAATTTCTTTTGGGTGTCCTAATGATTTGAAGAGTCGTCACTGAAGTTAGGTAAGGGATTAGTGGCAAGTGATTTAACATGGACAATGCATGATCCTCTCGATCTTCTTTTGGGTGTCCTTATGGTTTATATCCTCGAAAAGTTTATGTCCTTAAACAATTTATCAAGGAGATCAACTACTCGTCTCCTATGAAGCCTGAACACAAATATAATACCATACAAGATGGACAAGGCTACATGGAAATCTTGAAAAATTAGGATGTAATATAGCTCGGATACAACAATGAATAACCATATATTGACATATTTTTATTATATATGACTAATTTTCATATTGTCTGGCTTAATAGAGAATTTGTAGCTGTAACTTAAGATAAGTCATTTGAGCATCCTTTATCTATTTACCAAGGAAGTGGCTATTGCTTTATCTTCATCTTTAGATGTTGCATATTGATGCTTTGACACATCTCCTAACACCTTTCCTATCTCGTAAAAAGGTTATGGTATAGTTGCTCCTTTGCGTCACTATCTTGAATGTACAATCCTCCTAATGTTTATCCAATTAGGCCTTTAGTTTCTACTAAGAAGTAGCTCAACATCTTGTCATGAGCAACCATTCTTAAGTAACTTGTAGCACCTTGTTAAACACATACTATTAGACAACCTCTAAGGATGGCTTTCTTTCTTGGCTTGTTTCTTGAAGGACCTATAGGCTCCCTCTTAACATTCCATCTATCTCGGTTAGCATCTTCTGGCTTGGCCTAGCTATACATGGGGTCAGATTAACTCATGTCTAATTTGAGCACTTCTATCGTTTTGTGCTTAATTTCAGATTTTACCAAAGCTGCCATGGCTACACTTTGTGGTTGATGCCCAAAATTGGTGCTTCCATCATTGTCCATTCAAGATTTTATATCAATCTTTTAGTCAACTCTTCTATGTCCTCAAGTTTTCTTATTCTTGTTGTGCTATAAACATCTTAAAATGCAGTAACCATCTGTATCTTATGTGCTCCATTTGATACTACTATTTGTCTCTTGCTTAAGGATCTTGTAAGGTTTTCTCCTCTACTCAATTATACTTGGCCAACGTGTCTATGTTGTTTTTGTCTTAAGCTAGTTCCTAATGCTTTATTATCTATTTGCTATGTTGTTCTTATGTGCATTCTTCCATTTCATTGAAGGATTTTGCTTGGTCTCTATCAAAGGTTCAAATCTCGAGTTTTGAGATCGCTTCGATGACCAGCCAATACAAACTGGTCCTTGATAGGGGGGCCCTACATGGATGGTATGCCTTGATACTAATGAGTCAAGAAAAGGTGTACCAAGTAACAGGGGATCAGTATGGGGTTGATATGCATGGTTAACTAAAATCAGTGTGCATTGGCACCTATCATATCGGCTCGTGGTTGTTATAGTTTGTACCAACCAATTTGGGGCCAAAATGCGTGAGATTTCAACCCTTGCTCTTACTCACTTTTCTACCTCCATGTTGGAGTCAGAGTCTTCACCATTTCTTATTGTGCTTTTGATTCTACCAATTCCAATTCAATTATTCGATATAAATATTGTTTGGAGCCTTTGTCATATTTAGGGAAGTGTAGAAAGCACAATAACTTCTCTATACTCTAGCACTGCAACTCTATATCAAGCAACGGCGTGTATCATTGTAGAGGCTATATGACCCTAATGTCCAATCTTTCATACTGGGGTTCACGCTCATGAGTTTGGCTTATTATGATAACTAATGTGTGTATGTGTAAATGATAGAGAATGCATCAAAATTGATAGCCATTCTACTTGCCATTTTTATTTTGATATCCTTAATTCCATTCCTCCCTATTTGATCTATCCATAAACTTCTTGAAGATCCACACCAAGGATGGCGGAATTGGTATCGACAAGCATGCTTGTCGGCGATTGGTATGGTGTGGTATTGGTATGTTTTGTACCGAACTGTAGCATGCCGGAACCATGTGGAGGGAGAGGGCCAGAGAGGAAGGAGAGGGAGGCAGAGGGAGGGGGGAGAGGAAGGAGGGGGGATAGAGAGTGGGGGGAGAATTCACCTAGAGCGCAGTTTAATATGTAGAGGCTGAGGAGATGCTTAGAGGCGCGAGTCCACCAACCTGCCAGCATTGGTCGGTCTTCCAAGTCAAGTGGCCGTAGTCAGGGAAGGACTGGGAGCAAGAGAAAGGTAGGAAGGAGGAGGGCAGCTGTGGTGAGTGGAGGTGGGAGAGAGGCGAGGGTTTAAAACGGTCTACATGGGGGGAGAGGGAGGAAGGAGGGATAGAGAGGGGCTGGAAGAGGGGAGGATCCACGATTTGGTTGAGGGTGGGGGGAGGGAGCGGTGATTGCAACCCGAGTGTCTTTTTAATCGAGTGCGTCGAGTGGATCTCGTACGAGGCCCTTTTGAATTGTTTATTGGGGGTTTGACTTGTTTACCGAGCCAACGGAGCAAACTTTCCTGGTTCTCCATCGATTCGGTTCGAGACGGTATGGCCAACAACGATCCATACATTAACTTTGTAAGCTCTACAGATTAGTTGATTTGTATTATGCTTATGTTAGCTAGGGTTGATGCTAGGAAGAATATGCCTAAAGAGAAGGTCGAATGATAGTGTAAACATATAGGACATGGGGATTAATCTTTGGTGTCTATTTATAAAATTTTAATTTTTTATTTATTTTTAATATTTATCTTCCACCTTGCTTTTTCTAATAAATGGTAGTTTATGGTCTATATCATTCAGATTGTAGCCTTGGTTTTTCCTACAATTGCTTGCTTCTATACTAATGATATTTTGAGTCTTGGGTCATAGCTGCCAAATTTTAGGTGATGGACCAAGTTTTGCTATGGGAGGTTATAGGGGAGCCAGTAGGCGCCACGGTCTTCACCCCTCCCCTCCCCTCCCCTCCTCCCACCAAAAATAGAAAAAGACCTAATTTTTAGATGAATCTTGGACCCCTCGACAATCCATATTGGATCCATGTTAAATTGCACTCTGTTGTCTGTCCTTTTTTAGGTACCTTCGATGGAAAAGCCTTGTTTCAATAGTTTTGTTCGATAAACTCATTGCCATTGGTATCCCAAGGATTCACGCTATATAAAATATCCTAGGGAAACCATCTCTAAGCAGTAGCATGTTGCCCTTACCCATTTGGCATCCTGAAACTCATGAGTCAACCAACATTTCCTTTAATGAGTCCTCAAAATATGCCCCAATCTCCTGTATTTCTGATGGAATTTAAATTTTGGTAGGAGCTTCTCAGAATGAGATTCTTATCACAATAATTTTTTCCCCTTTTTTCTAAGAAATTGATAAGCACAACTGTTGTCCATCCAGACCTGATTATCCACCTAAATTCCATCAAATTAGTGAGATGGAGAGAACAACAATATCTACCCTCTTAATCAAGCATAAACCTTAAACCCTCTCTCTTCCCTCTTCCATCCCCAAAGACATTTCCTCAAATTCTGTTAATTCATCGAGGAAGAGTGCTGCATCCTTTGTTTCACAATTTTATATTTGAAAAATAAAAGTATTTAGAAGAAAAACAATATTAAAACATGAATTTTCCTAATATATGTAGCAAATAGTTTGTCTTTGTCCCACACATGTAATGTAAGGCAGGCCGAATTGGGTCGAACCGGTGCAGAACTAGGTTGGTTTGGTCCTGTTTTTCGAAAAATATCATGAACCTCTCTGAACTGCCTGTTCCGCCCTATTTTTCGGAAAATATCACTAATCGCTCCAAACCGGACGCTTTGGAGCGGAACTGGTGCGAACTGCTTGGTTCACACTAGTTTGAACCTGTTTGCTCCCCACCTCTTTAAAGGCTTGAAATTGGTTTGTTGAACTGGGGGAGAACTGCCTAGTTCACCTCGTACCGAACAGTAGCCAACTGGTGCGGTCCTAGTACTGCTCGGCTAACCTTGATATAATGAGTTCAGGTTACCTCCCTTTTTATTGCCTAGGTGATGGATTTAATTACTCTGATTTTACCTTTATTTATAATCATACCCCTTCCTTCCTCCATGTGCACTGTTGAACAGAGAACTATTAAATAGTATATGAACTTTAGTGGATGTATATTTGCTGAATCTAGTGCAGTCTATTTGATTGGTAGAACCGCAACCATCCATCCAATGCACCTGTTTAAATAAAGACTGTTTATGGCATGTGTCAATATCTAGTTTATATAATATAAATGGACTGTGTATGATGGTATGCGACTATGCATTCCAAGGCATGTCATCTGTCCATAGGCCTAGGAGGCTGCTCATGGCCGAATATGCTTGTGAAGTACATAGGGAGAACTCTTAGCATCCAAGGTTTGGTAACCCTTAAAAATCTAAATATTGATATGCTTTCTGAATGTTTTCATATTCAAATTTCTACCCCTCAGAGAGATATTGAAGTCTAAACCAATTTTCTTTCAAAACTAATCTTGAAAGTTGAAACAGTCCAGCTTGATGGTGCTTTTGGACGATACATTTAACAGTGTGTACTCAACTAGTGACAAGAAAGTGCCAACGGATTTTCAAATTTTTGATGATAAAAATCAAATTATTTATCAAGCAGTGAGCTTAGTTCAGGATATTTTATTAATATGAAGGTTAACATCTTGCGTTATGTTTCCTTTTGATTAATATTTATATAGCTTGTACCGCTTCATCTTGTATAATTTTATGTTTGTGCATTGATCAACATGTGCATGTTATATTGTGTGTTCTAGGATTGCATTTTCTAATCTATTACCTATTCAATATATGACAGTGTAGATTTTCCACCAACATACCAGAACTGGGAAGTGACTGATCCAATGGATCTTTTCCAAGCACCAATTTTGAAGTCAGAATCAAACCCGAAGGTATCATTTTCTTGTAGTTTTTGAGACTTATGATTTTTTTGATTGATGCAGTTAAATTCATTGAACAGATATCTAGTGTTTCTGTTACTCTTATATAACTAGCTTAATTTTAGTTATGTTGTGCATCTTTTCATGGGATAACAAATAGCTGCACATGCTTGGTTTATACACTTTATTTTATGGTTTGCCAAACCGGGCCGAACTACCTAGTTCGGGCAGTACCGAACTGACCCGTTCGTCATACATATTCAGTTGTGGCCCCTACCGTTTGAAACCGATATTGGACCGGCCAAAATCGGTCCTTTACCGGTCGGAACTTGTCGGAACCGGCCGGTTCGGTGCCGATTCGGTGCGAACCGGTTAGTTCGCACCGAGTCAACCCGATTTCGAACCAAGTTGGGTATGAGCCACCTGCCGCTACCACCTGGTCGGTTCGCACCGAGTCAATTCGATTTCAAACCAAGTTGGGTATGAGCGACCTGCCACTACCACTTGATGCCTTTTAAAGGCATCGGGTGGCGTTAGGAAGGCCCGAGAATGCCTTCCTAATATAATTTGAACCGGCATGCCCTACCGGTTCTGTCCGATACCGAACCAGTACCGAACCGTACTGGGTGCCGACTGGTACGGGTCTCGACATCGATTCGGTGGACCTCGCTTTATTTATTATTCATTGTGCCCTTAGAGTTGCAGTTTGATATGCACAGTTTTCTCTTTTGGAGGAAAGACATGATTCAGTTTATTATGAGGCTTAATCATGGTCTGCTAAACCATGCTGAACCGTCCGGTTTGGGCAGTGCCGAGCCGACTTGGTGCGAAATCGGAACGGTTCACTATTTTTTCGGTTTCGTCCCCAAACCAGCTGGAACCGGTACCGAACCGACCGAAACCAGTCCCGAACTGACTGAAACCAACTGGAAAGGGTTCGAACTGGCCGAAACCATCCAAAACCGACCGGTTCCATTCAAACTCGGTGCTAATCGGTCGACTCAGTCAGGAGGGTGACATACATCCTTCCAGCATAGCCAGGTAGAGGGGCATGAAGGGTAAAAAGGAAGTCGCCCAGCACACTAAAAAAAATAAATAAAAGGCACCTGTAGCCCAAATGAAGTGTTGAGGAGTCAGTTCACTCAGATTCAGAGATCGGGAGCAACAATTCTGGTGGTCATGAATATGTTGGTCAGGAAGAGAGTGGAGGACAAGAGACCACCGTTTATGAGACATAGCTGCAGGGTGGTCTTCAAGTTATCGGTGAGTCTCAGTTTACACATGCTACACAGGATAGGAACTACGATGCACAATTTGGTAGAGCCCGTAAGGGTATGATTGCATATAGGAGACAGACTCTTCGTGGTCATTCAGGAGGACATGATGCGGCTGTAGATGACCTCGTACGTGGAGTAGGATTCATAAACATATCAGGTTTGAGTCGTATACTAAATCTTATTACTCGCAGATGCAGGCAGTCTATAACCCATATGGATACAGATATAGATATAGTGCATCTAAGGAATCTTCCGGTGGCTATTATCCTACGCAACTCAGAGTATCTTACGGATCTGATTTTGTTACCGGCATATTTGGTGGCCGCGAGGGGGCTGACGCCGGGCTGTGCGGGCCCTCCGCCGGCATCCTCTCCCTCCCTCCCCTGATCTCTTTTTTTCTTTCTCGTTCTCCCTCTCCTCTGTTTGTTCTGCTGTGTCGATATGGGCCCGACATGGCACAACGCGGGCCCGTACCGAGCCGTTCCGCCGGAGAACCAATACCAGTTCCTCCGACCTTGGTACCAACTACCAAGTACTGCTATGCTGTATTGACCTTTATGTCGAGTATATTTTAATGTTTGTGAAATATTATAAAATATATTTTTGTTTCCTATACAGAGTATATGAATGATTTTTATAATTTTATATAAATGTTACCTGTTACCCTATAAATTTTTATCTTTCATTTCCCTCTCCCGTTTCTAGTACTATTTCCTGTAGTCTCCCACATATATAAATGTTACCTGCAAGGTTGCAACTATATTTCAAATTGCTTTTTTGTGATTCACTAATCATTATCTATTCCGTTGTTTTATTTTGAATCAATATTGTGAAGTTACTCTCTGGTCGAATATTATATATGCACCCAAGATCCATGATACCGAAACTAGCACTCGTGCCAGTATCGTATGGCATGGTACCATGCTGTCCCATCCCAGCGTGAATCAAAAACGAAAAACTAGAGGGGGAGAGAGAGAGGAAAAGAGAGAGAGGGAGGGAGAGGAGGGCTTCCTCCCTCTCTCGGCATCTCTCTTTCTCTCCCTCTCCCTCCCTCCCACACACACTCTCTCTTTTTTCCTCTCTTTTCTTCTCCCTTTCCCCCTCCGTCGCTAGTTTCTCGTTTTGCTTGTCGGAAAACCGTCCTGGTCTGCCGCCGGTATGGCTTGGCACACCCTGAACCAGGCGGTTCGGGATGGTTCCATTGTCTTTGTAAGCATCTATCTTGTTCTTCTTTGCTTCCTTAAATTTCGTACACCATTTCCTTGCTCCTGCACACTCATTTCATTCAGGACCTGCTGCTTAGGCTGCTAGAATCTGCTATAAACTTTGAACTATCGCCTATATTTATTTTCTTGAGGTCATTTACTGTATCTTCAAGATCACTAAGCTTATTTGTTCTAAAGATTCAATATTAAAACTTAATCTTGCAGTTTGGTTTATAGTTAAATAGGAAGTCATTTCTATTTTGGTATCACAGGAAGGCTATAAAAGTGTAAATGATCTAAGCTGTCCATGAGCAGCTGATGATCGGCTCGATATAAGCTCTGCTCAGTTAGAAAACAAGCTGAGCTCAAATAGATCTCAGAGCTCAGATCATAAATTAGCTGATCATGAACATGAGTCTCCCAAAAAAATAATGGGAAGCTTGCTTTGGCTCGATAAAAGCTTGGTGCAAAAACGGATATAGGCCAAGCTTGAACAACTTAAGTTAAGCTCATGTTGAGCAGCATTTTATATATCAAGCTGAGCCCAAGCATTCTCATACTGGGCTCAGCTTGGCTTGTTTGCCTCTCTTATTACATTTGCTGCTAGCAATTTATACCACAGATAAGTATCTTTCTGTAAATTTGTAAGTATCATTCATTTTGGGTAATGGGCGGACTAACTATGACTCTCTTTTGTATGTATGTATGTACTTGTCTCAATGTTTGCTGTCATATTCATTGAGTTTGCTTTGGTAATTTATACTCCTGATATATGATGTTACTTTATAGTTCTTGTCCACGTCTTTTACTTCATATGCTGAAACACATACTTTAAAGGCTCATTTTTATAGGCATCTGTCTCAAGAAGCTAAAGGGTGTGGCTACTTGATTTTATGGTTGGATTGTGATGGTGTCATATTCATTGAGCTTGCTTTGGTAGCTTATACTCCTGATATATAATGTTACTTCATAGTTCTTGTCCCCATGTCTTTTACTTGATCTGCTGAAACACATACTTTTAAGGCTCATATTCGTAGGCATCTGTCTCAAGAAGCTAAAGGATGCGGCTACTTGGTTTTATGGTTGGATTGTGATCGTGAAGGTGAAAATATATGCTATGAAGGTATACTCTATTGGTCCAATATTGTCATTGGCAACAATATTAGTGTTGAATCTCAAAGGGATTACAAGTTTCCTGCCTCCTGGATAATTGACTAATAATTTGTCACCCTGAAATTAAATTGTGAATGAATGGAAGCTTGAAATATCTGTTACTAAATTTGCTACATTAAAATAGTGGCATTCACTTCTTTCAGGCAATTTAGTAGTGCTTAATTTTGATTCTCATGATTTTTCTTGATTAGTTCGATCATTGAAGTATGTTCTGTGGTTAGTAAGTATTTGAATGTTGGTTTCTTAGATGTATTATATACTTTTGTAAGACATCCATTTCAATCTTCACAGACATTTCTTTGATCTAGTATGTAGTATAGGTCACAAACTTCTATTTGAGACCAGTTGGCAGAACTTTGTAGCTTCAGTGAAAGTTTGGGAGAGAGATCTTACAAATGTCATTATCATTTTCTGGTTATTCCTTCTGCGACCACAGAACTATTCTTTTGAAGATCATGCAGCTTTTTGTTGCATGGTTTCTTTTATTAGTATGCCATACTGGTGTTGGATATGTTTCTCTACTTGAATTTGCCACAACACGCAGTCTTTCAAAATCCAAAGGCTTTTATTTATGATATGACAACTTTTTTTATACACAACTCAAAAGAAGACAATCTGTGTTTATGCTTATTCTGTTAGAGCATGGAATATATTTAAAACTTGTTTTGATTTGAAAAGTTAAAAGATGCTAAAATTGTTTCATGGTCCCAGATCCCAACCCAGCTAGTCACTTGTCCAATCTGGGAGATCCGGTATGAGCCGATTGCAAGTGGGACTTAAAACCATGACATGGGTCCACTGAAATTTAGAACCCACCTTGTTATTCATAGTCTAAAGCACCAAAAAATGAATATGAACCCTTTTATTTT
This sequence comes from Phoenix dactylifera, assembly GCF_051530095.1. Classification (NCBI taxonomy): domain Eukaryota; kingdom Viridiplantae; phylum Streptophyta; class Magnoliopsida; order Arecales; family Arecaceae; genus Phoenix; species Phoenix dactylifera. The sequence continues at coordinate 18,037,278 of NC_143201.1, forward strand.
TGCAAGGTAATTGAACATATGCATTGAATGGACACAATATTCATGTTCATGGTACTTAGAGAGAATGCATGCCAAAATGCATGGTAAGCCATGTGAATTCAGTCATTTAGAACTTGCACTGTCAATTATTCCCTGCATGTCGCAGGAGGCACAAGTTCGGCAGGTAGATGCTCCAAACATAAATCAAAGGTAACCATTATGCTGTCATTGAAATGAACCATGTTATCACCATTGAATGCATAACATGCAGGTAGCGATCGTCGAAACATTTGAATATCAGTTTGTAGGCAATCAAAGTGTTATGGATTAAGATTTACAATGTGTAACTCATGTATTTTCACTTTTGGACAAATTCTAAATCCTATATGCACGAAATGGACATATACGTTATACATTATATATACATATAGAGACAAATTTAGACAGATACATTCAATTTCTGTAGAAGTGGGAAGTTCTAGGATGATTGATCCATTTTGGTTGATTGATCCATTTATTGGTGGTATATAGAATGTGTACAATTGGTCTAGAATCTAGATAACCATGTAAAAAGAATGATGCTATCTGATGCAAAAGATATGAGGATCACAATGTAGTCTTAAGTACACTTATCTACATCAAGGAAGGAGTTCTCCTTGTTTCTTTTCGGACCAAGCTCAGCAAATCTTTTTGATTGCAAATGAAAATATTCTGAATATTTTTGGTTGAACACATGCACTATGTATTTTGTCCATACTCTATACTTTTTTATATAATAATTGCTGGTTTGGTTAGTTTATTATGGTTAGAGGCACTTAATTTGGAGGTTGATTTATATATACATTCAGAAAAGGTTTTAAAATTATGCTGTGATTTTGTATTTAATAATATGTATGACCATTCTGTTTATTTCCGCTGGTAAAAATAAATGCTGACCTTCATGAGATTGTGTGCCAGATATGTTCATAGCCATGTTTAGAAATCTATTCATTGAAATACATGTCATGATTCATGAGACTTTAAAGCCAGCAGTCATGTGGGATCAATAATTGCCTTATACTATCTGTGGCTTCAAACATTTTAAGTTTTTAACCATGGATCTGCAACTACTTTACAATCTTGCCCAAATTCTGACATGTTCATCACATTCTGCTAGTCTTAACATTGCATACATGCAACCAGATATTTTTCTATTTGCAAGAATCTTTTTCCTGAAATCATATTGTTGTAGTAGTTTTGTTACAGATCACTTTTCTTTTTTTTGGTACATTTGAAATTATTCTTATCAACTCTGCTCTTCAATCCAGTTATTGACTGTACTGGAATACATGAAAACGATGCTGGAAGAAGAATTTACCGTGCTCGATTTTCATCTGTTACTGAGAAAGATATATTGAAGGCCATGGACAACCTTGTTGCACCCAACAAAGATGAAGCATTGGCTGTAGATGCACGCCAAGAAATTGATTTGAAGGTTGGAGTAGCCTTTACTCGATTTCAGACTCGCTATTTTCAGGGGAAGTATGGAAACCTTGATTCTAGAGTCATTTCGTAAGTTCTTTTCTCCTCCCCCACCTTCCCTTGCCGGTCCTTCCCCTTATTCTTTTCTTCATTCATGTATTGTTGATTTATTTAGCATGCTCTCATTATAAACTACTAGGTTCTTTTTTTTCCATATTAATTTGTTATTAACTAGTCATACTATTGATTTGTTGAATGCCACCGTCCTCTTTTTTTTCTCCCCCTTAAATACACAGTACCTTTTTTTTATTTGATTTGCTTGAAAGTTCAGTTTCATTTTCTATGATTTACTGGACCTAGGAAAAAAGGGTATTTGACTGCTACCCTTTTTTTTTGTTGCCCAAATCTAAAAATTAGTTTAAGAGCCAAGCCATTGGGAGAGGGTTCATTTCATTTGCTCAGCCTAATTTGGAGAAATAACTGTTGCAGTAGGAAATGGACAATAGGTTTGGAGGAATCTAGGTGTTTATTGTTCGTAGGAGTTCTTCTCTTCTATATTCATTTCAATATGGAGCTTGGTTGTAATGGGGTTCAAGAACCAATATTTAATGTGTTTGTCTGGTTTAGAAGAGGTTTTCCTTTTCTTACGGTTCAGCCAAGCAAGAGGTTAGTTTCTTCTCTAAAAAACGGCAGGTCCACAATTTAATGAATGCACCAAGACCCTCCTCTCCAATTATCTATTCTTGTTTTGTCCTGTTTTATTTTTTTTCATTTTTTATAGTGAAGGCCAACTAAAGTATAACATTATAACTATAAGACCACTTCTAAATTCTAAGCGAACTTCTATTGTGAAGAGTATAAATTTGTAATCAGATACATGGGGTTTATGTTCTGGCTGCTCCTATTATTGTTTTCGAAATCCTAGTAATGTCTTTAAAATATTTTAGAATGCTCTTTAGTCTTTACTTTTAATTGTCTTCATTACTAAGGTGATGGATTAAATTCTGGCTTTTAATGATGTAGATTTTCTCATAGTTTTACACAAGGGTTTAGATCCCGGAACGAAGGCTTGTCCTAATATGGGCTGAATCAGTAGGTATCAGGATCGGCTGACATAACCATTAAAAACAAGAACAAAGAGAAAAAAATAAAGATAAAGTCAATGAAAAAATTGGAGTCCAAGGATGCAAGTCTGTTCCAAATGTCAGGACACAATGGTCCCAATTTGGAGACCCAGAGCTCCTGGTGCACCCCACGGCCTGGTCTCTCCTTGGTCCAATATGGTACTGCCAAGAAGGACCAGGTCCTTCATTTTTGCTTTTACTCATGTCATTCTTATTTGCTGTTCGCTTGGTTCTTAATTTCTTTTCTTGAATACCCCTTATCCTCTATGTGGTTTATAGTCAGAAGATCTGTCTTATCATCATCATCATCATAATGATAATACTAATGATAATTATCATTTTATTATTATTATTATTTATGTTTACATTTACCTACATATGAGTTTTTTTCTCTTTCTACTATTATTTCTAACAGAAATTCCTGTGTTTCTCTTATTAATGCATTAGTCTCTCCTTTACACTGCTGTTACCTATTGCTGTTTTATTTAGCAAGTTTAACCCCCTTGTTATCTGCTTTTGTCCATAGTGCCTATTAGATTGATAGTTGTAATAGTCATCATCAGTTACAGATTTGTTTGTGAATGTTAAATCTTAACCAGTACAAAACAGACCATCAATTTCATTGTTAGATCTTACTTAGGTTTAGTCCATTATGGTCACCTGAAGTGACCTGGGTTGATTTGCGATTGAAAATTGCAGAATACCTGATACCTTTGAACAACTAGGTAAATATTCAGAAGCAAAAATTAGAAGAAAATAATAAAAATATTTTTAAAAATATATTGTTCTTCATGATTTTTTCCATATCTTTTCTGTCAATTCCTTTGAATGCATGCAACATGTGTCTTGCAGAAGTTAAAAATGGAAAAAATTGTCAGTATCTAGGGGAGATCTCTATTTTGCTTGTCTTACATGGATTATTGGTTACGTCCTATTCTTATGAGTTATGAACTGTCTTTTACTACTCGGTAAGCAATTCACGTGCTAATTTTATCAGTTCCATATATTCATGACTGGCTATTATAAGATCTGTTTTTTGTTTCAGCTATGGCCCATGTCAAACTCCTACTCTGGGATTCTGTGTACAGCGTTATATGCAGATTACTACATTTAAGCCAGAAAAGTATTGGTCTTTGAATCCTTGTATAATAAAAGATGGTTATGAACTACGTTTAGAATGGGATCGTAACAAAGTATTTGACTACGATGTGAGCTTCTTTTCTGATTCGTGCTTCAATCATTTACTTGTTGTTCTACCTTTCTTCATTCTTATGAAGACTTTAGTTTCTCCATTCGAATTACAGGTTGCCGTGATGTTTCAAAAGCTGGTATCTGATAATCATACTCTAAAAGTGACAGATATTTCGACAAAAGAAGAGTGCAAAAATCGCCCCTGTGGCCTTAACACAGTTAACATGCTGAAGGTTACCACACTCACCTGATGTTCTTTACTTCAGCTATATTATTTAAATAAGCTATATATTTTTTGTCTCACATACTGATGACTTCTGTATTCTATATAATTAAAATGCCCTTGTGAATATACTTTGTAATGAGCTTTCCATCAAGCAATACGTTAGAAACTTGGTAAGTTGATCTCTTGGTCTCCTTTAAATGAGTGATTTAACTATATTTTTATATGAATAGCAAGGAGTTTCTCCATTACTCTCACAACTACAGTAAATGCTCAACTCCTACGAGCATACATGAAGAAATTTACCCCTCTTAAATTGGTACTTTGTTTTGTCTGTTCTTGTTGTGGAAAACTAATATCAGATTTGAACATTAATTTTATTTATCGGTGCTGATTTAGTAACCAAATTCTAGGTTGGTTTTTAATTTTAGATCATTGGTAAAGAGTGCACATTTCATGTATTTTATGATTCTTGATATTTAAACTTCACCTTGTGCCTTGGGTGTTTTGATAGGATATATAAGGATATAATCTTTAAAAACTGGAACCATTATTTGGTGCATGCAATTTTGGTTCCTTGTTTAGCTTGTTATCCATTTAAGTATTTGGTCAGTTTTGTGACATTGAGAGTAAGAGATATGGTGGTCAGAATCCATTAGTAGGATAATAACTTATTATGTGTAGTTGTGTACTCATGACATACCCATACCCGTTTCACAAACATAACCAAGGATGCTGTATGGACATACAAGTAGCATTGTTTCCTCTTACGCCTCTTTTCCAATTTTATGGCAGAACATGGATCTTGAGTTTGCTAAGCCTTCATAAAACTTACTATTGATGGTATGCAGTGACATCAAAAGTTTTAGTTTTTGTATGATGTTTTTTTGGGAAGTGAGCCAAGTGGATATAAAAAACAAACATCATGGGGATTTTTAGCATGTTTATTTTCTCTTGAAAAAAAGATTGCTAGCAGTTTGTATATCACTTAAAGTAGTAAAAACTTAAGCTTGAATCAGGCTACTAATCCTTGTAATGATTGAAAATTTAAAGGTACCTGATTTATTTTAATGTCAATAAGATAATAACACCGCTATTATAGTATATATATACGTAAAGGATTTCACTATAAATGTTCTCAATTATGTGAAGATACCTGCATCACCTAATAAGATATGCACGTTATTATATGCAATTTTTTCAAGAAAGATGGGGGCCACAACAAGTTTCATTTTGTCCTTAATCTAGCCTCACTTTGTTCAAGAAAACAATAGATACCTTTTATTTGCAAAAATAAAAAAAAGAAGCAAGCTAATTCATTCCAAACTGAGGGCAGGCCAACCAACTTGATCCTAAGCACATTACAAAGCTAGCACTTGAAAAGCTTAAGACCATTGAATTCCAATAATAGTCACACCCATTATTTTAAAAGAACCTTGGGCCTTCTTCAATGCCATGTTCTGACATTCTGCTTCCACTTGAGGCTTTTCCTTGCTCTCTTGCAGTCTTTGATTTATCATCACTGTTATCTTTTGTGATATTTTCAAGATTATTTTGCAGTGATCGATTTGATAGGTGCTTGTTTGGCATTTATACTTAAAGATGAGTTGGTATCACATAACTATCCCAAAGTCCAGACATAGGTTGAGTTGTTGAGGCCTTGAGGGCCTCCACAGGAACAAGCACAAGCTGATGCATGTAGTGTATATATGGATTCAAAAACCCAGGAAATGGGATGATATCATCAGTACTGTACTGTTTTAGCATGAAATTGGCATCAGTATGGTTGTTGGGACACCAAAACAACACAAGGTTAGGACGTACTGGCCGTTCTAATCAATACCAACTGATACCAAGGCTAGTAAGGCCAGCCGAAGCTTATCCCGATCAGATGACATTTTTTTAGAGCACGGGAATGGGACTAACTGACTGTCCTCCGTTTTGATTGGTATAAGTTGGTACATAGGGTTGTCAGTTGGTACCAAAATGTTTTATAAGAAATGGTGGAGGGCCATGTTGGTTGATGCAGTCTGAAGTTGAAAAGAAAAAGACAAATCGATTGGTCACTAATACAAATCATTCTAGGAATTAGATTATTTGACTCGATAATAAAAGGAAATATGCTAAAATTAGTTGACCAGAGAAATATGGAAATCCCGTGAAAGCTAATGCCGACTTTGATGGAAATTCTATAGGACTTTTGACCAAATAACGAGTTGTCAAATTTCCTGGCCCGAATCCTCTAGACTTTGCTTCCACTTGTCTAAATAGTTATGAGTTTTGACCATGAATGATAGGGATAGGGAAGAAAAATTATTCCATATGCTAGAGGCAATTCACTCCCAAAGTTGATTATGCTACAAGACAACAAATGCAATTCAGATCAAAACTAGGCAGTCAAATTACCTTCAATTCATATCATGTCCATATTGCACATCAAAAAAGAACAAGGTTGACTTAATGTCTATGTTACATTAATAAGAACCCCAAAAGAAAATTGAAAAACCAAAAAAAAAAGAGTCAAATTTGCTACTAGTATGATACCGGAACGCACCCACTGTTTTGAGAGTTGGTATTGTATTGGTGGGTATTGTACCATTCCTGGGGAAAACCAGTACTACCATCAGTCTCGGTATTTCAACTTCATTCCATTAGAATGAACTACATGAGATCATTCTCTTAAATGGTAATCATCATCATTGTCATGCATGCTGCATAATTATTGCCTTCTTGATCTGTTATTCTATTTTGCTTATCATGTGTAGATTCATGGTTTAAGAGCTGCATTGTTAATTTGTCTCATGCTAGATATTCTTTTGAGCTTCATTTGTGGAAAATGTCACATGGTTTGGTATGCATATATTTTGATTTTCTTTTTGGTGTTCTTCATACCCAAGTGTTTGTCAGCATCTATTCACCTTGTATACCCTCCACAAGTTAGTATTTTCATCCATTCAAATTAAAGGTTATATTAGCTTACCTTAACTGTAAGGCAACTTTGTAGGAAGAAAACGACACCATTGTTGGGCCAAACCCTGATGAGAAAGGTGGATGGTAGATGTTAGGTTGAGAGCTGTCACAGATAACATGACAAACTATGAAACAAATCCAAATTTAATATGTTGAACATTAGGCCTTCCCCTGACATTTGATGCGGCCCTTTATAGGAATGTTTGGCAAGTGAGAATGCATAAAGCCAACATCAAATTGTTGGGATAAGGCTGGGTGTTTATGATCATGGTTATAAGGGCAAGATACATGGGATAGCTTAGGACTAAAAGGAAATTGAAGGGCATCTTGTTTGTATCAAAATTCTATTTTCTTTTCTTTCTTTCCTTTCCCTCTCTTTCTCTTCCTTTGCCTTTTTCTTCTGACATCAAGTTGATGGATTGGTTGCTGAATGTTTGTATTTTGTAATAGATAACTGATTATAGTCTTACTAATTTAACCCTCTTGGTCATGATTGTCGCTCTTGAAAAATAAGAAATCTGTATTGTTTATCGGTTAATGGCTCATCTTGGTTTTGATCTTGTTAACACAAATGCCAACAAGTTATATTTCTACTAGATAAACAATGCATGATAGTCATCAGTCAATGTGGTATTTTGACAATCATAAGGTCCATCATACCGGTATGTGCTGTCCTGTACTAGGCATACCGTTCCATAAATCGAGACTTGGTACAGGGGGCGTACCGAGTCTTGGTATGCTGAACCACTCCCTATATTAGTATGGTATCGGTATGGGATCTGGTAGTAAGAAGATGAATTAACCTATGCTTCAAATAAACTTTTTTATGTCCCTTTCATGGAAGAAGTGGTTTATGATGTAATGAAATGTTGAGTGAATGTTGGAGATATTAACAGCCATTAAGATATTCATGATTGACCTAACAACACAAAATGAATAGCATGTCTACATGGGCTAGCTACAACACTAATGATGAATTCTTTTGTTATAAGAGGATAAAATTTCACGTTTTTTGAAGAGGAATTTCTGAGCAAGGAGTGGATATAATTGCACACTCCAAGGGCTAAGTCATTGTGCATCATGCCCATATTTGACATCTTATTGAATAGTCACTATTTGTAGAAGTGCCATCCACATTCACTAATGATGAAGCCGTGGAATAGAACATGCAATTTCACTTGTTAGAAAAGGCATTTTTAGGCATTTAGCAAATATAATTATTAATGAACTATGAAAAGTATAATTTATCATGCCCTTGCTAGTTAAGGGCTGGCATGGCATTCAGTTCACCGTGCGCCCCACCCTGTAAGTATGTGTTGCTGTAGCTTGCACCCCAAATTAACAAACCACTTGACCCCACAAGCTTGAGTAGATAGGAAATGGGACAACAATGTATATCTGCCTTAACACCTGCACCCCCTGTTTGGCCTGGATCATGCATGTTTATGGATAAATTAGTCGAGACAACAACTGAAATGAGTCAAGATTGCAGCTGCGTGAACTAGATAATTACCCAATGGAGGGAATTTGAACTCTTGACCTTCAAACAACCTGAGCTCTGACACAATTGACTAACTACCTGACCCAAAAGCTTTAGCTGATAGATAATGGGTCAATAATGAAAGTCTTGCCCAACAAATATGATATTGTGATGGTCCCTGGCATGCAGTTAGCGTGGAAAGATGCACACATTTAAGATTCACGGCAAACAAATACTCCAAGTAATTCATTTTTTTTAAAACATAGATCAGTTTCTACTGCTTATACTGGTTTATGATTACATAAATGTTTAAACTACTAAAAATAGCTTTAACATAAATGTATTATCGTAAACTATGCAAATTTCTAACGTGTGGACTGTATAGCATCAAGTAATTTATTACACAAACTAACATATATGTGTGTGTGTGTACGCATATATATAATATATATGTGTGTGCGTGTGTATTTCTACTCATTATACAACACAGAAAAGCTACAGTAAAAGCATATGATGGTCTTGTTACCTGCTGCCTGTAATGTGGGAAGCTTATTTGCCAGTTTTGCAATGGAAACTGATATATATGTATAATGGGTGCACTTAAATTCTGGCCTTTGGTTGAGGTACAACAGTGGTTTTTTATTGTTACTGTTTCAAGTTTTTAAATCAGGCCTCCAAATCCTCAGAAAAGTGGGCAGGATAAATGAATAATTTAGAAAGGATTTCTGACTGTGTCAGAAATATAGGTATTTGGAATTCTTGTCTATGGAGTTAATACTGAAAAACAGGATACAAGCTCATAGTGCTTCATATTGCCATGGAATCATGGATAGATGCATATTGATATAATGCACATTTGGTATAGCATGATATGCTATGATAGTTATAATATCTTTCCTTGTTGAAGGTAGGCAACAAAAGGTCGCATACTTGTTTATTCTTGTAAAATGGTGGTCATTCCTTTTAACTCACCGTAGCTAACAAAAGTTCAGCAACATGTTCTGAAGTGGTATTTACATGTTTTTATTAACTTACATGAAACATGAATTACCAACAGTCAGGGAAGAGTTTTTGTCCAAGTAGTCATAAGCGCATGGTAAGGATTAAGGGAGATGTATGAAAAGTCACTATCATACAGCAATTTGTTTTGATGGGCTAGACTACCATTATACTGCAATATCCTTTCATTTGGGCTTTAGTGTACTACATGTTTCCTCCCCATTATCTAATGCATGCACATGCATGATTATTTACCTAGCTATTTCCCTCTCCTTTTCTGTCTCTATAATATATTTGTATATACTTCACTATCATATTGTATTGATATTGTTACTAATTTTAATATGACAATATCACTTTTATCAATCTTTTTCATCTAGTAATTATACAGGGTTACGTGCTACTTGAGTTTTATTTTTAAAATTTTTGGATCCATATTTCTTCTTAGTCAATCAATGTGTTTTAGAAACATTTGGAAATTGAACAATGGATCTGGCTAGCATGGTATGTTGTGTCTGTATGCTTGTTTATGTTGTTTATGTTGTCATGGGGGATAGCATTTGGCTCCATTTCACTTATTTTACCTAAGTATTTGATTCTTTGATTTTCATATTGTATCTTTTGACTTTTTTCATATGTATGTTAGAATGTTTGATGTTCAAAGCATGATATACGCTTCTTACCCGACTAATATTTTGAATCTTTTCTTTAAGATATCAGTGACTAAATTTAGGAGATTTTGCTAATTGTCTTTGTTGATGTGTCAGCTAAAAGTCATAGAACTTGATAGATTATAAATTCATCTACATGTGTTTTATCTTTTATAGGTTGCCTCAAGCGCACTAGGGTTTGGACCTCATATGGCGATGCAGTTAGCAGAGAGATTATACACTCAAGGCTTTATCAGGTTTTATCCACGCTAAATTGTGTTAGGGATAGTAGAGATATTTGGTTCCTCCCATAAAATTTATATTCTGGACTTCCTGACAAAATTTTTGCAATCTTGAGGTTTTGTGATAGGTCCAGATTGAGCTGTGATAGTATCTAACTTACTGTTATATTCTATAGAATACAACCAATAAGAATGAGTGCTTCAATGTGTCAGTAGTGTTTCTCATAGGAGACTTCCGTTTATATTATGTAGGGCATTGGGTGATTAAATGCATGGACATTTTGGTCTTTCAATGATGACAAACCCATTGATACTCCCTCTTCTTTGGCGTATACATAGTTACCTAGCATACATACAGTAAAAAAATCTCCCAAGATCTTAAAAGTTTCTAAAACATGCTAAAGTTCCTTCTTTTATTGCTATAACATCATTAGAAGAAGGAAATGGATTACTTCCAAATAGAGAGAGCATTAGAGACTATTCTTATATAGCAGAAAAATGATTATTGTGCTCTGGTTCTTGGTCCAAAAATAGTTAATGCTTTGTGCTAGGAGGCATTAGTCACTTTTGGATTGCCAGTGTGTCTGCATCATGTTCTCTGTTTTTGTAGATTGCTGAGCATGAGGGCAACCTTATGGCCCTAAGGGCTTATCTAGAAGGGATGCCAGAAGGTGAGATGCATGAAAGGGATGCTGTGGTCATGGTCGTGGATAATGTTGGTCCCATGTCCATGAAGTAGCTATCTCATTCCCCAGTGTGTAGGTTCTAGAATTAGAGTAGCCTTTTGTGATAATGGGCACGCAATTTGAACATCAATCCTGCAGATTTCTTTAGGCTCAAATTATGTGAAGCAAACATGTACGCAGAGACACTAGAGTGGAGGAGATGACATAAGGATGGAGGGGGGGTGGGAAAATAGGTGAAACAAATGTATTACATAAGAGTTTTAACAAATTGAAAGAATCCCAATTGGTTGTTGTTTCCCAGTTACAGAGCTAAGCAAGTGAAAAGACCATGTTTTGGGCCTATATGGCATGTCGGCATCTCCCACCTCCTAACCTATGTTGGCATAGCACTTTTAGAAAAAAAAGAAGGAAGAGCTTCATTAGCCAAATAAGGGCAACTTAAACCAAAATTACATTTATAAACTTAAGAGAGGATGCTTAGTGATTAAGAAGAGAAATAATTTCTTATGAACAACAGAATAGTGACGATAGATAATAAGATTTTATTAAAAGATTGCCGCTTGCTAGTAAACAAGAAATCTAGGGAAGGAAAATAATCAAGCTGCAATGCAACTCCTATAAGGAGCTCAACATGTGATTTTAAAGATAAATTGAAGTGGAAGCTATTGACATTTAGAGGAAAAATTTACTTGTTAGAGAGCAATAGGACACCAAATTGAACCTCAGTGAAGCAAGGAGGAGGAAAACTGTAATGAAAATCAACATGACGTTTGATATTATGGCTATGTTTCGAGCATGAAGTCCATGCTCAGATGATGCTATATATATGTTAGTTCTTTTGTTATTGACTTCTCTCGAACACAAACAATGTTGGAACCTAAATACCTAGACACTCGCGTCCGGCTCCAAACAATGTGTTGGATATGCTTCTAAGTCGAATATGTATCAGATACCTAGATTTTAGAGAAGTCCTATTTTTTCCACTTTGAAGATTGGCATACAGTTGAACTCTTCCAACAATAAGTTTGACCATCCATTTTCATGCTAGAAGTGAGTATTTATTCTTCCTAGCGATTGACCAAGGATGTAGCTATTGGAATAACATTTCAAAATATTATTTTCTTATATCTTTTAAGTTAATTGGAAAGTTTGAATGTGGAACAAATATATTGAAAAATTTTAACAAACAATATCTTCTTAAAGTTATCCTACATATCCTCATATCTCCTTCTCTCTTGCCAAGTCAGACATTTGGATGCATGTCTGAATCCCATTCTTGTATTCATGTCCATGCAACACTAGTTGGAACTCTTGCTAAGGGCTGATAAATTATATATTGATCAGGGCATGAAATCTCACAGTCATGTATTTTTCCTGTATCATTCGCATATTGGTACAGTGACATATGCAAGATGCCCCTTCTATCTACTCATTGTTCACTGAAGTGGATGATACCTGTGTCGATATGGGTTGATATGACATATAGGGCCAAGATTTCAAACCTCGATTTTGATGCAATTGATCATCAGCACTGTGTAAATTGTTCGTCATGTGTCTTATCTGTTTCTTATCATGACCTAATCAAATATGAAGGCCAACCACTCTATCCGTTCTGTGTACTTTTGACTACTAATAATGTTTTTGCTTATTTTGGCTGTCTGCTAGGCTCATTTTTTTCTTTCTGAATGACAATCTACAGTTATCCACGTACAGAGAGCACAGCATACCCTTCATCATTTGACTTTAGAGCTGCACTTGGTGTACAACTATATAACCCTATATGGGGCAATGATGTGCGGGCACTACTAGCTGATGGTTTTCATAAGCCGCGATGTGGATTAGATGCAGGTGACCATCCTCCCATTACTCCAATGCGATCGGCAACAGAGGACATGTTAGGAAACGATGCTTGGAGACTGTACCAATACATTTGTCAGCATTTTATCGGCACTGTTAGCCCTGATTGTCATTATACAAGGTTTCTAAGTCAACTCCTCTTCTTCTCATGATAATCTGCTCATAAATAAATCTGTTGTTCCGTCCATTGTCTATACAATTATATGTCCAAGAAGTACGTTCACAAAAGCATATTTTGTTTATATAATCTTTCTTATTCAGATTTGCAAACATTCTTCAGATTTTTCCTTTAGCTGTACTATGTACATTTGAGAATTGGTATTATTTCAACTTATTCAGTTGTTTCGCTATGCATTAGTGAGCTTGGTTAGATATCATGCTATAAGGTGGTTAGTTATAGATTATGACTAGGGTCAGCTTTTATGAGTATGTCAACTAAGGTCCGCTGAATCGGTACTGAGTGCCATACTGGTTGGTGACTGGTATAATGTGGTATTAGTTTGGTATTATACTGGCACAGAAAACGGTATAGCATATAGTTATATGACTCGTCCACCATTTTTTTTTTCAATTTTTTTGTCTTCAGTTATTATTTTAATCATTGTGGTTATTTAACTTAGGATTTTGATGATGTTTTGATCTATTTTTTTGTCATCAAATGGACTTGAAGTATAATTAATGCAATTGTAATATAACTGAATGCATGATTATATATAGTTGAATATATATAATATATTAAATGGACTTAAAGTATAAAATACTATTGACATCTAAAATTTTGTGGAGTATTTATGTTCCTCATAGACGTCAGCATCATGGTCAAGGTTTGTCGAATACCCTTCAACTAGTTTAAAGTATGCATACCCGACACTTGGACACATCTTCATAAGAAGAGATACACAAAGGATCCAACACTTAGACATGCACCTATACTTGTCACACATACCTGATTACATGCAATGTAGGTGATCAGATCGAGTATGGAAGGATTTTGAAGTGCTAAGGATCAAGTAAGATGGTTCAAAAATTTACAAGCAAATTCCTAATTTTTTGGTCATGTTCACCAAAACTTCCCCATAGTAAATTGGTCTTTCATGACCACTCAATATTTTCGAGATACTTATTAATCACACTGTAAATAGTGGTGTTGGTAACACTAGCGAGGCCTAAAATTGATAATCTATCAATTCAGCATTATGTTATGATATCTAAAATACTTTGCTTTGTTATTCCTCTACTTAAATATCAGGTCAATGAACTGCCAATACGAAAAATGGTGCATGAGGACCTTTTCGGGCATGTATTTAGTCCTGCATTGGTTGTGCATTAGGGAGGTCTTGGATTTTAAGCATGGCCAAGGACCCCAATTAATAACTTGGGTGCGATCTTAGGTTATTACACTGTGTGTTTGTGTATGTGCCTGTGAGAGGAGATATATATATATATATATAGAGAGAGAGAGGGAGAGAGATCTTATTTTGATTTTGTTGCAAAGCTTTTCAAGATGGAAGAATATCATTTATAGTCTTCCTCTAAAAGATGCTTTTCTCTAATGATTGTTCCAGGACTAAAGTAGAATTTGCAGCTGGTGGGGAGCTGTTTCACTCAGTTGGGCAACGTGTTACTGCTAAAGGATTCACATCTATCATGCCATGGATGGCAGTTGGTGAGAAGAATCTTCCGCAGTTTACTAAGGGGGAGAAGATTGATATTCTAAAAGTTGACTTATACGAGGTGGAATTCTGCACTCCATGTATTTGTGGCTTCTTTCTTATGAACAACTTTGTCAACATGTGTTTTAATTGGTCATATCATTTTAAAATACCGCAATCTGTAATATCTAGCTTAAATTGGCCTCATAACTTCCATAATTATGCTGTCCAAAATTTGAGTTTATTTAGCGATGAAGTTAATTCATATCTAGGTACATACTAGAGATTTATAGCTAGTACCATGATTAGTTTTATTTAATTTTTAGGGCAGTACATCACCTCCAGACTACCTCAGTGAGAGCGAGCTAATTTCGCTCATGGAAAAGAATGGGATAGGTACAGATGCTTCAATTCCTGTACACATAAACAACATCTGCGAGCGCAACTATGTGCAGGTTTTTACCTAATAATCTTTCTTCTCGATTATTTTAAATTTTCACTTCTCATTTGTGATTGTGCTTATATAAGTTTACGCAGATCACTATTTAGCAGACTAGCACCTGAATCAATGATCTTTGAGATTCTGAGTGTCCAATGCCTTATGAATCCTAAATTTTCGGTTTCTTATGTTACTTATAGGTCAATTCTGGAAGGAGGTTGGTACCGATGGCCCTAGGGACCACTCTGATAAGGGGATATCAATGCATTGATCCAGACCTTTGTTTGCCAGACATCCGCGGCTTTATTGAGCAGCAGATCGCCCTGATTGCTAAAGGAAAAGCTGATCATATCCATGTTGTGCAGCACGTCCTTCAACAATTTAAACAGAAGTATACTTACTTCGTTAGAAAGGTAAGTTTTAGCTAATATGTGGTAAGAGCATGTTGGATGCCTTATAATTCTCTTTACTTTACCTATATCAGGATTCTTGTTGTGAATCTTGGAAGGTCATCAAGCTCTGCTTTACGACCTAAATGACATTCCATTATGATTTTATTCTGCAGCATATAAGTAACATAGTCAATTACCTATAACGGAATAAAATGATAAAGGTAAAGTGTAAATTTGTAATCTATATACTCAAACCATAGATGTATAATTAATGTATCATGCTGTGCTTACCAACCCGTCCTCTTCAAGAAGGATTCCTGTACCAACTAATATCCTATACTAGCATATCTTGGTATTATGATTGGGGAATCCATAATGTGTGCACCATCCATTTTAACTTTCTTGTCCAAGAACATCCATATCCACCACCACATATAGCAGAACCTCCTAACCCACCTCTATATTTCTCTTCAAGGCTACTTGCGATTGCCAAAGCAGATATTTTGTTAGAAATATTCTGTGTATCAGGACAAAAAGATTGCCTTTGAATGCACGAGTATCTTTTGTAGAACACCATCATAGCTTATTGGTGCAAATAATTTTTTAAGATTTGAGATTAATAATTTGCAACTCTTCAAGCTACATTTCTTGGGCTTCAATGTCTTGAGTGGTAGATAAATTCTCATCTTCATTAACACCATAAGGGCAACATACTACTTAGTAAGAAACTTTCAGTCCATTTTGCATTATAAAATACAAATATTTTAGAGATCAAATCAAAGATTCTATTAATTCTTATTTCCACTTACTCAATAGTTTCACTGCTCTATCTGCTTGAGAGTAAATATTAGCAGGTGTGTAATTTTTATAGCAAGAGCATTAGTTTAATGTGTATTGTAATCTTATATACACTATATGGTCATTGCTGGAGAAATGGAAGTAAACTTTTCTTATCTCCTGATGTTTTCCTCCATGTGAGAGGCACAGTTGTAGCCTAAAATATGAATTGATTATACATTTTGACCAAATTTTGGTTTCTACCTAAATGTATGGATATGTTTTGAAAATCCTAATATTTTTCATATTGCATTATTAGAGTCTACTCGAAAAATTGGGGGAGTTCGTATCCATGGATAATTTTAAAATTCAAAACTATATAGTCAATAAAAAACTAATTTTTAAAATTTATGCACATATGGAAGATATGACTGATTTTAGTCTAGTATGATTTCATTTGGATGGTACAAGAGGAGAGGAGGAAAGGGCCTGAACGGGGTCGACAGAACCGTCCCAAACCGGGCGGTTCCAGCTGTTCCAAGCTGTCTCGACAGCTCACCGGGATAGTTCCGGCCAGGGTCTGCTGAACCGACCTGTACCGGTCGGTTCAGCCCGTACCGGACCGGTACCGACTGGCATCGGTCCGGTACAGGGGTATAAAACGGTTCCGACCCAATATGGGTCGGAACTGTTCGGTTTGAGCATCTAACCGGTGCGAACCGCTCGGTTCGCACCGGTATGAGCTGGAACCAGTGCGAACCGGCTCGGTTCGCATCGGTTCGGTGCTGGATTTTAGTGCCAGCGCGTGGCACTTTGAAAGTGCCACAGCGCTGGCCAGAGGCACTTTGAAAGTGCCACACTGTGGCACTTTCAAAGTGCCGGTTTGTGCGGCACTTCAAATGAAAGTGCCACATTGCGGCACTTCGAAAGTGCCGGTTGGTGCGGCACTTCGAAGTGCCGCACTGTGGCTCACAGTGGCACTTTTCAAAGTGCCACAGTGTCTCAAGCCCTCAACGGTTGGCTATAAAAGCCGACCGAATGCTAAAGCCAAATCCATCAGCTTAGGTGAAGGAAAGGCAGAGAGAGGAGGAGGAAAAGAAGAGAAAGGCAAAGACAAAGGCATGAAAAAAATTAGAAGGGTCGGAAAGTATCGTTTTTCTTGAAGAAAAATCCAGTAAAAACTAAATAAGGTAAAATAAGTGAAAGAACTCAAAAAAAAAAAAAAACGACGATGGGGTCGAAACCAGGCCGAATGTGCCCTATCGGTACGGTATCGGTTCGGCTCGATTCGGCACCCGTACCGTACCGTTACCGGAGCCGACCGGTACGATCGGTACCGCGAATCTTGGTTCCGGCAATGAAAATGAAAATCGTTGCCGGAGGCGGAGAGAGAAAGAAAGAGAGAAAAAGAGAGCGAGCGGGGGAGGGAGGAAAAGGGTGAGGGAGGGTGGCGGAGGTAGGCGAAGGGCCGTCTAAGGCCTGTGACAGGGCAGCAGGCGAAGGCCGCAGCCGGACCCTTGTTTCTGGCCTTCGCTGGCGCTCCGCTGGCCTCCCTCCCTCTCTTTGCCTTCTCTCTCTCTCTCTCTTCCTCTCATTCTCCCTCTCCCCCGTCTCTTCTAATGTGTCAGTATGAACCCGACATGGCCCAGCGTGGGCCCGTACCGACTCATTTCGCCAGGCAACCGGTACGATGCCCGGTACTGATTTTGCCGATGCTAGGCCTGAATAATAATGGTCTCCATCACAGGGTGATTAATAGATTAGAGGCTTCCTGTGCAGTGTTGTGGTCACAGTATATTGAGGTGAGAGAGGAATTTGGTTAGTGTTCTAGCGGGTGGCCATTGCCAAGCTGATCAATTAAGGGGTGAGATGGTTCCGGGGGGGGGGATGGCAATGCTGGTAAGTGTTGGATCTTGGACATACTACATTGCAACAACTTGGTATCATTATGCGCAATAGACTGAATGGTAATGACCTTTAAGGATGAGGATGTTTTTTCCAAAGCAGAAGCATGCCAAGCTTTGGTTTTCACCTTGGACTTCGATGCAGGTCAAGAGCCCTAAAGTCACACACCATCAGTTGTGATGCACAACCTTGAAGTCTTGAATTCATGCATGCTTGCTCAAAATGACTGAATTCAACTTGTAAACTTCCTAGGGTTTCTCAAAAATCTCACAATACTATGTATAGGAAAACACAGAGAGAGAGAGAGAGAACATTAGATAGTGAGTTTTAATTAAATGAGGGCCATGTGGTACCTCCATAGATGGAAAGGAACCCTAGTAGCCATTCCCTACCTTTTGCTTATCCTATATCACATGGACTGTGTACATGCATTGAGTGTGAATACTTTTTTAGGTGGAGGATCATTTTAGTATCTAAGAATTTCTTCTTACAGAGCTGTGTCCAAGTGTCATACCTATTTGCTTATTTATGTGTCGGGTGCATATACTTTAGACTAAACTGAATGATCAAGTACTATAATGACTTTATATCCAAGAAGGTAAAGCAGATGCCTCTCTTTGGCCAAGTTGGTCTTAACTTGGGTTTTACCTTCGTATTAAGCGTAAGTCCCAGTAAGCTAGCTTATTTTTTCACACATTCTAATGAGTTTGTATAAGGAGTATAGACCAAGGTACACAACCTAGAAACCCTGCAAAGTGGCCCATATGTTTCAGAATAAGCTAGTTTAACCTATAGGATTATGGGACTAAGCAAGTAGGCTGAGATTGGAACTCATATTCCTACTTAAGGGCTATTGGTGTATAGTGAATGAACTGTTTTTTTTTTAGTCTTATAGCATACTGTGATATTGCTAACCTTGCATCTACTTATTAGTAATTTAGGCAATGATGCTACGGCAAACTCCTTAGATGTTATAACATCATGAGATATATTTTGCACAAGTTTCCCCACAACAAATTACCAATTTTATTTTTTGGGATTAAATAATGTAACATTGTTTACTCCATAACAATCTGCACAATCATCATATGGCTTTGGGCTTTGACAAGATATTGGATAAATGCGATCTCTAAGAAAAAAACCTCAAAACACATAGATGTAATTTATATTTTTTCCATAATAAATTTATTAGAGCTCTTCTGCAAGACTGTGAATGCTGGATCTAACTTGTCCTATTAATCCTAATTCCTCAAACTAGTATTTCCCTCTCATCAGGTAATGGTTCCTTGGGTTACGTAACTGAATTAAATTCATTAATTGGTTTACTCGGTCTGATCGTGAACATAATGAAATCGAAACCATGAAATTCAAATTTTGCAAGTTGAAGAATTGCAGAGACCGTCAAACTATGAAAACGCAACCTTATATTGACAGGTTAACCTCTTCTGACAGGTTAATTTCGGACAGACATGCTCTTAACTCATAGATTTGCCCATCAACATGTGAAGAAATGACCAAGCACTAATGAGAAAAAACTACTCCAGTAACCAACAAAGGTTGCCTTAATATCGCCATACAGTTTTAGCATCCATATAAACAGGTCACCTGAGATCACTCATAATTGTGACTAATTTTAGGAAGCATGATTTAGAACCTTAGTTCTCTCTCAATTGGTTATAGCTACTGAGTGTCCTATATCTTATAATACCCTATGTATCTTAGGTGTTATACCATGCTAGACATCTCAATCTAACATACATGAAACCCAATATTCCTGGAAATGAAAGAATGTCATTTTGTTAATGCCTCGTAAACTATCTCATACATTATAACATGGCTTTGTTAGGGTACCACCTCTAACAAGTATTGATATTGTTGGTCAAACATAAGAGAAGAGAGGCAAGTGAAGTTTGTATATCTATATTTTATGCATATAACAAATTGACACAGCTTAGATATGTGTATTTGAATGATACAACAAACTCTTTAAAACATTAAACACATTTACTTGTTAACAGAAAAAGAAAAAAATCCAACTGTTTCAGTTGGTTTTGGCTGAAACTGCCAAAACTGATCAAAACCAAATATTCAGTCGGTTCTTGTCAGTCTCTGCTGAAACTGATCCTTTGCAGCCAAAAATTTGAATCCTTGGTGAGAAATGTTTCCATTGCTTCCTAATAGGGTACTATTATCACCCTATCTCACTCATTCTGTATGTTTAAATAGATGGCTAGAGCATTGACAATCAATGGATGTGCAAATTTGTTTAGTGTATGGTGCTTACTAATTTGTAACTTGACTAAGTCGAATGATCTGAGGGCGAGCCTTGGTGCAATCGTAAAGTTGCTCTATTGTGATGTGGAGGTTACGGGTTGAAGCATGGAAAATGCCTCTCCGCATGCAATGATAAGACTATATACGTCTGACTCTCTCCAAACCTTGCAATAGCGGGAGCCTCATGCGCTGGGCTGCCTTTTTTACTAAGTTGAATGATTTGAGCTAACTCAAATGGGTTTTTGAGTTGACTCATCAAGTTAACAAATTAATTTTATTCAAGTTCCATGCAGCCAGTTTTGGCCAG
The DNA here is from genome assembly GCF_051530095.1 of Phoenix dactylifera. Lineage (NCBI taxonomy): Eukaryota > Viridiplantae > Streptophyta > Magnoliopsida > Arecales > Arecaceae > Phoenix > Phoenix dactylifera. The sequence goes on from NC_143201.1 coordinate 18,057,886, forward strand.
TAGATTGACTTATAATCCTGCTAGGTTTAGTTGATTCTGTAATTTTTTAAACACCGATATATGGTAGCTTTCTCGTTTTATATTTGTGAGTTCCTAAACACTGGTGTATGGTAGCTTTTGTGTTCTGCACTTTTAGGTCTGTACAACTAATATGGCATTTACGAAAGATGCAGAAAATGCATTTTCTTTTGTAAGTACTGAATAAGATGACAAGATGAAAGCTTACATCTTGGTGGGATTTCTGTTATAGAACCATACAAGGCCCTCCTTGACTTGTTCTAGAACGAAGGGCCAGGGTCATGTTGCTGAGCCCTAATATTAGCTGAATTTTTGTCCGTAATAGCGGAGAACTGAGATCAATGAGAGGGACTTCTGAAGCTATCTGCCATTGCATTGTGTCTATTCTTCATAATTTAGGCTGATTTATTCTCTAGAAGTATGTATACATATCATTGCTGGATTATTGGAATGTTAAACTAGCTTCAAATTTATGGTTCATTTTCCACATATAACTGTTTTCCATTTTGAATGAGTTAACTGAAGCTTTAGTGCAGATTGAAAACATGGATGCTCTCTTTGAAGCACAGTTCTCACCCTTAGCAGACTCGGGGCGTCTGCTGAGCAAATGTGGAAAATGTACTCGGTACATGAAATACATTTCTGCTCAGCCACAACGGTTATATTGTGTGACTTGTGAGGAGGTCTATTACCTCCCTCAGAATGGCACCATAAAGGTAAGCCATTGCAATTATAGTGATTCTACATATACTGCCCACTGGAAAGTCATATCTAAGGATGCTAGTCTTACTACTATTTTTTTCTCTCCCATGGTTATGGTTTTAGTGAAATTGGAATATTAAAACTGGATGTCAATGCTTCATACCAGTTTGCAATCTCCCCTGGCAGGCATGCTGGGGATAACATCATTTAATCATTTTAGGCCAAGAATATATTTATTCTTTATGGTAGACCAAAGGAGAAATTGTCTCAGTGCTTCAAAGATTGATTTGATCAGACGTACACAATAGTGTAGCTTGTCTTATATGACATGGATTCACGTATGTGTGTCAGGTGTGGGTGGATGCAAGTGTCGGATCCTTTCAATATCTAAAAATTTCTTCTTGCAGAGATGTGTCTAAGTGTCATTTCCATCTCCATATTTAAGCGTCTGGTATGGGTATTTTAGATTACATTGAGGTTCCGGGAAACATAGAGCTTTTCAAGTACTGTTAAATAAATGGAGCTTGACCCTATTTGATGTAAGTAGATGAAAGAGTCAATATTAAACCTGGATTGTCTGTTTTGGCCCCTGCGTGCATGGGCTAGGCCTTAGGTGTCTGGCTGTTAACCAGTTGGGCTGACCCGTGGGATCCATGTGAAGGTGAAGAAGAATCAGCCAAAATACAATTTCTGAAATGTAGTCTATGTTTCTATCATTTGTAATAATACTGTAAATATATTTTTTCAACCTAAAAAGGTTTTGAGATGAATTAAGTAAAGTGCATTTTGGTGCTCTTGTTTCTTTGTGTTTGTAGAATGTTCAGAGGCATTTGCCATATGATCTAGGTGCCGATCTTCTCTTTAGGCTACTCATCAATTTGCTTCTAATAATTAATAAATCCTTTTTTTCCCCAGCTTTACAAGGAACTTGCATGCCCTCTAGATGGCTTTGAGTTGGTGCTCTTTTCCATGGCAGGCCCTGATGGGAAGACATTCCCACTCTGCCCCTATTGCTATAATAGCCCCCCATTTGAAGGAATTGACAAACTGTTTGGTGCCCTCAAGCTTGGAAGTTCTGGAAAGATAGGAAAGGGAGCGGGTATGCCATGCTTTCTCTGCCCTCATCCAACATGTCGACACTCTCTAATATCCCAAGGAGTTTGTGCTTGCCCTGAGTGCAGTGGTACACTTGTCCTCGATCCAGTTAGTGCACCCAGATGGAGGCTTTACTGCAACATGTGCAACTGCCTTGTCTCCCTCCCACAGGGTGCTCATCGAATCTCAACTACAGGCAAGAAGTGCCCTGAATGTGACTCAACAATCATCGAAGTGGACTTTAATAAGAGGACAACACCCCTGAGCGATGGAGCAACTTTACATGTGGGTTGCATCTTGTGTGATGAGTTACTGCATTCGCTCGTGGAGATGAAGCATGGCAAATCTTTTTTCAGGCGCGGAAGAGGGAGAGGTAGAGGTCGAGGGAGAGCAAGCAGCAGGGGTAGGGGTAGGGGTCGCTCAAAATATGAGGATCCAAAGATGAGTTTCCGAGATTTCTAAGCAGAGCATGCTGTTTCGTTTTGGCTTGACATCTCCTGTTCTTGGTAAGTTGCTTCATTTTTTTTTCCATCTGTAGATTGATTATTATATGTTTTTTATTGCTTATGCAAATATTAACTGGAGAAGAAAAGTTGTTCACTTATCATGCACGTTGCATAACTTTAGATGCCCTATCTGTGAATGTTTGTGTTCTCTTTCACAGCCCGGAAAATAATCCTCTTTCACACAAGAATTAACGGTGCAAGGATAATTTTGAGGAGATTCTGATAGCTCTGTACATGCCATGCAAAATTTTGATGCAAAGATGACCAAATAAGACAAAACATGATACTTCAATTCTCTACACAAGAATTTACGAGTGTACTACTGTCATTAGCTTGCCTGCAAATTTTTGAAACATCAACTGCATTCTGCTGCATTTCTTTTTTGTTACAGAACCAGGAAAGATGTTTTTATCAATGTACAACATTGATGCAATGGAATCTCAGGCCTCTATCACCACATCTAAAGGTTTTTTGCTTCCTGGAGCTGCAGAATGGCAAGATTTGATGCTGGAATCTTTGCTCTGTTAGGGCGCATGATTTATAGTTATGAAGTTCTCAAACGTGATTTCAGTGTAAAACTAAAGGATGTTGCTGATACTAGATGTCTGTCGATGTATTTCTAGCAACCAGACACGCCTCAATGATGTTCAGACACTCTGTATCATTCTTATTGCAATTATATGTGCTGTATGGATTTATGACACAGCGATTATTGTATACTTTTAGAAAAGTAATATATTTTCAGAAAAGTAATCTGATATTAATGGTGCCTTGTGTCTTGAAATTTACACCAAAAGATCATTTGCATCTGACTTGCATTTCATCCATCTCTATTGTATAGCATTACTTTGTATCATTATTCGAGCAAAAGTCTTGAAGGACATCAAAACCAGAAAGGTAGAGGCTTCACTGATCGTTTTATGTTGATCTCTATGTATTTCTAGTTAATTACCATTTGACACTATTGCCATTGTTTCAACCATCCTGTGCTGCGAATGTTAAAAGAGTTTTCAAATAACTAACGTTTGTCTTGCAGGTGGAAAAATGTTAGCAGGTCCAATCCATGGATATTGGTGGTATAATGAAGGAGAATCAAGCAGCATGTGGGGTAACCTTCTTCTTGATTCTCTCTTTAGTTTCTGATATGCTTTTTCTTAGTAAATCTGAAATACCACTATTGCAACAAAGTAGAATAAAAGATGCTCCTGTTGATCCACATTAAGAAGGCTTTCTCTTCGTTGATCCTAACACTAGCTTAGTGAAAAATGCAGAAAAGATTGAACTACTTTGAACAGCATTGGTACCTCTGCGTGCTTTCTTTTACATCCAATCTGGTACCTCTGAGAGAAGACTTCAGAACCAGAGGCAGCTCCCCATCGCCGCTGCTGAGTGATTTCCTGCTGACAATCCCAGAAATCCTCTCCAGAACCATCAGGAAGGCCTTCTCCACATTAGTTATCCATCGCCGACGTCTCCAAGAAGAGCAGTCCCTCTCTCTCTGCCAGCTCCTTGCCCGACCCCGCCGGCGCCGCCCTCAGCCCCTCGAGGTCGCACTTGTTGCCGGCGAGCATGACGATGACGTTGGGGTCTGCATGGGCCCGTAGTTCATCAAGCCACCGGGGGACCTGCTCAAAACTGGGGTATTTGGTAATGTCATAGACGATGAGAGCAGCAAGTGCGCCGCGATAGTAGGCGCTGGTGACAGCACGGTATCGCTCCTGGCCGGCGGTGTCCCATATCTGGGCCTTGACAAGCTTCTTGTCTATGAGGATGGTCTTGGTCTGGAATTCAACCCCAACAGTTGCCCGGCTCTCGGTGCTGAACTCATTCTTGGAGAACCTGGACAGGAGCTGGCTCTTGCCCACGGCCGAGTCTCCAATAACCACCATCTTGAATACGTAATCCATCACCCTGTTGCAATCCTACGTACTGTCCCTCCCTCTCCCCCTCCTCTCCTTGTTTCTGGTCTGAAAACTGGGCTGTGAGATCTGTGTTGGTGGCGTGGTAGCTGATTCTGGTCATCAGTCAGACCACCATTAGCTTTTGTGCCTAAGAAATTAAAGGGCCTATGAGTGCAATCATTTGAAAGCTTGCAGGGTTAAACTCGCGTTGTGCGGAGCTGATAGCAGCCTGGGCGGGCCTTCACCATGCCCCGTGTGTCTTACGGGCTAGGTCCATTATCCTAGAGGGTGACTTAGCCACCGTTGTCAGTTGGATCCGGGGGGTCCAAGGCGTGGCGGTTGTAACTATCCCTTGCTCCGTGACATTTGGGCTATGGCGAGGGATGGATGGGCCTTTCAGGCCAAGCATATTTACCGTGAAGGTAATGGTGCTGCGGATTGGGTAGCTGCGTATGTAGCTTGTCACTTCGGAGGCACCTTGTGGATTGGCGATGGGGAGTTGCTCTTGGCACTCCGAGATATCTTATTTTTTAACCTTATTGAGTGTATCTGGTTCCGTCAGGTATGATCCACCCGCATTAGCAAAAAAAAAAAAAAAAAAAAAACCGCGTTGTTTTGAATACCCAAAAAAACTCGCATTGCTTTTATGTCAGTTGGCGTGTTAATTACGGCCGATGGTGGACAACTCAGTAGGAAGTCTGTTTTTCTGGTTTCCAGGTGTTTATATTGGGTCTGGGGAGGGCAACCACTTGCCAAAGCTTACTTTGTTATTCTAGAAAGCCAGCTTGGATATTCTAAAGAAAGGTATTGGTTGCAGTAATTGATCTTTTATTAGGAAGAAAGAATACTGGAAACCCATTGTGGTGGCCTATCGACAGGCTATTTGGGCCTGTCATTGTCCACGGTCACCCTTATTATAATGGATGAGTTTGAGGCTGTGATGGAGAAAACTCGGTTGCTTTTGGATTTTAGTTTCAGGACGAAGTTCCTTGCGTCCCACATTTTTCATGGTCTGTAGCAGACCACGGTTTACTTTGCCTCGGGTGAAGCAATATTTAAATTGTTTTGCATTAAAAAAATCCAGAAATTTTGATCTCTTTGCCAAGATAGAATGACTGAGATTTCTTGTCGACGTAGGAAGACAGAGCAGCTATCATTTTATCGATGCATTTTTAATTATCTAGTGAGGATTCCTAAGGGTGCAGATGAGCCAAGTTGAGCCGATGTATGTCTTTTAGAGATTGATATGGTTAAATTTGGATCGAGCTCAAACCCAAGCCTAGCACAAAGTTTTAAGGCATTGAAGCTTAGTGTATATGCATCGGGTCACACTTAAGCTTGTAGCTAAGCTTAAGAACCTTGTTAAGTAGCCCAATTTATCATCTATGACTAGTTAAATTTTATTATTGAGACTAATCAGTCTGCATCCCACAACTTGGGATCTAGATAATTAGTGGAGGTGGATCTCTTTCCGTCTCACTCAAAAACAAAAGGAAATAAGTATCAAGACCGGTGATCACTAAGGATGCAAATGGGCAGAACCCTGGACAACCTGTTTCCCTTTCGAAGCCAGGTTATCAAGCCGCAGTGCATGCAATTGTAACCTGACTCTTTTTTTTTTTAACTCTAGGTTATCGAGCCGCAGTGCATATAATGTTGTGACAGATTCCTTTTTTTTTTTAACCTATAACTCAATAGATTTCACTATTTTTTTAGCCTTCACATTTTCTCCTTATTTTGACGAGTCTCATGAGGGATATGTTACTAAAATTGAACCCTGATTTTTCTCAAGTCCAACCAATTTGAGCTTGGTGCTCTCCGGCTTCGATTGGTAAAGTTGAAACTATAGCATGGGCTTGGATCGTACAATGATTAAATGGGTCAGAGAAAGATTCTTCATGTGCCAATTTAGGGTTGCAAGGGGGTTGGTTCAGATATGGGTCTACCTTGAGGACCCAGGCACCATGCAAAACGGCTTGGGTTGTACAATTTAGAGCCCAAACTGGAATTGAGTTGGATCTCCTTTTGCGTTGGGTTCATGTTGATTATAAGTTTTCCATTTTTTTTTATTTTGAGGATAGACCTAAAGTTCTCCAGTTCGTGAGATCCGTTACTGAGCCGACTGGAAAATTAGATCATAACGTTTGGGTTATTCATCACAGATCTAGGCCTACCTGACCTACTTGCACCATAAGCCGAATCCGAGGGATCCATGTACGATTAGGTTCCCAAGCAAATAATATTAGAGATTAAAGACTCGTTGAGTTCGCGAGAAGAGGAGAGGAAAAGTGTGATTAACGAAAAAAATGCAGAACTACCTCATGCTTAGTTGGAGTTTTTAAAGAGAAGAGGTAGAAAAGTAGTTTTTGTTATGGAAATAAGATTCCTACATTTTCATAGGAAAGAATAACTCATGTGAGATATAAAAAAATCCAATTCCCATTAGCTAAAAATTGGGATAATTTTTTTTTAAAAAAAAATTACTCTCAAGCTTTTTAGAGATTATAGAGTAAAATCTTTTCCTTTATTAAGGACATAACAGGTATTTTGCTTGTGGCAACTTGCACTGCCATGCCCATCCTTGCTCTACAAGCTTGGCAACTGCATCCAAATTTAGTGTTTCTTCAAGACCCTAACAAACGAAGTTCAGTGAGAAGTAAGCCAATTGCACCTTTAGACAGTGTGAAAACATGTGATAGATGACGTTAGGGCAATTCAGATTACTTGATAGAATAATAAAATTGCTTGCTTTAAAGAGCCATCCTTCTATCTGGATTCTACTAAATATATATCCTACTTGGATAAAAATATGGTCCTTATCTTATATGCCAACCTACTCTTCTCTCCCAACGTAGAATTTGCTCCCTTTGTCATAATAACGTGGGTTCTACTTTGTCCCTTTGACAAAGCGAAGAGTTGCAATGACCCATTTGGCTAAGGTTAAGCTCCTCACAAGATTCTTCTCCTAAAAAGTTTTTGGAATATGCTCGTGACTTGGCTCTCTCCTGCTGCTCCGAAAGGGCATGCCATTTAATCATCCAGGGATTGTGATGCTTGTTGATAGCCAAAAGAATTAGCTGCAGAAAATAGTTGCGATTAGTCCTTCAGTTTAATATATTTTATCCATAATTATCAAACTTGGAGGCTGGTGGGGCATGTAAGTTTATCATGCTTTTTTAAGTGCTTGGAGCCTTTAGAATTCCCAGAAAGTATTTAGAGCAATAGATTTGACATCCTGTTTTCTTCTAATATATCTCTTTTAGAGAACAAAAGCATCATTTAAGATGTTCGATTATTGAATCAAGGCCAATACTTCTACTCATTTCATATAGGTGGCTTGGCTAAAGATATGCTTTTTTTTTTGTTTATTTACTTTTAATACGGATGGCTTGAGATCTTACAATTCAGTAAGTTAACAGAACAACATTATGAAATGGTGTAGCGCTTGGAAGAATGGACTAATAAGATTTAGTAAGACTAAAAAGATCTCTTATTTGATGATATTTAAACCTCATTTAAGATGATTTGATCTGTGTCCTGTTCTGCTAGATGGGTCAATATGTGTTACAGAAAATCAGAACCTTCTTATGTGGTGTTAGGAGTGACAAAAGATTTGGTTGTCAGTCGGGTTAACTGGAGCACCGAGAGTAAGCTAAAGGACTTCGTATCCAGGGTCTTAAGAAAATTAGAAAATTACAAGCTGGCTCTCATACAAATACTTGTCTAAATTAAATTTCGATATATCTTTAGCATAGGACGATGCTCCATAACCAGGTATATAATGCTAAAAGATTTGTCTTTATAAAAAGAAAACAAAAAAAAAACTAGATGCTGCATTAATTGATTATCTATGAATTCTGCACACAATAGAGAGAGGGAAAAAAGAAAGCAAATGGAAAAGAAGCAGGTAAAGCGGACAGCTCTAATCCAGATTTCCTGGAAGAAAAAGATCTTTCTTTTCCATCGGCCCAGAGAAAGAGCGCATGCTTTAGTTAACCCTCATTAATTTCTTCTAGGAGTATTTTTCCCTCAACTAAGCCATCAGAATAAGGTGGGTTCTACTCATGTCGCTGCGGGTGTGTATTTAGTCCCACACCGATTATTTGCCAAATAGATTTTGGGTACTTATACAAGACTAAATAACCGAAATAATATTTTCAGACTATTTTTTTGGATGAAATTTTAGGTTGTTACAAATGATATCAGAGCAGACCTAGTTCATAATCTATATGGACTAGCGGACACTATAGCACGGATTTATGAGAACTAACTATGGACCGATTATGGTGCTTATGATTAGATTTGAATACTTACTCTGGCAAGAATGTCAGAATTTAGATCCGTACGGACGCGTGTTTAATTCTACATTAGTTATTCGCTGAGCAGATTTTGGATACTTATATAAAACTAAAAAAAAAAAAAATTTGCAGGCTAAGTTTTTTGGATGAAGATCTGAGTTACTGCGGCTGCTAATTCACTCGATTTCTTGCGCTGTCGTATCTTCATATAACTCTTATCTTATAAACCCCAAGGCTTGTCATCCAGGCTGTAACTTGGCTAGCTTCTCTAGAACAACATATAATCATATCATGACCATTATAATATACTACGACTGATGTGAGTTGGAGTTAATTGGTTGCCATCCAAATTTGTGGTTAGAAAAGCATATCAAAATTTGTTATTGTTTCGTAAATAAATTGGCAGCTTTATGTCCTTATCGCAACCCCACCCCACAAGGTTTATGTGTTGTTATACCGATCTTGCAGATGTGACAAGCTTCAGCTTGAGTAGTGGTGTAAGCCAAAGTCAAGGTTCTTTATGTAAAAAGAAGGAGGTCGAAGGTACACGAAAGTTCATAATATGATTTAGTTTATTTCTTATCCAAAACAAATAATTTTTTGTACATCCTCCAAGATTTAACAAAATTTTATATGACTATAGAATTGATTATGATTCAGCCTTATCTTTCCCGAACCCATGATGTGCTTCTTGATGTTACATGAGGCAATGACGCCATATCATGACCACCTTATCCCGAGCATTATTGTCCTCTCTCTGCTAAGGAGTCCTTTTCGTAACCATGTGTTTGGGATCATCTTAGGTTGCTTTAGCTCCAATTAGCTTACATGGCCCTCATTTTGTTTAGAACATCATTAACAGACCAATTTGTGCAAATTTTTTGGTGACTGGCTGGCTACGAAGGCAGATTTTCATAGCTTAAAAACTTATCGATCAAGTTCTTATCTCTATTTGAAATCAACCAACCCTGTGCACCTCTAAATTTAGCATGAACCAATGCTGAATTGCACTAGATACACATGATGGCAATATTTAAACCAAAGCTCAATTGCACTCAAATTGCATCAGCTTGCAATGAACTACTCTGAAGTTTTATATCAACTAACTTATGTACAATTGCAGCGGCCATGTGCTCATGGATCTCGATCTTTTTAGGAACCAAGTTCTAACACAAACCAGGCACCCTATTTACCGAATTAGGTCAAATACAACCCGGCGTGCTATAATCAACCATCTTTGACAGGGGTTTCAATTGTTGGGGTATTATGATGGTAGCATGAATTCTAGGACTTCAAATTCAAACCACAAATTTCCTACAGCCATGTAACACCTATTAGGTAGCTTGTATATCTTGTTTTGCGAATAATCTTTTATTTGGAGGGTGCTAACTAGTGCAATTGGTGAAGTCTTCTAATTGATATTTGACTTAGGGTGAGTCTTGTCCTCATCCCGATTTCGTCCATGTGAAGAAAGGGTGAACAATGACAAGCAAACAAAAGGAGAGATGTTGGACCCTAAAATACATCATGGACAATGATGAAGATGTGGAGTAGGTAATGGATGTAAGATAGCATCAAATATATAGGGGCTCAACCATTTATTTTGGATTGGATTCCTATCATACAATTAGAGCCAACCACCTCTTGGCCATCCACATCTCGCTCCACTCTCTGTTACCATCTATCAACCTTTCGAAGGTCAGGTCTTGCAATTTCTCCACTTGTGAGGGAGTGTTGGAGATATGAAAATAGTCTCAAAGCTTTGAGAGAGGAAAAAATGATCACTTGATTAGATTACAATGGAATACCATCAATCATGATAAATCATGATTGTATACTTTTCAACCCTTAAAGGTAATTCATACATGATAAGATTAAGGTACACTAATTATTATTTTCTTGGGCCAAAATGGCGGGTCCAAATATCCCAGCTCTTAACTCAAGCTTTTGAGTATAGTATAAAGAAAAGATCGTTATCAATTGTTGTGATGGTATATAAAATTGTTATTATGTATTGACATAATAATATTACAAACATAATATACAAGCATCACGAAACGATTTATATTCTAAGACAATAGCTTTGCTAGACAGCAACCACATGACATATATGCAGTAATAATTGTCAAAGCTTATATACAATGGTCATTATTTACAACTAATATGAAAGCATCCTTGCAAATTAAATGGTAGATATATCCTTCGACTATTTTGTTTGCTATTATTTAATAGCATATATTGCAGAGAAAAATAAGGATGCTCCAAGACGTCAATTACAACACGTGAAGCATGCATCCTCTGTCTAGTGACATTCCACCTCACATTTGAGGATATTTCCAAGCTTGTGGGTGACATTCATTGTATAAATATACATATAATTCCAAGGGATGAAACATTTGGCAGTTGGTGGTATACAAAAAAAAATGGCACCAAAGTCCTCATGCTAGATGAGACACAAGCCAAGCAGATCAATATTCTCTTAATGGAGTTGGAGTTTAATTAGCAGTCTTTTATTTGGCATGGTAATCACTGGATAGCCGGTGCTCGTTGCCCCAATAATGAAAAGTTGGAACAAATTAATACTATCCTTAGGTAGGGCTTGTATCTTTCGAACAGAAGAAGGGTTCATCTTGCTTTATGTGAATCCACCATTAGATCGTGCAATAGCAACTTTGAGATCTGTGCAAGCAGATGAATATAGAATTGAAATATTATAGGCTGTTGTGGTGGTTATAATGGCTCCTATTTCCCCAATTAACCCTTTCAGAGGATCCTTTAGTAAAAATAGCTCTTACAACAATAATATAATAGGTATCATATTGCATGAATAACAAACACAATAGCACCATTATTTGCATGTGCCAACTTTATATATATAGTTTTGCATCTTTTTAAGATTTTATTGTCTTAGGTGTTATTAAAGAATATTTTGAAAGCTATCATCCCAAAATTAATAGAAGAAATTACATTTTATTGTATGAATTTATTATTAGTACAAGATAAAATAATAAGCAAAATATAAATGTAATAATGACTAATATTAATGACTTTATCTAATTAATAATATTAATCTTATCCTCTAACTAAGTCAAACCGATCATGACTAGTTAGTAAATTTAAATATGAGTAATCTAAATTTTTAACTAGTTCAATTAGCAACTTGTATCATTAATTTATTATTAGCATTAATTTTTAAATTACTCGATATTAACAATTATAGTTGTCATTACCTAATAGCCATTAATTAACTAAATAATGTGTTATTATTTAATGATATTAAATTAATTTTTCATAATAAATTTTATTTATAAAATATAATTTTGTTATATATTTAATATAGCATTAATAGATATCAACAAATAATATTATTTAAAGCTTATAATTTAAATAATTAATAGAGAGTTATAATTTGTGATAATCCTAAAATATAGACACACTATAGGAGGGACAAATAAGACACGTTTTATTTCATTAAATGCCAAGGAGGGATGATTGTTTATACCTTCATATAATACAAGATGCACTTGTTTTCTTTAAAAAAATCATTAAATTTCAAACATCCTCATCAATTGTATTATCATGATGGGCACTCATCTCTCAGCAGAATACAAATACAATATATAACAAACCATGAGATGCTCTTAGCTTAACAATAGTTGATGGCATTATACTTCGTCATCTAAGGATATGCTCTTGGATCCAAGATGAGGGACTAAGGCCCTGTTTGGGGGAGCTTTTGGAGGCAAAAGTACTTTTAGATGAAAAACTATGCTTGGTAAATTTTTCAAAAAGCTGTTTCAGCTTTTGCGGGAAGCTGAAAACAGCTTTTGGGAGGAAGCTCCAATTTGGAGCTTTTGGGAGGAAGCTGTTTCAGCTTTTTCGGAAAGCTATATTTTTGACAAAAATGCCCATATTAAAATAACATAATTACATAGTTTATCCCTGTATAAACCTAAAAATCTGCTGGAGCCAAGAACCCAAGCCGTTAGTCTCCCTTCCGTAAGAAAAGGTATTTTTCTTTTCAATTTTTGTATGCATCTCTTGAACCATATTTTAGAAGAAAAAAAATTTTAATCCTTTTCTATACCTTCCAAAATCAATCTATTATTTTTTTTTATCATCAACCTCGCGGCCCACGCTGAGGTCCTCCTCGAGCGTGGACCATGAAGAAGAGCCCCTGGACCGCGAAAAATTATTTTATGAAAAATTATGAAAAATTATTTTATACTAATAATTATAATATTTTATATCTTTATTTTTGTATTATACTATAAATATAATATCATATTATATTATATCATAATACATTAATATGTTATGTTAAATAATTTAATATTATATTTGTTGCTGGTGGTCCAAACCGAGAACGATTGGCACTGCGGTGTGAGCGGGGTTCCGTCTGAGTTGTCTTGGTTGGTGTTGGTTACGCTCCACCTTCCGCCAAGAAACCTGCAAACAAGCCTTGCACCACCACCAGGGTGGTGATGGCCCTCCGACGGTCAAGTCAGAGGAGATTGGAGGAGGAGGAGAGGTGATAATCGCAAGTAAGAGAGTGCTCTGGGAGATATTGCTCACCTCCCCCCCTTTCTCCCCCCAGCCGCATATATACCTGGCTGGGGGGTCTCTCAGGGGGGGTTCGTTATCGTGGGGCACGATGGTGTGGCCACTGACATGGCCGTTATAGGGCGTCGTGGAGCAGCACCGGGTACGGCCACGTCAGGGCATAGTGGGGCTCCGCTTTGTACGGCTGATGCAGGAGATCGTGGAGCAGCATCGGATACAGCCGTTGCAGGGAGTAGTGGAGCAGGAGGCCGCGGCGTGCCTCTGGGGAATAGCCTGTCGTTATCAAGAGATCTCCGACTCGGGGTCGGAGCGCTGGATCAAGGGGCAGCCGACTCGGGGTCGGGCTGCGGAGCCGAGGATATCCGACTCGGGGTCGGATTGCTGGATCAAAGGGCAGCCGACTCGGGGTCGGGCTGCGGAGCCGAGGACGTCCGACTTGGGGTCGGAGCGCTGGATCAAAGGGCAGCCGACTCGGGGTCGGGCTGCGGAGCCGAGGACGTCCGACTTGGGGTCGGATTGCTGGATCAAAGGGCAGCCGTAGTCTTCCTGGGCGCGCGTGCCGGTCACGTGGGGCATGGCGGCTTATTTCCCCCGTAACAGTAGCCCCCCACTTCCGAGCCTGGAACCAGAAGGGGAACAGGTGAAGGGAGTGATGTTTCGGGATTGCCGCCGTTCCTCGGAGAGGCGCGCGCGCTTCGAGCTCCCCGCCCTTTTTATGGCGTATGGCGGTTATTGCTGACCTGGCAGTCTGAGGATTTCGGCGGACATCCTTCCTTAATGGTGTCGATTCGCCTTTGGGGCGCGAGCGACCCTTCGGCAGCCAGGCGTCCTCTGGCGTCATCGAGGCGTCACTTGCCTTTCCGCCTATTTAATCGGGGGCCTTTCCCCGTCCGTCTTCTTCTTTACAGATATTTTCAAGTTTCCCCTTTGCGCAGCTGTTGCTGCCGTCGGACTGTTCACTTGTTTCTCCTTTGGCGCTCTCGGAGCCGTTCTTACCTCTTTTCCGGTGAGTTTTCCCCATTCTTCTACTTAGGGCTCTCCATACTTTCCCCTCTTATACTAGTGTACTCCAGTCGCTCCGGTCTTTCCCCCCTTCCTGTCCCCGTCCTGACCGTAGGTTTATTGGCCATTAGGAATGGGCGAAGTGAGAGCAGACCAAATTAAGTCGGAGCTGGTCGCCACAGACTTAGACAGACTCGTGGCTCGGTACCACCTTCCCGAGGCCTGCAACGCCACGCTCCCGGGGCCTGAGGAGAGGATGTCCCATCCTCCTCCAGGGAAGATCGCCATCAATGAGGGCATTCTCCAGGCCGGGTTCCGCTTTCCCCCTTCGGACTTGGTCATGCAGGTGCTACGGGGTTTAAGAGTGGCACCGACGCAACTGGTGCCGAACTCGTGGCGGGCCCTAACGGTCTTCCAGGTTCTCTGCCGTATGCACGAGATCCCCGCCACCCTGAATGTTTTTTGGGAGTTCTACAGCCTGAGCGGCCACCCCCAGGACAAAGGGTGGTGGTGCTTCGCAGCGCGGCGAGGATGCGGCCTTGTCAAGGAGGCTCCTACCTCCATTCACAAATGGAAGGAGCGCTTCTTTTTTGTTGATGCAGATCCCTCTTGGGAAATCAGGGCGCCTGGGAGACCCCGATGAAGTCTCCGATCGGCCTATCGAGACTGTCAAGGGAGGAGTCCGATGGCTTGGCCGCCTTGAAGGGGTTGGTTGCCGAGGGCCAGCTCCCCCCGGTGGCCCGCCCCCCCCGGTGGCCCGCCTTATTTCCGAGGATACTTTGGTGAATGTCGGTCTGAGCTCGGTCCCCACCGACCGTGAGTCCGCCACCGATTCTTTCTTGACTTTTTCCCTTCTTTCGTCCCGTTCTTTCCTTTGGTTTCTCCGTCTCCGACTATCCCGTCCTTTTTGCAGAGATCGACGACGTCATGCGGTCGGTGAAGACAAAGGCTGTTGGTAGGGCGTCCCTGCTGGAAGCAGCCCAGAGGAGGAAACGAGCTCTTCCGAGCGGGGCCCCACCGGCGAAGAAGTCCCATAAGGAGGTGCCTCCGACGCCGACCGACGAGTCCGGGCCCACCGATCAGGGAGACGTCGTGGGCACGGACCGGCAGCTGACGCTGTATCAGCCCTCCGGTGGTAAGATTGCCGCTACTCCGGAGGTATCATCCGAGCCTGCCCGAGACGGACGGGTCGGACGTGATCGGTCCCCGACCCGGCCTTCGACTCGGTCGGCTCCTAATGACTCGAGGAGGGACGCGCCGAGGCCCCGACCGAGCGGGACCCTATCAATTCCTGGGGTGACCCCCGCCCCGAGCGCGATCGGCCGGACTCTTCCCCAGGCGATGGATAGGGGTAAGGCTGCAGAACCACCGTCCGGCTCTGGGGAGAAATCGGGGTCTGCCTTCACTACCGATGGCGCCCGAAATCTCATCGAAACAGTGCTGCTGGAGAAGGACCGTCGGCGGGTCCGGGAGTTGGAGGTCTCTGACGTTGGGGCTGCCAGCTGTGTCTGTCTCATGTCGGTGAGTGTTCTTCTGGCCGCTTTTCACCATTTATTGGCTCTGTTGTTCTCCGCCTGACTCCCTTATTTTTCCTATTTCTTAGCTCGCCCAGTACATGATCCGTCTGGAGGAGTGCTACAAGGAACAGGCGGGGCTTCTGGCGAAGGCCAAGGACCGGCTGAAAGCAGTGGAAAAGGGAGGCCAGGCTGTGGTAGGCAGGACGACCGGGGACTTCGAGGCGAGGCTCCGGGAGGCCGAAGAGCGGGCACTCGGCTTTGCTGCCCTCGAGAAGCAACTGTTGGAGGCTCAGGAGCAGCTCAAGGTTGCCTCGGGTCTCGAAGGCGAGGTCAAGAAGGCGGATGAGCGGGCCGAGAAGCAGTCCCGGAAGGCTGCCGACTACCGGGAGAGGTGGGAGAAGGCCCAGCGGTCAGCCGACAACGCCCGCAACCGAACCCGGTCTCTTGAAGCTAAGCTGGGCGAATTGGAGTCGGCCTTGGAGAAGTCCCGTGCGAGCGATCAGGAGCTTCATTCGCGCCTGACGGAGGCTGAGGCTGCTCGCATTGCTGCCGAAGCGAAGCACAAGGAGGCTCGGGCTGAGCTGCTGACGGTCTCCACCGAGGCGGAAGGCCGGATTGTGGCGAAGGTCTTGGAGGCGAAAGCCCAGATTATGGAGCAGGCAGAGGCGGCGCTGGCCGAGAGGAGTGCGGAAATCGGGCGTCAGGCGGTAGAGGCTTATCGCCAGTCCGCCGAGTTCGCTCATGATATGTCGGAGGCAGTACAGACCTATCGTCAGTCCGACGAGTTTGTCCGTGACGCGTCGGACGCGGGGGCCGAAGCCTTTGTCTTAGGCTTCGAGGAGGGCCTGGCAAGGGTGTCGGCTAAGTACCCCGAAGTTGACCTGAGCGAGATCTCCCTTCTCGACTCCTCTCCGGCGCCATTGCCTGTTGGTTCTCCTGCTGCTTCCCTACCTCCTGCGGACGAGCCCGACGTTCCCGACCCGGGAGTTCCTCCAAGCTGACCTCTTGTACCTTTCGTTGTCTTCTTTTTTTTTTGTATACCGGCGTTTTGCCAAATTGTATGGGCCTCGGCCCTGAAACAATGAAAATTAATGCAAGTTGAATGTTTCTTCATCTCGCCTTCGTCCTTCTTTTTCTTTTAACTCTCGGTAGCGTCTTGCTGACTCCTGGCTCCCGAAATTCTTCCGGCGCTAGGCCAGGCATCCGAGGGTTAGGCCTCAGGAAACTCTTCCGGCGCTAAGCCAGGCATCCGAGGGTTGGGCCTCAGGAAATTCTTCCGGCGCTAAGCCAGGCATCCGAGGGTTAGGCCTCAGGAAACTCTTCCGGCGCTAAGCCAGGCATCCGAGGGTTAGGCCTCAGGAAACTCTTCCGGCGCTAAGCCAGGCATCCGAGGGTTAGGCCTCAGGAAATTCTTCCGGCGCTAAGCCAGGCATCCGAGGGTTAGGCCCCAGGAAATTCTTCCGGCGCTAAGCCAGGCATCCGAGGGTTAGGCCCCAGAAAATTCTTCCGGCGCTAAGCCAGGCATCCGAGGGTTAGGCCTCAGGAAACTCTTCCGGCGCTAAGCCAGGCATCCGAGGGTTAGGCCCCAGGAAATTCCACTCGTTGGTCGACCAAGGCTGGCGCATGCCGAGGCAACCGGTCGGGGCTTCAGGCTAGTCTGCTCCCGGGATGGTCATCGGGTTAGCCTGGCATCCGAGGGCCGAGCCTCGGGACCTTCCACTCGTTGGTCGGCCAAGGCTGGCGCAAGCCGAGGCGACCGGTCGGGGCTTCCGGCTAGTCTGCTCCCGGGATGATCATCGGGCTAGCCAGGCATCCGAGGGCCGTCAAGCCTCAGGAAATTCCGCTTGTTGGTCGGCCAAGGCTGGCGCAAGCCGAGGCGACCGGTCGGGGCTTCAGGCTAGTCTGCTCCCGGGATGGTCATCGGGTTAGCCTGGCATCCGAGGGCCGAGCCTCGGGACCTTCCACTCGTTGGTCGGCCAAGGCTGGCGCAAGCCGAGGCGACCGGTCGGGGCTTCCGGCTAGTCTGCTCCCGGGATGATCATCGGGCTAGCCAGGCATCCGAGGGCCGTCAAGCCTCAGAAAATTCCACTCGTTGGTCGACCAAGGCTGGCGCATGCCGAGGCAACCGGTCGGGGCTTCAGGCTAGTCTGCTCCCGGGATGGTCATCGGGTTAGCCTGGCATCCGAGGGCCGAGCCTCGGGACCTTCCACTCGTTGGTCGGCCAAGGCTGGCGCAAGCCGAGGCGACCTGTCGGGGCTTCCGGCTAGTCTGCTCCCGGGATGATCATCGGGCTAGCCAGGCATCCGAGGGCCGTCAAGCCTCAGGAAATTCCGCTCGTTGGTCGGCCAAGGCTGGCGCAAGCCGAGGCGACCGGTCGGGGCTTCAGGCTAGTCTGCTCCCGGGATGGTCATCGGGTTAGCCTGGCATCCGAGGGCCGAGCCTCGGGACCTTCCACTCGTTGGTCGGCCAAGGCTGGCGCAAGCCGAGGCGACCGGTCGGGGCTTCCGGCTAGTCTGCTCCCGGGATGATCATCGGGCTAGCCAGGCATCCGAGGGCCGTCAAGCCTCAGAAAATTCCGCTCGTTGGTCGGCCAAGGCTGGCGCAAGCCGAGGCGACCGGTCGGGGCTTCAGGCTAGTCTGCTCCCGGGATGATCGTCGGGTTAGCCTGGCATCCGAGGGTTGTCAAGCCTCAGGAAATTCCGCTCGTTGGTCGGCCAAGGCTGGCGCAAGCCGAGGCGACCGGTCGGGGCTTCAGGCTAGTCTGCTCCCGGGATGGTCATCGGGTTAGCCTGGCATCCGAGGGCCGAGCCTCGGGACCTTCCACTCGTTGGTCGGCCAAGGCTGGCGCAAGCCGAGGCGACCGGTCGGGGCTTCCGGCTAGTCTGCTCCCGGGATGATCATCGGGCTAGCCAGGCATCCGAGGGCCGTCAAGCCTCAGGAAATTCCGCTCGTTGGTCGGCCAAGGCTGGCGCAAGCCGAGGCGACCGGTCGGGGCTTCAGGCTAGTCTGCTCCCGGGATGGTCATCGGGTTAGCCTGGCATCCGAGGGCCGAGCCTCGGGACCTTCCACTCGTTGGTCGGCCAAGGCTGGCGCAAGCCGAGGCGACCGGTCGGGGCTTCAGGCTAGTCTGCTCCCGGGATGATCGTCGGGTTAGCCTGGCATCCGAGGGTTGTCAAGCCTCAGGAAATTCCGCTCGCTGGTCGTGCGCTTGTCGCTCGCTGCCCGACGGGGTCTCTCCGTGGCCAGCCGCGATCATGTTTCTCCTTTTCTCTAAGCGTTGCCTGGGGGAACACGAGAAGGGCATTAAACGCCAATTAATGCGTTACCTGGGAAATCGGATCGCCAGCTGCTGCTTGCGAGGAGTGTTAGTTGAGCGGCCGCGATACGCGGGTTCTTCGAGGAGGATACGGCCTGGGCGCGAGCGGAGATATGTGGACCTAGGGGTACATGACACCCGGATTGTCCTGCACAAAGAATGCGGTTTAAGGAGAATGACGCTTAGGAAATCGCGGGGAGATACGCCTCGGGAGCCGGAACGGCTCCGGTTTCAATGCGCCTGCATTTATTGGAGCCACCCGCATCGGAACGACCAGGGGGCCGCAGTTTGGCTATAAATATAGGTGCAGGTACGATGGAGTTTGCCAAGCCGGAGCTGTTCAGGTTGCCATGGATCGCGGACCTCCTCCTTGGCATATGACTGAGAGACTCCTGTTGAAGGAAAGGGGAGACGCTCCCCTTGCGACTTCAGCCAACTAGCCGTTTCATCTGGGATCAACAAGGAGGGTCTTCCCGGCGGAACTCCGCTCTAGGCGTTTCATCCGGGATCACATCTCCCCTCCTTGAAGTTCAGCCTCCCGATCGAGCTCTGCACCAGACGCTCAGTCCGGGACCGCGCCTCCGTATGCTCTTCCCCCTCGAATTCCTTCTCTTTCCTACCACTGGGGAGGATGGGAATATCCTTTGGAGGCGGCGTTCCCCTGGGGGCAGCGGGAGCTTCTTCTGCGGCGGCTCCTCGTCTTTTTGGTGAGGTGCTGGATGGCGCCTCCGGTTAGAAGCACCCACTTCCGGTGGGATTGCAGCTGCTTTGGGTTGAGGGTTTGGGATCCTCGGTCCTCAGCTCCACGGATTCTCCACCTCTTCTTTGCTTTCTTTACTCCCTAATTCCCCTCTGGGAATTCCTTGTAATCACACGAGCACGCCATTGTAACCAGAAATTATTGAAATGAAAAGTGTTGCACCTTTTCAAATTGTCTTTCTGGCCTTGTTGTTCTACTGGTAATACATCCGCAGGTTAGCGGAATTCCAGCCCCTTGGAATTTCTCGGCCATCTAGGGCTTCCAACTGGTAGGAGCCAGGTCGGTTTACCCAACGAACTTTATACGGGCCTTCCCAATTCGGCGCTAGCTTCCCACCTTCCGTATGTTGAGATGCCTTGGCTCGCCTCAGCACCAGATCTCCAATTCTAAAAAGCTTCGGTCGGACTTTGGAGTTGTAATATCGGGCCACCCTCCGCTGATACATTGCCATCCGAACCTGCGTCATTTCCCTTGCTTCTTCCAAGAGATCCAGGTTCCCTCGGAGTTGCTCCGAGTTGGCCTCGGGTCGGTGTGCGGCTACCCGAGGTGAGGGAAGTCCGAGCTCTACGGGGACAACGGCTTCCGTGCCATAGGTTAGGCTGAAAGGCGTCTCCCCGGTAGGAGTCCGATGCGTGGTCCGATACGCCCAAAGGACATTCTCGAGTTCCTCGACCCAAGCTTGCCCCGTCCGTCCGATCCGCGCTTTGATACCTTGGAGGATTGTCCGATTTGTGACCTCGGCCTCGCCGTTGGTTTGGGGATGCGACACGGACGTGAACCGATGTTCGATCCCGAACTCCTCGCAGAAGTCTCGGAAATGCTTGTTATCAAACTGTCGACCGTTATCCGAGATGAGGACCCGAGGTACCCCAAATCGGACAATGATGTTCTTCTTTACCAACTTCCGGACTTGCGCCTCCGTGATGGTGGCCAGTGGCTCTGCCTCCACCCACTTGGTGAAGTAGTCGATGGCGACAATCAAAAATTTCCGCTGGGCCGAAGCGATGGGGAATGGTCCGAGGATATCCATTCCCCACTGTGCAAAGGGCCAGGGGGCGGTGATTGGCGCCAAGGGAACAGAGGGGACTCTCTGGATGTTGGCGTGGCGCTGGCAGGCGTCGCATTTCCGTACGTGATCCTTTGAGTCTTCCAATAAGGTCGGCCAATAGTAGCCTTGCCTCATGATCTTATGTGCCAGGGACCTAGCCCCCAGGTGCGATCCGCAGATGCCTTCGTGGACTTCGCTGAGGGCGTAAGCCGCTTCCGAAGGGCGGAGGCACCTTAAGAGGGGGGCGGTGAACGAGGTCCGATACAGCCTCCCTTCGTAGAGTACGTAGTGGGCGGACTTCATAACAAGTCGCCGAGCTTGATCTTCATCTTCGGGGAGGATCCCTTCGGCGAGGTAAGCTACAAGCGGGTCCATCCAAGATGGTTCCGGATCAATTGCCATTACCGCTTCAGCCTCGCCGATGCTCGGGGCATCTAGGGTCTCCAGGTATATCGCCCTTGACAGGTTGTGTGCCTCAGCGCCCACCAAGCGGGACAACCTGTCGGCCCTAGCATTTTCGCTCCTTGGGACCTGCTGAATGTCAATACTGCCGAGGTCGGGAATGAGTGCTTGCACCTTCCGGACGTAGCTCTGCATGGTCGGGCTCCGTGCCTCGAACTCCCCTCGAACCTGCCCGACCACCAGCTGGGAGTCGGTGAAGACCTTCAGACGCCGGATGCCGAGCTCCTTGGCGAGTTTGAGTCCCGTGACTAGGGCCTCGTACTCCGCCTCATTGTTGGTCACTGGAAATCCGAACCTCAAGGCATACTCGGCTATCACTCCATCGGGATTGGTAAGGACCAGCCCAGCCCCTCCACCTTCAGGGTTCGACGACCCGTCAATGTGGAGCGTCCAGATCGGGAGATCGAGGCTGGGTGTTTCCGGCGGCCTAGGTTCCGCCTCCTGCACAGTGCACTCAGCGAGAAAGTCCGCGAGCACCTGGGCCTTGATGGCGGGCCGGGGCTGGTAGCGGATGTCGAACTCACCAAGTTCTACTGCCCACTTCACCAGCCGTCCCGCATTCTCAGGATTGCTGAGGATCTGCCGCAGTGGTTGATCGGTCAAAAGGGTGACAGAATGAGCCTGGAAATAGGGGCGAAGCCTCCTGGTCGCAGTCAGCAGCGCGAAGGCGATCTTTTCAGCCTTCGTGTACCGCGTCTCGGCATCCCGGAGGACTCGGCTGGTGTAGTACACGGGCTTCTGAAGTTTTGCCTCTTCCCGAACCAGTACTGCGCTGACTGCGGTTGGGGAGACCGCCAGGTAAAGGTAGAGCATCTCCCCCTCTTGCGGCTTGGACAGCAGGGGAGGAGACGCCATGTACTCCTTGAGCTGGTCGAACGCCACTTGACATTCAGCCGTCCAGAGGAAGTCTTTCGGGCGCTTCAACACCTTGAAGAACGGTTGGCAGCGTTCGGCCGATTTTGCCACAAATCGTCCGAGCGCGGCGACCCTCCCAGCGAGCTCCTGAACCTCCTTCACTTTGGTCGGAGGGGACATATCTTGGATGGCCTTGATTTTGTCCGGGTTGGCCTCGATCCCCCGCTGGTTGACAATGAAGCCGAGGAACCTCCCGGCCGAAGCACCAAAGGCGCACTTCGCTGGGTTTAGCTTCATACGAAACTTCCGCAAGGTGGCGAAGGTCTCCTCCAGATCCGCAATGTGCTGATCCGGATGGCGGCTCTTTACCAGCATATCGTCCACGTACACCTCCATGTTCCGGCCGATCTGCTCCTTGAAGATTTTATTGACGAGGCGCTGGTAAGTAGCGCCAGCGTTCTTCAGACCGAAGGGCATTACCTTGTAACAGTACAGCCCCCTGTCTGTTATGAAGGCCGTTTTCTCCTCGTCCTGTGGAGCCATCATTATTTGGTTGTAGCCGGAGAAGGCGTCCATGAAAGACAGCAGCTGATATCCGGAAGTCGCGTCGACCAGTTGGTCTATTCGCGGAAGCGGAAAGCTATCCTTGGGGCACGCCTTGTTCAGGTCGGTGTAGTCGACGCACATCCTCCACTTTCCGCTCGCCTTCCGGACAAGTACGACGTTTGCCAGCCACTCGGGGTAGCTCACTTCCCTTATGAAACCTGCCTCCAAGAGTTTGTCTACCTCCTGGTCGACCACCCGGATCCGATCCGGGGCACAGTGTCTCTTCTTTTGCTTTACTGGTCGGTGGGTCGGGTCGACGTTGAGGGCGTGAGAAATGACCTCCGGGTCGATCCCAGGTACATCGGCCGCCGACCAGGCAAACACATCAGCATTGGCTCGGAGGAATTCCACTAACCGGAGCCGAGCTTCCAAGTCGAGGTTGGCACCGACCCGGACCGTGCGGTCCGGGCGGCCTTCTTCGAGGGGAACTTCGATTACGCCCTCGGCCGGCTCCCCGTGCCGCAAGGCCACTTCGTCTCTGGCGTCAAGGGACTCGACGCTTAGGGCCTCCATGGGCTTCTTCCCTTTGAGAGTTGCTAGGAAACACTGCCGTGCGGTTGGTTGGTCACCTCGGACCTCTCCAATCCCGGCCGCCGTGGGGAACCGCATGAGCAAATGGTAGGTAGAAACCACCGCGCGAAGGGCGTTCAGTCCGGGTCGTCCGAGGATAGCGTTGTAGGCCGAGGGGACACGGACGACCAAGAACCCGAGTCGCACCGTGGCTTCTGCGGGTGCAACGCCCGCAGTCACAGGCAGCTCAATGACACCTTCGGCCGAGATAGCG
Source organism: Phoenix dactylifera (assembly GCF_051530095.1). Taxonomy (NCBI): domain Eukaryota; kingdom Viridiplantae; phylum Streptophyta; class Magnoliopsida; order Arecales; family Arecaceae; genus Phoenix; species Phoenix dactylifera. Next base: position 18,081,319 of record NC_143201.1, read on the forward strand.
TCTCCAGTGAATCCTATGAGGGGGGTGGATGTTTTGTGCAACAATTGTCGGGACAAGCTCATCTTTTGGAAGGCCTCGTAATACAAGATATCAGCTGAGCTTCCACTATCCACAAGAACACGCCTTACATCATAGTTCGCCATAGTGAGAGAGATCACCATGGCGTCATCGTGGGGAGTCTGAACCCCCTTTACATCTTCATCACAAAAAGCGATTACATTTCCGACCCGCTGCCTCTTCGCGACGGCCACTCCTGATGCTTCCGCCGAGCCCCCTGCGTTCCTCACGGGCCGAGAGCAGCCCCCAGTGATGGTGTGGATCACTCCCGCAACGGGTCGATTCTGCTCCCGAGGCTCCTGAGGGGCCGGGTCGGCCGGACGCGGGTCTGCCGGGGGACGTCGGTCGTTTACATATCGACCGAGACGCCCTCGGCGAATGAGAGCCTCGATCTCGTCCCGAAGCTGGAAGCAGTCTTCGGTATCGTGGCCGTGGTCTCGGTGGTACTCACAGTATGCCCGAGAAGGCCTCCTCCCAGGGATCTTCTTCATCTGCCTCGGGACCGGGAGGTCCTCCCGCCTCTTGACCTCCATGAGGATCTGGGCCCGGGGGGCCAGGAGTGGGGTGTACCGGTTGAAGCGTCGGTGCGGAGAACGAGGGCGTGTGGCGCCGTGGTTCCTTGCTGGTGACGGGCTTCTGCGCCGGCGTTGAGGCGTCGGGCTCCTCCTCTGGGGTGCCTCTTTTCGCCTTTTCTTCCCGGGCTTTAGAGGGGCCTCGGCGGCCTCCTTGTTCCGGTAGGAGGCTGCCTCCTCGGCGTCTGCATACTGGTTTGCCCGAGATAACAGCTCCGGGAAGCTCCGCGGCAGGCGTTTGTTCAGGGAGAAGGTGAGTCTGCCCTTCCGGAAGCCACGCTTCAGGGCTGAGAGAGCCACTTCCTGGCTCAGGTTCCGGACCTCCAGTGTAGCCTTGTTGAAGCGGGTGAGATAATCCTGCAGGCTTTCTCCCTCGTTTTGCCGGACATCAAAGAGGGAGTCGGAGACCAGTCGCCGCCTGCTACTGACGGCGAAATGGCTGATGAAGAAGCGGGTGAACTGGTCGAAGGACTGGATGGAGTTAGCCTCCAGGCCGGCGAACCATGCCCTTGCCGGGCCACGGAGGGTCGCCGGGAAGGCCTTGCAGAGGAGCGGATCCGATGCTCCATGGAGGAGCATAAGAGTCCTGAAACTCTCCACGTGGTCCCGCGGGTCCGCCGCCCCGTCGTAGGGTTCGATCGCCGGCATTTTGAACCCCGGCGGGTTCGGGGTCCGCAGGATCCTCGAGGCAAGCGCCGGCTGGGAGGAGATCTCCAAGTCAGCGAAGGGATCTTTGGAGTGGCCCTTCAGGACCTGGAGTTGTCTGTGGAGATCGTCCACCCGCCGGTCCAGGGAGCGCGACCGGTGGGTGGGGGACAAGGAGCGGCGCGAGGGGGACCGACTGGAGTGCGGGCCCCTCGAGGACTGGGGTGTCTGAGAACGCGCCCGGGTCCGCCTCTCGTACCCCGCACAGCTCCGATGAGAAGGTCCTGGCAGAATGGACCGCACTCGAGAATCCTCCTCGCGCCGGCGCTCCTCTCCATGGGAGAGGAAGGAGCGCGGGTTGTGAGGAAGAGGCGAGTGCTCGGGGGGCAGCGGCTCCTGAGCCCGTTGCGGCACCCGAGAGATCACGCCCTGCAGATTCTGCACTGCCTCCGCGAGGGTGCGAACCTGCTGGGCTAGCTGGTCGAACTGGGCAGCTTCGACCGTCTGAATGGGAGAAGGGGCGGTGGAGTGCTGCTGAGAGTGCGTTGGGGACGCAGCAGCCTCTCGGCCGGAGGCGCGAGAGGCTCCGCGACCGGAAGCATTGGAAGCTCCACGACCACCTCGCCGTGCCATTACGATCGTTCTAAGATTCGGGCCCTTCCTCTAGCGCCAACTGTTGCTGGTGGTCCAAACCGAGAACGATTGGCACTGCGGTGTGAGCGGGGTTCCGTCTGAGTTGTCTTGGTTGGTGTTGGTTGCGCTCCACCTTCCGCCAAGAAACCTGCAAACAAGCCTTGCACCACCACCAGGGTGGTGATGGCCCTCCGACGGTCAAGTCAGAGGAGATTGGAGGAGGAGGAGAGGTGATAATCGCAAGTAAGAGAGTGCTCTGGGAGATATTGCTCACCTCCCCCCCTTTCTCCCCCCAGCCGCATATATACCTGGCTGGGGGGTCTCTCAGGGGGGGTTCGTTATCGTGGGGCACGATGGTGTGGCCACTGACATGGCCGTTATAGGGCGTCGTGGAGCAGCACCGGGTACGGCCACGTCAGGGCATAGTGGGGCTCCGCTTTGTACGGCTGATGCAGGAGATCGTGGAGCAGCATCGGATACAGCCGTTGCAGGGAGTAGTGGAGCAGGAGGCCGCGGCGTGCCTCTGGGGAATAGCCTGTCGTTATCAAGAGATCTCCGACTCGGGGTCGGAGCGCTGGATCAAGGGGCAGCCGACTCGGGGTCGGGCTGCGGAGCCGAGGATATCCGACTCGGGGTCGGATTGCTGGATCAAAGGGCAGCCGACTCGGGGTCGGGCTGCGGAGCCGAGGACGTCCGACTTGGGGTCGGAGCGCTGGATCAAAGGGCAGCCGACTCGGGGTCGGGCTGCGGAGCCGAGGACGTCCGACTCGGGGTCGGATTGCTGGATCAAAGGGCAGCCGTAGTCTTCCTGGGCGCGCGTGCCGGTCACGTGGGGCATGGCGGCTTATTTCCCCCGTAACAATATTATATTATGAAAAATTAATTTATACTAATAATTATAATATTTTATACCTTTATTTTTGTATTATACTATAAATATAATATCATATTATATTATATCATAATACATTAATATGTTATGTTAAATAATTTAATATTATGTTATATTATGGAAAATTAATTTATACTAATAATTATAATATTTTATACCTTTATTATTGTATTATACTATAAATATTGTATTATATTACATTACATTATAATACATTAATATGTTATTTTAAATAATTTAATATTATGGTATATTATGGAAAATTAATTTATAATATTAATTATAATATTTTATACCTTTATTTTTGTATTAAACTATAAATATAATATCATATTATATTATATCATAATACATTAATATGTTATGTTAAATAATTTAATATTATGTTATATTATGAAAAATTAATTTATACTAATAATTATAATATTTTATACCTTTATTTTTGTATTATACCATAAATATAATATCATATTATATTATATCATAATACATTAATATGGTATGTTAAATAATTTAATATTATGTTATATTATGAAAAATTAATTTATACTAATAATTATAATATTTTATACCTTTATTATTGTATTATACTATATATTACATTACATTATAATACATTAATATGTTATTTTAAATAATTTAATATTATGTTATATTATGAAAAATTAATTTATAATATTAATTATAATATTTTATACCTTTATTATTGTATTATACTATAAATATTGTATTATATTACATTACATTATAATACATTAATATGTTATTTTAAATAATTTAATATTATGTTATACTATGAGAAATTAATTTATACTAATAATTATAATATTTTATACTTTTATTATTGTATTATATTATAAATATAATATATATTACATTATATCATAATACATTAATATGTTATGTTAAATAATTTAATATTATGTTATATTATCAAATATTAGTTTACTCTAATAATTATATTACTATTATGCTATATTAACATAATATTATTTTATATTACAATAATATTATACTATATCGTATATTTATGTATTAATTTATGTTATGTTTTATTATGTTGTGTTGTATAATACTATGCAATGTCCTTTATGGTAATTTTGTCATATAAAAGTACTTTCTCAGTTTGTTTACCAAACACAAAACAAAGTACCACAGCACTTTACGAAGTAGAGTTGTTGGTACAAAACAAAGTACCAAAACAATGTCCTAAGGCCCTGTTTGGGGAGCTGTTGGCACTAGAGCTGTTGAAAGTAGAGTTGTTGGAAGTAGAGCTGTCTGAAGTAGAGCTGTTATAAAAAGCTGTTTGCTGTTTGGTAACTACATTCGTAAAGTGCTGTGGTACTTTGTTTTATGTTTGGTAAACAAACTGAGAAAGTACTTTTATATGACAAAATTACCATAAAGGACATTGCATAGTATTATACAACACAACATAATAAAACATAACATAAATTAATACATAAATATACGATATAGTATAATATTATTGTAATATAAAATAATATTATGTTAATATAGCATAATAGTGATATAATTATTAGAGTAAATTAATATTTGGTAATATAACATAATATTAAATTATTTAACATAACATATTAATGTATTATGATATAATGTAATATATATTATATTTATAATATAATACAATAATAAAAGTATAAAATATTATAATTATTAGTATAAATTAATTTCTCATAATATAACATAATATTAAATTATTTAAAATAACATATTAATGTATTATAATGTAATGTAATATAATACAATATTTATAGTATAATACAATAATAAAGGTATAAAATATTATAATTAATATTATAAATTAATTTTCCATAATATAACATAATATTAAATTATTTAAAATAACATATTAATGTATTATAATGTAATGTAATATAATATAATATTTATAGTATAATACAATAATAAAGGTATAAAATATTATAATTATTAGTATAAATTAATTTTCTATAATATAACATAATATTAAATTATTTAACATAACATATTAATGTATTATGATATAATATAATATGATATTATATTTATAGTATAATACAAAAATAAAGGTATAAAATGTTATAATTATTAGTATAAATTAATTTTCCATAATATAACATAATATTAAATTATTTAATATAACATATTAATGTATTATTATATAATATAATATGATATTATATTTATAGTATAATAAAAAATAAAGGTATAAAATATTATAATTATTAGTATAAAATAATTTTCCATAATAATTTCCCATAATTTTCCATAAAATAATTTTCTGCGGTCCAGGGGCTCTTCTTCGTGGTCCACGCTCGAGGAGAACCTCAGCGCGGGCCGCGAGGTTGATGATAAAAAAAAAACAATAGATTGATTTTGGAAGGTATGGAAAAGGATTAAAATTTTTTTCTTCTAAAATGTGGTTCAAGAGATGCATACAAAAATTGAAAAGAAAAATACCTTTTCTTACGGAAGGGAGTCTGACGGCTAGGGTTCTTGGCTACAGCAGATTTTTAGGTTTATAAAGGGACAAACTATGTAATTATGTTATTTTAATATGGGTATTTTTGTCAAAAATACAGCTTTCTGAAAAAGCTGAAACAGCTTCCTTCCAAAAGCTTCAAATTGGAGCTTCCTCCTAAAAGCTGTTTTCAGCTTCCCGCAAAAGCTGAAACAGCTTTTTGAAAAATTTACCAAATACAGTTTTTCATCTAAAAGTACTTTTGGAGGGCCAGAAAGTGCTTTCTGGCCCTCCAAAAGCTCCCCCAAACAGGGCCTAAAAGTGAAAGTAAAAGCATGATCTCCATCAACGAAGAATTGTAATGGTCCAAATAACTATTATGATAATATTACCAACCAGCCCAACATATACTTAAATAACTTAATTAGGGATCACGTGTGCCATAATTTTAGAGAACTAATTATTTATAGAAATATAAAAGGACCACAACATAATCCACTGTTGTTGAAAAATCTAGATATGAAAACTTTGAGCAAGGCTTGTTGAAGTTATGCTTCAACACCTAACTAGAGGAGTTTTCCCGACTACTTCGACATTTATTTTGATGCCTCGTCAAAAATATCTTTTGCAAAAGAAAAGGACATTTTAAAAACATCTAAAAAAAAAAAAGCATTAGAGCACAATCTCTTAAATGCTATGTCTATGAAAAATTAGATATATTAATTAATTAAACATATTTTAATGTAGAGGTACAAATAGATATGATCAAAATTAGTTAAGCAATACAAACTTCAACTAAACCATCTAACAAACACAAGTAACGCGCCTTTGGCCAACTACAGTTAGTGTCGATGCTGAGGAGGGTCTACATGTCTGTGATCTCATGTCCCCTGGGGAGGCCGGCTGGGATGAGATTCGATTGGCCCGCCTCTTCGGAGAGCATCTGGCGGAAAGGGTTCGTTCTCTCTCCCTACCTCGGAGTGGTGGACCAGATGTACGAGTGTGGGGTTCCTCGACCAGTCCTAGAGTCCGGATGAGTGATCTTTCTCGCATTCTTAGGCAGGAGTATGAACCTGATCTTGATTGCGCCTGGATTTGGCGATTGGGCCTCCTCCCGAGGGTCGCGTTGTTCCTCTGGAAGGTGGCTTGAGACCGGCTCCCTACGAGAGCTGTACTTGGTGGACGAGGAGTGAGGATCCCATTGGAGTGTGGGGTGTGCGGTGCGGTCGAGACGGTAGACCATGTCCTGTTTCGGTGCACATGGGCGAGGGATACTTGGCGCCTGGCAGGGGTCCCACAGTTGGTTTGGAGCTGTAGGGACCAGTTCTTACAGTCCATGCATCAGGGCTCGGAGTCCCCGACGCTTAGTCAGGTGGTGGTTCGAGCGAGCTGTACTGCCTACCAGATCTGGTTGGCCAGGAACGCTCGTACATTCGGCGAGCGACATATGTCGCCGAGATTTGTGGTCGAGAGTGCCCGCTGTCAGGCGGCAGAGCTGTGTCACATCACCCCCGTTGGAGGGACCTTGATAGCTCGGGACATCTGGAGCTCCCACTCTGCTTCGGCAGCTTTCCGCACGGTGTTTTTCACCTGGGAGCCCCCACCCCCGAGTTTCCTCAAGGTCAACTTTGATGGGTCAGTCTTGGACGGTGGCACTAAGGGAGGCGCGGGTTTCGTTATTTGGGACCCGTCTGCTAGGGTTGTGGCTGCCGGGGGTAGTCAGTTATTTGACACCTCGGTACCGAGTGCGGAGCTGAGAGCTGCCTGGGCGGGCCTTTGCCACGCCCGGTGTGTGTTACAGGCCAGGTCTATCATCCTGGAGGGTGATTCTGCTACCGTTATTAGTTGGATCCAGGGAGGACCTAGGGGTGGCGGTAGCGACCATCCCTTGCTCTGGGACATTTGGGCTATGGTGAGGGATGGAGGGGCCTTTCAGGCCAAGCATATTTACCGTGAAGCCAATGGTGCGGCAGATTGGGTGGCTGCGTATGTAGCTAGTCATTCCGGAGGCACTTTGTGGACTGTAGATGGGGAGCTGCCTTTGGCACTCCGAGGTATCCTATTTTTTGACTTTATTGGGTGTATCCGTACCCGTCGGGTATGATCTATCCGCATTAGCAAACAAAAAAAAAAAAAAAAAACACAAGTAACTAAGTTTAATGCCACAATTTAGATAATGATTACACATATCTAAGATAGAAAATTGGAGACTATCTCAATAATAATGCCTTTATCACACCACTAACTGCTTTATAACGGTAAATGGTAAGTCTTGAAGCTGATTACTTCATCCAACCATCCACCTACTCTCGCACGTGCGACTCACGTACGAGATGCCACCTCGGACGGGCGACTTGGAGCTCCCCGCTCCCCGAAGAGCCATCGCCGCCCAACCTCCACCCTTCCAGGATAAACCCAGGTGCCACAGCATATCCCGCCACGTGTCCTTCCACTCGGATCCTTCCCATGAATATTCTCCAGGATAATCTCTTTGCTCATTTTTCTTTTATTTTGATTAACAAGGAAATTTACAGTTACAGAAGAGCGACAAGGAATATTCCACGGTAAATGCTCCAAGTAATTAATTTTCCAAGTGGAATTTTAGAATTTAACCCGGTATTTATGCTTTTTTTCATCATGAGAAATGGGCCCCACAATCTCTTTCTTCCTCCTATAAAGCCCACTTAATCCCCTGAACTCCACGACCATCAACCCGTCGCCTACTCTCTCTCTCCCCTCTCTCCCTCCCTCTCCCTCTAGAGCTTTTGAAGGAAACTGAGATCGATATATGACCGGCAGATGGCGGTGTTCACCCGGGCGAAGAGGGTGACCGACCCGCTGGACGACAAGGTGAAGGCCCGGCTCCGCGGCGACGACGCCCACGGGATGACCGGCTACGCCGGTAGCAGCAGCGGCAGCGAGCACGACGCCGCCCCCTGCCTCTCCGACCTCGTCCACGCCTTCCTATTCGAGAACGCCGCCGGCTCCCCCTCCGCCGCTGGAGACGCCTCCGACCGTGACGCCACCTCCGACGAGGATGACGCCGGCGATCGCGCAGCCGCCGCCGCGGAGACTGTCCGGGATTTGCTCAACCCGCCGGCGGAGAGGGACCCTTTCCGGGCTCGGCTGGCCTTTGATGTCCTCTCGGCGGCGGAGGCCTTCTCTGGGGTGAGAAAGAACGGATCGGCCTTTAGGCGGGCGGTGATGGCGAAGCTGAGGGTGGCGGGGTACAATGCCGGGATCTGCAAGACGAGGTGGGAGGCCTCCGGCAAGGTCACCGCCGGGACATACGAGTACATCGACGTGGTGGCGGCGTCGGCGGAGAGGACCGGGGAGTCGAGGTACATCGTGGACGTGGAGTTCGCGGCGGAGTTCGAGGTGGCGCGGGCGACGGAGGAGTACGCGCGGGTGCTGGCAGAGCTGCCGCGGGTGGCGGTGGCGAGGGCTGAGGCAGTGCGGCAGGTGGTGCGGGTAGTGGCGGGCGCGGCACGGCGGTCATTCCGGAGCCGTGGGCTGCACGTGCCGCCGTGGCGGAAGAGCCGGTACATGCTCGCCAAGTGGCTCGGGCCGTACCGCCGGACGGTGAACCCAGTGCCGGCCTCCTCTGGTGCCACCGTGGGAGGCGGCGGGGCGGAGGTGAAGTGCCGGGCCGTGGGGTTCCCGGCGTTGGCGGCGGCGTCGGGGAGGCTCGTGCCTCCGGCCCCCCGGACGAGGTAGAAGAAAGCGCTAGAGATTTTTTTTATTTTATTTAAGAAAGGAGCGAGTTCTTTTTTTTCTTTTCGTTAGATTTTGAACTTGAATCAGTAGGGAGGGCTGGGAATGGCCGCGGCGGAGGGCAGCGATCCGTGGAGCGGCGCATAATAGCGTGATGACGTGTCAGTTGCTGACGTGGAGGTATGAGATGACGTGGCAGCCACTTGAATGGTCGACAAGGTCACAATTAACAATTACGTAGTTTTTTTTTGTTTTTGTTTAATCCTTGCAGAGTTATGTACAGGATGGGAAGAGGAAGGCAGGTAAAGGTTTTCTTTTTTTTTTTTTTTTGGCATATGCACCCTTATGGTATTTAGATATAAATCATTGGAAAATAATGGCTCCTGCACTTTTATCTTAAATCTCTTTTAGAAACCAATAACATTATCACTAACCGGTTCATTTACATAACGAAATGAAACAAAAACTCTAGTACAGTACCCTTTAGTTGAGCCAATAACATTATCGCCGATCAGTTCATTTAAATAATGAAACCAAACAAAAACTTTAGTACAATAATTGTTAGTTGAGCCAAAAAAAAAGAAAAAAAAGAATGTAACATCCTTATAATATTCGAAATTTTATGTGTACCTTTCAAAAAAATCAAAAATTTATAAATATATTTTTTCAAAATTCGGAAACTATAGACATTGTTCTATGATTAAATGGTATTTTTCAAATATCAAATAACGTTGCAACGTTACTTTACTTATTGCCTCTTCAAGCGTTTTTTCCAGTGATAAATTAAGTGATTTTCAATCTAAACAAACTAAAATTGAAATGATAAAGGGATGTGAAACAATGGAAAGGATATAAAATTGGAATAAAAAAACAGATTTTTAAAAAGGAAACCATATTGCTATGTGTTTTTTGAGGATAGATATGCAACTAAGGAACTTGGAGTGATGTAAATGCAAACTTCTCTCAAAAATGTCTATGGAACATAAGGTTGGCATGGGACCGTTGACAAGCAAGGAATTCACATATAAATAAGATAATGTGTAGGTGGTGTAAGGTCGTGTGAATCATTATTCTGTCACTTCCTGATCTGATGGCTACTAACCTTGCATGGGTCCCACGTGAAATTGACGTAAAGATGGCATCTCTACTTGCGCGTAGCTTCATGGCATTTTTTTTCCATTTAATAAATGAAAAGATTTTTTTCTTTTTTCAAAGAAAAAAGAATGGTGAAAACTTGCGTTCCAACTATCGAACTCGCTATTAACTATAACAAGATATCGTCCTTAAACGACGATGGGACATAGATAATTTATAATAATAATATGGATAAGGCAAGCATCATTTATAATAGAAGTTGTACCATATTATAATATTCCATGCATAGCACCATGTGGATGAGTTCAAAACTTCACACCCACTCATAAAAGCCATGGTCTTTCCCATGGGGGCGGGGGGCAGAGTCCCAATGAGAAATTGCGAGAGGCTGGCCTTGCAAACAAACCAACTTCAAATAGTTGGCAGCAAATAGAAAGATTTGCAGGCTCAAGCTCAAGTGGGCAAATAGTTTGCTTGGAAGCTAGCAGGCTTAAATAAATCTACGAGTTTAAGCTCAGCTACCCTCAAAAACATGAAATGACCTATTAAGAGGGCTTAAATAGGTTAATATTCAGCCTACTTTAGCTTGGTTCACACCGAGTATAATTTGCTTGCTGGCTATGAAATCTTAGTGTATTTTGGTGTAAATATGTAAATTGGTTTTGACAATTCTTTGGGTGACTCCAATTAATATTTAGTCGATATTAAAAATGAGCGCATCAAAAAAAAAAAAAAAAAGATGCCATGTACTTGTTACATAAAATTAAAGGAGAACAAGACAAGTTGTATCCCACTAAGGTCAATTTTATATAACATGATATGTAGGCTGCATAGTGATAATAAGAAGATGGTCTAAGTTGCAATTTGGTGACCAAGCTCATATGAGCAAACCTTACATTTGGTTGCGAAACAATTTTGTTTGTATATCAAACTTACTGTGCTAGTTGCCTATTGATAACCGATATATCTTTGAAATTGTGAATGTGCACTGAATCTACCAAACCCTAGTCCATCTCAAAACTAGCCAAATTTCATGTAATGACTTGATTTTAAAAGTCGAGCTAGAATTGGCAAGCTTAACAATATCTTTTTCCTGGAGAAAGCTAGCTTAACAATATTTAATGCGATTAATAGTGGGTCACTAATGCTTTAGCTATTATTTCTCCAACAACAAATGAATGACGCCTTCTTATATGTGTTTAATTAGGGAACAAGATACAAACTCTTGATAATATCCATGTTTGCCAACAAATGTACCTGCAATAATTCATGAGAGACATTAATATTTGGCCCCTCAGTTAAGGGACACAACTTGGTGACCTGAGATGGTACCAATAATAACTATGTGTGGTTTATGGAGTGTGATGATCTTGGACCTTGGCCCTTATAATGAATTAGTGACTATCACTGCCCTTTGTGAACTAGGATTTGCCTCCCTTATGCTTAGCAACCAGATGTTTTATGCTCAAATATTTATGGGAACAATTTATTTAGAAATCTTGTATCGGTGGTAGATTGACAGATCAAAACATCGTACACTTAGAAAGATGGCTCCCGATACTTTGGTTGTTGCAGCAGCTACTGTTGCATCAGAGGCTGCATTTGGCACAGAATTATTGATGAGACACGGCCTTGGTTGCTTTCAAATATTGTAGAGACCTTGGTTTGCATAGATAATTGATTATTTTTTTTTTTGGTACAACGGTCGCTCACGTTAAGCTGGCATGAGTGCAACCAACTAAGCATGATTGATTGAATCTCCAAAAAAAAACAAAAGCAAGCATTTTGATCATATTATTTTCAACCAAAAGATTTCGTTACTTATCAATAGTATTGGTCGAATTTTGTAATAGTTGTCGAGGAATCTCCAATGGAGATAAAGTGAAATGCTGCTTCAATATCATTCTCTCCTGAATAGGTAATTTGTAGACCCATAGTTCTTTTTAAATTGTTAGTTCTAAACTTTGAGTAGAACTATATTAATTATTGCAGGTCCACTTTTTCTAAGCTCAAGATGTTTACCTATTGGATGGAGTAATGTGGATATGTTATGTGAATGGAGTTATAAATCTAATTGATCTTGTCATGTCGCGGAGCTATGAACTTGTGCATTTTGTTTCCTTATGACTGTAAATCATAAGGCAACAAAATGTATTTGAAGTTGAAGCTACAAAAGTATTTGAAGTTGCTCCACAGTAACTCAGAAAGCACATTGGAAACACATTCTTTGGATCTAAACATGAGAAAGCAAAAGATTTTACTAGCTTTTCAGCTAACTCCATATTTAACAGCAGATATTGTACTATTCTCATTTCTGCATCGCAGTTTAGGACTAGAATCTTATTCTTCAGTTTGATACTCCTTGATGTAAATATACGTGGTTAATTATCGAATTCTCTTTAGACCTTGATATTCATGCATCTTCCAAATGCTTGGAAAAATATCTAGTTGTATTCAGATAGCTTCACAAGAAATTTTGCATGTTATACAACTTGACATCTTCTGTTTCAATCTTCTATTCATTCATTTTTCTCTGCAATTCACATATAATTCAACTTGGAACCACTTTACATGTATTACAAAAGCAGGGATGTTTTGCAGCCAAGCAATATGTTGCAGTGCAAATCTGTTGCCTCGCGCAATTTGGCTTTCTGCTGTATTCGAAGATCATATTGTTTTGAACATTTGCCTCGGCCCAAGGAGCCTAAATCTTGGTTAGATCCGAATGTTAGCAACTGGAGAGCTTGAGGTGGATTTCATGTCCTTCTCTTGAAAATATAAAGATCATTACCCGAAATCCAGGATGCGCAATGAGAGCATCGGGGAAGCTACAAAAATTCGACAAAAAAAAAAAAAAATTGCCAATGCAAAATTAGCAAGCAATCAAGGCAGTATCTCATTAATAGTCTGCGACAGTTGCCAAAGACTAGTGGAAAACCAAAGCTTGAAATTAAACAATGGATTATAACAAAGGTAAAGAAAATAAAATTACAAACAAATAGTTCTTTGCATGGCTATGATCAGGATGCTTCGCATCTTGACGTGGAGGAATTCTGTCTATTTAGTTACATAAATGTATTAGTTCTCTGTTTAAGAAATTATCTCGGTTTTTTTTTTTACTTGGGATATGGGGAACTATGATATAATTGTAGTTTTGTAATTATCATCTAGATTTTTTATTTTTTATTTTTTTTGAGAGAGAGAGAGAGAGAAAGAAGCCATTTTGGAATGTCAGAGGCTCCCACAGCTTAATTTTAACATATATATTTGTTAGTTAGCATAAAATTTCTAACTTCTCTTTTGTTCTTCAAATGAAGCACAGGTAGGTGGAAGAGACTCGAGAACGGCTCACATGAGCTCTGGGTGAAAACATCATCACAAAGAAATCTGTGTATCCTTATATTAAACTAAAGAATTCGGATTCAACGTTATAGGATTCTAGGACACATCTTCTTGTTCCGTTGTTAGATATTTTGTTTGCTGATTCTCATGGATGTACCTATACTCGTTTGGTTTAATTTATCTGATTTACCATTAAAAAAAAATTATCTATCCAGTTATTACACTCCAAAGAAAACCATGGTATACAGATTCATATAAACAATGGAACAATGAATGGTGTAACCATCATTAAAGTAAGATCGGTCTTCATAAAATAGTGCCTTTTAATAAAAAGAGAACTTAATCACATCATTTAGTAGGTGTAAGAGCCGCAAAAAGATTTCAGAACACAAAAATGAAAGAGGAAGAAAAACTATGGCTTGGGAGACAGAATAAAAAACCTAGAAAAAAATCCTAGCACCAATCTGAACTTTTTGTTGATTTCTTGCTGAGACGACCAATGGAAGGATTTATAAAAAGAAGAAAGAATGAGTTATTGCTTCTTATTGAAATATTAACAAAGGTAAACAAGTCTTTTTGTTGACCCGGGCAGACCACAATCCCTGATAAATTCAAGATTCCAACACACCACCCCTCCCAAACAAAAAAAAGAAAAAAAAAACTTAGCTAAAAATCAAAAATAAAACAAACTAGGAAGAAAATTGTTCTTCCTCTTTCTCAAGTCCTAGCCTCTTCTCCATATAAAATTGACGTGAAATTGGGTAGACAGGATCTAATCAGGCCAGACCTGACTAATCAAAATATGCAATCCTAATCTAATCTAAATCGACAATGAATCTAATTAAAGAAAGAATATAAAGCAAATTTACTATCAGATCCAGTACTAATAAACTTTTTCATTATAATAAAGATCTGCACAACTCTACACCAGAACATATCAATCTTCCCTTGTGGTGCCTCCTAAGCAGTGCACTTTTAGGTATGGATGGTATGGGACTTGTTACAAGGGAAAAATTAGTGGAGACCATAACAAATGGTTTGTAGACTGTGGATATAACCACCAAGAGTAAATCTGCAATCCCACAATTTGCTCCTATGCACATCTCTCTCACATGCACCAAAATATTGCATTCTAAGATGAAGAGTTTTGCAAACCATGTATCTTTTATAGGCAGCATGCTGGTTCTAGATTATTCTTTTAATAATTAGATAGATGCACCTTTTTATTTGTCTTTATTGATTCAGAAGTTTCAAGATAGATTGCCTATATATCCCATTAAACTTATGTGCTGAAGGTTCAAGAAAGTTATCATATTCTTTTAACAATTAGATAGACATGCTTTTTTTTTTTGTTTTCCTTATTTATTTAGAAGTTTCGAGAGAAACTGCCCATATATCCAATTAAAATTATGGGTTGAAGGCTCGAGAAAATTATCACATTCTTTTAATAATAAGATAGACTTATCCTTTGTTTTCCTTATTCATTCTAAAGCTTCAAAAGAGTTTACCCCTATGTCCTATTAAAATTATGTGTTGAAGGTTCGGGAAAGTTATCACAATTTTTGAATAATTAGATAGATTCATTCTTTTTGTCCTATTTCTTTGGAAGTTTGGAAAGAGTTTGCCCATATATCCCATTAACATTATGTGCTAGATTCAAGAAAATTATCAGATTTTTTTAACAATTAGATAGACATGCCTTTTTTTTTCCTTTTCCTTATTTATTTAGAAGTTTTGAGAGAGTTTGCCTATACGTCCAATTAAAATTATAGGCAGATCGAGAAAGTTATCACATTCTTTTGATAATTAGATAGACTCATCTTTTGTTTCTTTTATTCATCCTGAAGTTTTGAGAGAGTTTTCTCCAATATACTATTAAAATCATGTGTAGAAGGTTCGAGAAAGGTATCATATTCTCTCAATAATAAGACAGATGCATTCTTTTTTTTTCTAAATTTGTTGGAAGTTTCGAGAGAGTTTACCACATATCTCATTAAAATTACGAGCAGAAGGTTTGAGAAAATTATCGCATTATTTTAATAATTAGATAGATACGTGTTTTTTTTCCTTATTCATTCAGAAGTTTCGAGAGAGTTTGCCCGTGTATCTCATTAAAATTATGTGTGGAAGTTTCGAGAAAGTTATCACATTCTTTTAGCAATTAGATAGACATATCCATTTTTTTCTTATTCATTCAGAAGTTTCGAGAGATTTTGCCCATGCGTCCATTTATGTGCGGAAGGTTTGAGAATGCATCGCATGGTCCTTTCGAGAGATTTTGCCTTAGCTCGTGAAAGCTACCATGCATCTTTGTTATTTTATTTCTTAAGATTTAAGAGAGTTTATTTATCTATCCTCTTCAATTTATCAATATGGAAGGTTTTAGAAAGTTGTCACATGTCCTTTTTACATCTTCACTCAAAAAATTAGAGATTGCTGCTGTATCTCTTTCAAATTGTTGGTTTTAAAAGGTTCAAGAAAGTTATCATGTTTCTCTTTTATTTTAGTTAACCAGAAGCTTCGACATTGTTTGACCGCCATGTCCCCTTCAAATTATTCAAAAAAATTAGCACTAGTAGCAGTATTGTAATGTTTTTCTATACTGATTACAAATATTTCTACCTTATTGGTGTCCCAGTTACAAGAGAATATGCTAACCACAGATTTTTATATATAGTGTTTGAGAAAAATTTTAACACTAATAGTATTCGATGATATTTTATAACTAGATGCATGTATTTTTTTTACATAATTAGAACAAAACTTTTAAACAAGTGTGGCCACATATCCATTTTATAATGCTGATGCAAAGAGTTAAAGAAAGCTTCTACTATTGGCACTATCATAACATTTTTCTATGACTATATATTATGCTGTGTCTATTCTTCCTCATTGGTTTGGAAATTCTAAGAAAGTTTGCGCACTTGCTCTCTCCAAATTATTAATGCAGAAAGTTCAACAAAAATGATAATACTAGTAATCTCGCATTGTTTCTTTATGAAATGAATAACGTGTATATATACCGATATTCTTTCTCATCTTGTTGTCGCAGGTACTTAAAAGAGTTTGCTGATGTATCCTCTTAATGTTGCTAGTAGAGCAAGTTGTAATCTCGTAATGTTTTTCTATGAATGAACAATGTATATATCAATATTCTTCTTCATTTCTTTGGTGCATATACTCAGAATGTTTGCTGTTGTATCCTCCTTGCGTTGCTAGTGAAGAAAATTTAATTTTTACTTCTAACAATATCTTAAACCACACGGATTCACTTAGTACATATTAACTCTATTAGCCAATGGTCTAGAAGTTTATATATAAGAAAACTAGAAAATATAAAAGTTGGAAAAATAAGAAGTACAGATTACATTTCATAATCCAAATATAATATTTTATTGAAAGATAAATCTAAGAAGCAGGAACAAGAAAAATAAGAATAAAAAAATAGAAAGAAAAATTATTACCTTAATTTATCAGAGTGTTTTAGACAAATAATTAAATGATCCACATATTTTACAGAAAAGGTTTAATAAATGTTTAATAAATCTACATATCAAATCTTGTGGAAAAGGGCTATTACTGTCCAAAGGAGCTGACCTAGAATCCATTTAATAAATGTTTAATGAGATGTGCAGATATGAACTTCATATATATAGCTATACATATATAACAGATATAATCTGTATGTATATGCAGGAGGGGAATGTACTTGTATGCATGTAGGTAGAATAAAAAAAGATAAATATTATAAATATACCAGTTTATACCCCTACAAATTAACACTGCCTGGCTGTAGCAAAGTGAGATATAGCCCATCCTTGCTTTAGTGGCACCCATCCAATCCAATCCAACCTCGATCCAAATAGATCCAACCCAATCCAACTAAATCTTAACCCAATTCAACTCTATCAATCTAATTTAACCAACCTGAGTCAGCCCAATCTGACCCAATCCAACCAGATCTAACCCAAGCCAACCCAATCCAGTCCATCTCTACCTTAACCTAAATCAAATTAACCCGATCCAGGGGCCAAACACAACATATATGAATAAACAGCCCACTTTCCATCTCATATTATTCAGGACTCTCTCCTAACAACTTGTCCCTAGGATAAGTAATGTCCCTTCAGATACCATCATTTAATGCACTCAACCTGAAACCTGATCCTACTCCCTTACAGGACAAGCTCACTAAAACCTCTTCCCCTGAAAGATTCCAAACCTTGGCATGCACTGACCCTTTTCATGTAGTTTGTGTTTGACCCTGCACATTTTGAGAATCCAAAACCCCTAACCTGAGCCCTTAGATCCAGCCTCAATTAACACCATGGTCATTCTTTTCTCCTCACTCTCTACAAAATCCTAGATCTGTATCCTTCCCTCACCTCATCAATCCAAGCACCACTATTGATCATGAGAACCTAGATTGTCCCAAAATCTTAACTCATTACATCAACTCTTTATACTAGTCATCAAAATACACACTCGAGAAAAACATCTCTATAGCATCCTAACTATCCACTCCTTCAATCCTCTCTCTCCCTAGCCAATCTCCTTCCTCAATGTCACACCAAATTTGGATATTAAGTCTAAAACTCCATAATCTTAACTGTTAATGCATATCTCATCTCTCACCCTGGACTTAAACTCATGCTTCAAGAAACATACACTACATAAATCTTGGCCATCTACCCCAAAGATCCTCTCCTATTGCCCTCTGATCAATAGGAGCTCTACATCGCACTTCGACCATAACCACTAAATCTATAAGGCCTTAAATCAAACTATCCCATCCTAGCCCCTCAAGCATAAGAAAATACATTAAATATACCTTCATCTAACCCTAGACATCTTTGCTATCAACTCATCCCTTCATCTTCTGTAAATACCCCTCTAAACTTAGCCAAAGACAAGACAGAAAATGACAAAAAATAGTTAAGCTTTCGGAGAGGCTATCCAAGTAAATATAAAGAAAATCCTGGCCTCTCTTCATTCATGTCTTCTTCTACCTTCAGAAATCTTAAAAAATCTAATCTTGATTCACCACTCAAACCAAGTCCTGGCAACCAAGGGAAGGAAGTCTTGATCCTCCAGTTTGAGGTCCTATGCAAGTAAAGGCTTGATATCAAAGGGAAATGGAGAGGAAGCAGCATCAAGAAGCATCTAGATGCCAATTTCTTCTCTTCCTCCCTTTTTCATTATTTTTTTATTGTTCTTCTTTGAGCCTTCTATCAAGGCCTTAACCCTAGCCTAGAATGAAAGTAGGATCCTCTCCCTTATCTCTAGGAACTTTAGTTTCCAAGGGGTTGTAGCATACACTATTTAGCCCTTCCTCAACATTAACCTAGATCCGAATCCTAAGATCTTCTATAAACCCTTGGGTTCTCTAGCTCCCTTCACAAGACAAGGTGACAGCTCCAAGCATTCATGCAATAACCCACAATTTTCTTGGTTGCATTTTACTAACCAAAAACTATAACTCTTAGCAATGAGATCCATGCATATCCATTCTCATTCTTTCAACTCTACCTCAAATCATATAAAATTTCTCAACATGGGCAAAGGTATGCATACCTTCCCCTTTATATTTACATCTTTTTTTTCCTAATATAGATTCCCCAATATAAACACAAACAAGAGTCTCAAAAAAACTCATCATATTAAGTTATAAATACATGTATTAAATTTAAAATAATGATGGGCATAATGATGTACTATCTTTGTCCATATATAAAGCTCTACAGACACCCATATAAGTGAGTTCCTATAGAGTCGCAACAAAAGGGATCTTGGTTAGTGATCGTAAATGACATCTCAAACCAAATTAATTAGCAATACTAAACCGTCTATAAATTGCTCCCTTCTCTCGAAAAAAAGAATATGTATTAAATATCCCAAATATTAATTTATATTAACCATGACAAATAGAGCTAAATAACCAAGTCAAACCGACACACTGACTTTTCGAACTGAGACAATTGGCATGCTCTTAAGTCCAATTCACATCAAGACTCTAAAAATTGTCCAACTCTGAGATGCAGTATAACATATTAGTATTACTAACAACATATCTCCCAATTGATTTATACTTGCCAGGAGAGAGAAACAAGAAGATTGCATCATCTAAGGTGGATGTTTATTTATCATGCAGGATCACGGCCATCAATTCTTTCTCTAGCATGGTCTCGTCCATCTACGTTTTCCATCTAGTTATATTAAAATATGAACTACAGCCTGCTCCTATGTCAGGATAATATATATATATATATATATATATATATATATATATATATGAAATTTATTTGATTGAGGAAAAATATTCAAAGAATGGAGTTAGAAATTTCTTGATTTTTGCATCTTATCAGTCTTGTTCGCTCATAAATTATTAAAATAACTCCTGGCTTCATCAAATTATTAGATGGAAAGGAGGGGAGGGACCTCTCTCAACCTTTTGGGTGATATTGTTTGAATTTGAGATGTAAATGGAGGGCCAAGTATGGGTAGGGGTGGCAAACAAGTTGGGTCGGGTCATAAACAGGTCGGATCACATGCAGATCGGGCCAGAAAATCATAAACCTGAACCCGACCTGTTTATTAAATAGATCAGAAATTACAACCTGAACTTGTCATGTTTAATAAACAGATAACTCGGCCCGAACCGTTTAACCTGTTTAGCTCTATTTATTCTGACCCAACTTATTTAACTTATTTGCCCAATCCGACCCGTTTAATTTGTGTTCAAAACTATTAATATTCAGAATTAATACAAGGTTCTGTGTTCAAAAAAGAAAAAAAAAGAGAGAACAAATAGAAGAAAAACGAATCGCAGAAAATTTCAAAAAAATAACCAGAAAATAGGGCCTGAGAAGAGCCGGCCGCCCGGTGTTCTTCGTCACTGGCCGACGGCCCTGGCGTCGTGGGGCTGGAGCAGGGCTGCCATCTGGTACGAACGGAGATGGGCGGCGAGGGAACGACTTAGGTGGCGGACCGCGGCGCGGGCGTCGGAGACGGCCTGGAGGAAGGTCTCGACCAAGAAAGGGAGGCGGTCTGGAGTAGGGTTGGCGAGGAGCGATGGTCGAGGGTGGCCTGCAGGTTGTGGCAGTGAGACTCGAGCCGACCAAGCTTGCGCTCCAGCTCGGTGAGGGAGTGCTTGAGATGGGAGGACTCGAGGAGGGCTTCGTCGCATTTTCGGGTGGTGTGGACTAGCTTTCGGGACACCTCCGCCGCGACGAGGCACCACTCGTCAATGGCGGCAGAGGAGGAGGAGGAGGCGGCCGCAGAGGAGGAGCGGGGGTTGCGGCGAGCGAGGGAGAGGAAGAGGGAGCGAAGAAGGCGGGCTAGGGAGGGGCTGAGGGAGGAGACATGTTGCTTGAGACCGTTGATGTCGAGGGGGATGACGAAGATCTTCTCCCAGGTGGAGGGCCGGCAGTTGGTGCAGGACACCGAGAGGTCGTCTCCGACGACCTCGGCGCCGTTGGATCTGGAAGAAGGCTTCTTCGGAGCCGTCGATTTGGAGGAGGAGGAGGAAGGGTAGAGGAGAAGAGCGAGAGCCGTCGATTTGGAGGAGGACGGAGTGTGGAGGAGGAGAGAGCAGCCATGAGGAGGTGGACTTGAGGTCCGGAGGAGAGGAGACTTGGGGAGGGGCTGAGGGAATAGAGGAATAGAGCTCGGCGACGCCATTTCACAAACCTAATCCTAAAATCAGGCTGAAATCGGGCTGAGGAGGGGAGTTGGGCCGAGGCGGTGGCAGAGAGTTGGGCCAGCTTTGGGCTTTATCTTGTGGGTTATAGCCCTTATCTATCAGCTTAATGGTTAAATAGGTTATACGGATTAAACAAGTCAGACATCTAAAATCTGTATCCGATCCAATTAATGTTTGGTTAAACGGATTAAGCTATTTATGACCCGAACCTATTTAGGCCAAACCCAAACCTGTTTATGGCAGGTCGAACACGGGTCGGGTTGGCGGGTCGGATCATATTTTGACGTCCCTAAATACGGAGAGCCGATAGGGTTTCAGTTTTCTGCATCGAACGTCGTAGCTCCTTCATTTGGAGGAAAATCTTCACTCGGGGCGGGTAGTGGATGTCCTGAAGGACAGGTGGTTGGCAGCGATGCCACTTAGTGGGTGGCCGACCTTCATCGACCTGGTATGGCTGGCAAGTCGCAGAGTGAGTGACTTCCTCATTCCGAGAGAGCGGGGGTGGGATGCAGATCTCGTGCGGGAGGCTTTTGGGGAGGCACTGGCTGAGCAAGTTCTGGCAGTGCCAATCATCACTAGGGGTGCTGATAGGAGGGTATGGAGCAGTTCTGGTAGACCGAGGGTGCGCGCCCATGACCTTCGAGACTGGTAGTGAGGGCCTTGACGCAACAGATTGAGGGTGCCTGATTCTGGTGTCTACGCATACACCCACAAGTTGTCTTCTTCATCTAGAAAGTGGCTTGAGGTTGTTTATCGACTGGCGGTGTGTTGGTGAGTAGGGGGATGAGGGTCTCCCCTGCATGCGGGGCCTGCCCTGCTACGAAGGAGACCATTTGTCATGCTCTCTTTTGTTGTCCACGGGCGACCCAGATCTGGCGGAGCAGAGGGATCGTGTTTGACGGCGAGCGAGGTAGGTCTCCAATAGAGGTGTTTCTCTTGCGGCTGCAGGCATCTAGGAGGAGGCCTGACTTAGTGGAGTGGGGTACCCGGTGTGCCTTTCTGGTCTACCATACTTGGTTGGACAAGAATGCCCGAGTCTTCGAGGATAGGTGGTTACATTTGAGAGTGGTAGCGACCCAAGCCATACTCCAGGCGTTGGAATTTACCAATAGTGCTACATCTAGTTCTCTTGTGACGACTAGGAACATCTGGATCTCCCATCAAATTGATTCAGCGACCAAATTAGTCTATATCTCTTAGGAGCCCCCACCCTCCATATTTTCTCAAGGTGAACTTCAATAGCTGCGTTACTAGGCATGGCAAGGGAGGTGGTGTGGGTTTCATCATCATGGACCACCGGTCCAGATTTGTGGCTGCCGGTGGTCGACAGATCTTCAATACCTCTATCATTGGAGCTGAGGACAGCATGAAAGAAAATTTCCATCGCGAGGAGCACTTTGGGGGGCGGAGTACATATACTTGGAGGGTGACTCAACTACGGCAGTAGGAGGAATTTGTGGGTGACCCTCCGAGCTAGGTGGACACTCCCAACTCTATGATGCACGGTAATGCACGGGCATCCTCCATAAAATTCTATGGCAACATGAAATTTGGTTGGTGTAACCTGGAGATGTTGACTCACTTGTGAGGTTTAGTCCCGCACTGAATAGTAAGTGAGAGGGAGAAAGGATTGATTTAGACGATCAGACTCAAAATTCAATGATTTAAGCTTTTAGAGCAAGTTAAATTCCAACATATAAATCAAGTCCTCGTCTGATATTAAAACCTCCTCCTGTTTCCTCAGCAAAGGATATTAAAACTGATGGCCGGCAATACAGGGCAACTCCTGGAAACAATAAAAGCGTGTCCTGTTATTAACATGCAAACAGAGAACAGACATCATAAACTAAGATCCCAATGAAGGTAAAACCTTCAAAAATTCAGATAATGAAGAATTTAAAAATAACAAAATTATAAATAATCAAGCTTTTGAATATATATATATATATATATAATATTTTATTTAAAAACGAATAAGGGAAAAGAAAAAAATAATAAATGATAGTCGAAAACACTGATAGCAATGACATAGGATATCATTAATTTGCAACAAAGAAGTTTCTTAAACTGGTCATGAATAACATATGAATAAATTATAAATATTATGTATAAGTGGAGAATAATTGAATAGTTTTTGGTCAACTTATCCTTTAAGAATCCTTCGATCAAGAGAACCTAAAAATTTAGTATTAGAATTATAGTTAGACAAATAGTGTAGAGTCAAGATACAACCAGGACTATCAAACTCGTTGGAAGTCGATCCGTCGGAAGCCATGCAGCTAACTTGCACCAACACGGTCGCATTTATGTTATAGATGCAGGTAACACCCGAATTAGTCTTGTCATCCTCTATATTGCATTTTTTTTAATTATTCCCTTTTTTTTCTTCCCTTCAACCCGGCCAAAAAATGGTGTTTGATTTGATGAGTCTTCGCAACGCTTCAGTCTCAGCTAGTATCTTACTAACTAAGAAGATACCACTGGAAGTAGAGACCTACAGAGTTTTTTTTTTAACAAATCAAATTTACAGTCTAAATCATTCAAAACAATATCTGAAAACTTATATAGAGTTACACAAAAAGAAAGCAGTGCTATTTCCAATACAGATTAAGAGCTTGTAGAGAATAAAACAATGTTAGTATAGCAGCCTCTACTCAAAAAAAAGGATTTAAACCTCTTCCCACCAATTTTTCCTTAAAATCATCACCTAATTGATAAAATGAGATAAATTTATTTATATATTTTATATTTTCTTACACTCCTCACATGTTATCCAGACTTTTCTTTTAATAGATGAGCCCAACATATAAAATTTTTAATAATGGAATTAAAGAATGCGAAGACAAGGTTCGAAGTTAGAACCTCTGCTCTAATACCATATTGAAATCACGATTTATCCCAAAAGCTTAAGCTGATATGATAGGATAGATTTATTTACATATTTTATATTTTCTTATACATCATTGCAAGAAACTCTACCGGCTGCCCTACTGCAACCCAACATTGCCATTTTCACACATATCAGAACCAAATCCATATTTAACAAGCCTTGACTGAGTTGCACACCTCAGCATAATAGCATTACATCATATAAAACACCGAGTGCCAACAAAACAAGCCAATCAGCAATAATGCAATTGAAAGAATTAAAATAATGAGAAAAATAGTGCATTTAAAAGAATCTCCAATGCAAAAAAACATCATATGAATCTCCGAGATGCTAAGAAAAATGCATTCTCATGTTTTCCTCCTCAGGTTTTTCATGTCTCTTGGCTTCAGAGACTCCGAAGTTCCAATTAAAATCCAATCTTTTATATTAAGCATATTGTATGACGCACTCTCTTTTCTGTGATGTTTCCAATACTGTTCATGATAGGACATTCAGAAGTATATATTTTTCAAATAAGCAATACGTGCAATTTGGGAGGATCAATGAGAATAAAAACATTCAGATGTTATATTAAATTGCTTTACAACAACTTAATTCACTTGAAATTTTTGTTAAAAGATCCATCAGTCTCATAATAACAGTAAGGCAGTGCAGCTGATCAAAGAATATAAAGCATCTCTAAGTTAACACTAATTTATTAGTAGGTAAACAGACGAAGTACTCAGATAAAAAAAAAAAATCTACAGAATATCTATAACAATTCAAGAATCAAATCATATTCTATACAGAAGACTCTAGGATGCACTTAAAGCAGAATAATGATATGAAAAGGACAGCTTCTATCTCCAGAATGAATTCACCAGACCCAGACAAATTTTTCACAGATCAGACATGAATAACTATCACAAGAACTCCATGCGTTAAAAAAAAAAACATTTTTGGAAAGACATAAATGGATTAATACAAGACACATAAGGCTTAAATGCTAATGCAGGGAGTGATTGTCATAAGATGGTGTATGTGGTTAATAGGTTTTGGAGGCAGATATGGCATCAGTGACTCTACACTTGTTCTCAAAGGAATACTACAAGACTACATGCAATGAACAAGTAGCATCAGCAAAGTTGAACGTTAAGATATACACTACAAAGATGCACAGAGTTAAGTTCAAATTTCAAACTCTTAACTCCAGATTGATTAGACATTTGCTGAAGAAGCATACATTAATCATCAATTATAGGTGCAACATTTAAAAAAAAAAAAAAGAAGAAATGGACTCTGGGTGGCAAACAACATAAGAATACTTAAAATTGCCGAGCATATTTTAGGGTAGGGGAATAGGAATGTCATTAGCAGATAATGAACTCAACAGGTAAGACTAAGGAACAGAATACACAAGCATTTCTGGAAAGAAATGAATTAATGCCAAAGTCCAACTTAAATTGTCAGGCAGAGAGAAGTAATATACTATATGATAGTGTATATTATAGGCAAGCTTCGGACGTCAGAGAAAAATGCAATGGAGAGATGCAATTAATTCATAGAGGCAATGAGAAGGCGCAAGTAGAGAAATTTCAGTTTTTAGAGGAATAAGCATTTATAGAAACTTCAAGGGTGGATCAAACATGTGGCAATTGTATTGATTTATCCCAGAATAAAAAAGATATCAGCTGAGCATCTAGATAGTTGCAAGAGCGGAACACTTACTGCAGTTACCCGGTTTTTCTCAAGGAATGTTAAAAAAAACAAAAGATATTGACTAAGCAATTAGATTCTTTCAAAAGTATCAGATGTGCTGCAAATACATCATTTTTCGACAGGGGAAAAAATATTTTCACATGTAAAAATTATAAGATGATGCAAAGAGGAAATAATATAAATGGATATTCTGGGAGCAGAAAATAATGGAAACATATATGGCACATTACAAATAAGTTAACAATATGTAAAAGAACAAACTTAACAATTTCCAAAGATAAAATATTGAAGAAGAAATCTATGACTTAAAATATGCACCAAATATAAAGTATAAAAGAATCATAAAAAGATTAATTCTAGAAGGTTTGAAGTTTGACGAAAGTGAAATATTTCTATTAGAACAACATTAATTTGAGATTTCCTTGGTAGATTTCAGTCAAAACTATAAATTGGGCAAGTCTACATCTAGTTTCAGCTAAGTAACTTTCTTTAGAATCAACAAATGTTATGCAAAAATACAAGTTGTTTGTTAGTTCGTTCATCTAGAAAGCACTTTAAAGTTGTTCTAATCAATTTTACAAGTTTGAATGGATCTGCAAGCCTATTGACATTAAGTTGCAAGATACTTAAGGAAGCATGATTTTTGACATGATGTGATTCTCACTAAATAATATATATAATTGTCATACAGTGAATAAAATATTTTTCCAATTTGTGTTGTTTTCTCTAATTCTTCTTTAATATCAGTTTTTTCATTTTTTAAACTATTAATAACTCTTGACAGTTTTCAAAACATATAAGACCAGCGGAGTTATTGTGTAACACACCTAATGGTTCCAAAGAAAACAATATACTCTACAATGGCTTATAACATCCTTGCATCACTTTTTTTTTACTTTATATTTTTTATTTCTTTATAACTTCCTGTTGTTTGTGGCTGAAGCTCCTGAGCTCAAACCAAAATTGCTGATATCATTGAAATTATAGAAATTTATATTGCCTGGACATGGTCAAAACCAAAATTGAGCTTTCAAATCATGCATATAGCACATGCACACACATAAAAGAGAAATTTGTTACTAAAAGTTGAATTCCAAAAGGCAGTGCAAGGGAGATTGCTGGTTTGGGTTTTTTTGCCTTTTTCCCCTCATTGTTTTATTTTCCTTCTTTTCTTCTTCCGTTTTCTGGGTGTCCTCCCATCCCCTGTTCCTGTACCCATTTTCATTACATTGATGAAATGAGTGGTGGCTCATATCACCATTTGCTCAGGAAGAGAAGAGAAAGGAGGGATGGAGGGAGGGGGTGAGGAGGAGGAGGGGGGGATGGAGGGAGGGAAAGAAAGAGCTGGGGTTCAAAAAAAAAAAAACAAAAGATTCCTTTCTCAAAGAGAGGCCCGGAGCGCGCAGGGGAAG
This sequence comes from Phoenix dactylifera, assembly GCF_051530095.1. Lineage (NCBI taxonomy): Eukaryota > Viridiplantae > Streptophyta > Magnoliopsida > Arecales > Arecaceae > Phoenix > Phoenix dactylifera. The sequence goes on from NC_143201.1 coordinate 18,108,435, forward strand.
GGGGGGTGGAGGGAGAGAAAGAGCGGGGGTTCAAAAAAAAAACAAAAGATTCCTTTTTCAAAGAGAGGCCACATCAAATTTGAAACTTGTAGGAAAGAGCAGGCAAAATCCCCTAATACAGGTTATGATGATTAGTACAATGTGCTAGTTCAAAAGAAAACAACCAAAGAATAATTGTGAAAGGAAGAAGTCGAGAAACTGATAGAGTTAGGTGGAATAAAATTGAAGCATGACTTTGATGAAAGATATATCTAAAAGAACAATTTCAAATCCCATTACTATGATTGTTTTTTTCCAATCTGTGCTGTTATAAGTGCAAATTCACTTTGACTAAAAAATCAGAAATCAATCTGAGTACCATAACCCAGTCTATGTCCAAAAAGTTCACAGGTTGAGTTGAAATAACTAAGCAATAGGTTAGAGGGAAAGACCTAAATTGATGTGGATGAAGTTGCGAACAGCTAATTTGAAAAGCTGCTTGCAAGAATGGGAACAGCATCTAGAGGAAATGGTAATAAAGGATAGATTGACCTGACCCAGCCAGTTAAAAAAAAATATTCATCAAGCTTATAATTAAGTTGTTAAAAAAATACTCTTGAAACCAAAGCTATAGAGCTATTCATTTTAGTCATCAAATATTAAGATACAAAAATAAGAGTGGCTGAGGCATTTAGTCACAAATATTTTTATACACAGGGCAGGACTGTGGCAGACATTCTATGTCATCATGAGCACCTGACACATCCTGAGTAATTTCAAGGGCTAGGGTAATTTAGTGGCAGCTTCGAACATAAACATAACAAAACTCCCATGCTAAAGCTTCTGAAGAATATAACCGTTTCAAACAAGCCCTTCTTGTTCTTGGGAAGATGGATGAATAAAATCTCAATAACAAGAGAATACAAATGCTTTATAATAAGATCTAAGACAAAGAAGCTTCACTGAGATTCAAAACTCAAATACTTAGGCACATTCTATCTCATCTTCTATGACATCAGAGACAGAGGTTTGACACCGAATGCTTGCTTACTAAAACAACCAGACTACAATGAGCAAAATTTCTTGCATTAGCTAGCCACTAAACATATAAACCCTACATGAGAATAAGAGTAATATGGTCACAAACATTTTCTTGACATTGGGAACCTATTATCAAGTAGAAGGAAAGAAAAGCATTCAAGTGAAAGTGATTCCATTAAAAATCAAACCATAGAAGGCATTCATCATTATAAGAATCATATTAAATTGTTCAGAGAAGACAGTACATTTAGATAAAGATTATTGCATCATACATTCCATTTTCTACAGTACTTCAATTTTGTCAATTAGCTTGACAAATCAAATACACAAAAAGATATACATGTACCTACCATCTCATATCCAGCCTCTAACGTTCCTGAAGTTTTGGTTCAAAACCAATAAACGGGAAAAGAAAACACTACATTAGAAGAGCATATGCTAGATCAGCTCAAAAGGAATGGAATCACACAAACAAATATGTAAAAGAAATGAAAGTCATAGGCAAACGGAGGCAAAAACTGAAGTATGCAGCTTATGATGATCTTTATGTCTCAAAAGAAGATAACCAAAAAAAATTATTAAATTAGAAAAGGTGAGAAAGGAAGAACGAGAAATATTGACTTTGAAACAACTCAAACTATGGCCGAAATAACATTAGGTCAAGCTGCAATAGCTTAAGGAAGCAAGATATGAGAGGGGAAGGCCTCAATTGACATGGATGAAGTTTTGAACAAGGAATTGGAGAGCCTATTCACGAGCATGGATATGAGTTTGACAGGACTAGTTCCCAAGATTCATAGAGCTGACTCAATTAGTTAAAATAAGGCATGTTTCTTATGGTCATAGAAAAGTAAGGTTATACTGAAAACCTTGAAAGTTGCAGAGCAGCAATCAAAAGCACAGAAATAACTGGGAAAGAGAGGTGGCAGACGGAAGAAACAGCAACTAGAAATAGCAAGTCTGACAACTTCAAAACAAAAAAAAGGTGAATAATGTTTGAAAAGGTAGTATATAAGATGAAGTAATCCTATCAAATCAGAAGGAAAAAGAAAAAAGAACTAAGAAGTTATGCCACCAACTAGTTTTAATCATTAAGCCCTTGTTTGGATGTCTAATAGAGAAGAAGTTGCAAATAAGAGGCCACCATGCAGAAGTTTCAAGGATTAAGAGAAGCCGCCAATGCATTCCATCTCTCATAGGATAACAACATCCAACAAAAATATTATCCTAATAATGAAGGTATGCAAACCAAAGCTCCTTCAATCTCTCAAATATCACGATAAACAGAGTTTCTTGCTTAAAGCTTTCTCATATAAGCAGATGCTATGAAAAGATCAACTACTTGGGTGTCCAACATGGCCTTGACTGTTAAGGGCGAGTAAAAGTGTAAAACATTAACAAGAACTCATCAATATGATTATACATAATTTTACAAATTGAATTCTTTGTAAAGGGTGGGCGCACAAGAACATGTTTTCTGCAATTAATATGGTCTTCATATTTCAAGGGTTCTAGTAAATCAATGGCAGCTTACAACATAATCATGACAAGATTTCATATATCAAAGTATCCAAAAGCATACTTTCCCAAACAGTCTATTCTCCAAAATTCGGAAAGATCAATTGTTACAACATCTATCCAGATGCTTCACAATAAGATCAAAGAAAAAGGGTCATATTTCAACACTCTTCATTGCATCTTTTATGACATCAGTGGAAAAGAGGTTTTCATGTAGCATATAAAGAAATCTATTAAAACCGCTATAGTAAAATAAGCAAAAGATATTGCAATTAACATTAGCCGGACACTGTATTAGCATATCAAGCTCTTGGAAGAGCAGACATGGAGTAAATCGATTGCAGCTTGAAATTCATGACATATTCCAGGAATTAGTTGAATTTATTAGACACCTATTATCGAGTAGAAGAAGGCATGCATGCAAGTGAAAGTAGACCCAATTAAATCCTAACCATAAAAATGCATTCTTAATAGCAAGAACTAAGAATTACATTGAATTGCTCACAAAACAACAGTGTATTGAAATAAGGGTGATTACAGTGCTAATTCTATTTTCTGCACTACTTCCAACTTGTTAATTAGCATGAGAGATCGGATGCACATCTAGCTACCATCTCATCCTCAACCTCTAGAGTTCCTAACTTTTCCACCCTGAACCCAATAAAGAAAACACTACATCGAAACAACATCCAAAACATGTCAGCTCAACAACAACATGTAAGCACAAATCTGCTCGTAATTAAATAAAGCACTCACGCTTCTGGGGCACTCTCCTGTGTCTCCCCCGTTGCCGCTTGCCCTCTCTCCGGCTCAGCTGCAGCAGCCACATTACTCTTCTTCGGAGGCCGGCCACGTCTTTTGACGACAGGCACCGCTGCCTCGTTCCCCCCAGCTGCCTTCTCTTGAGACCGCTCGGCCGGCTTCGGCAAGGGTGGCGCTGCCGCCTTCTTTGGCCGACCCCGACCCCTCTTCTGCTTCTCACCAGATGGAGCGGCAGCGGAGGCATTGTCATTCGGCACAGCGGCCGCCGCCGCCGTGTTTTTGCGCGGCCGACCGGGCTTCCTTTTCCCATCTGGAGCAGCTCGTGCAGCAGCTGCGGGCGCTTTGTCAGGCTTCGAGCGTTTGGGCAAGACCGATGGCATGGCCGACTTGGGCGGCCGGCCGCGCTTCTTCTTCTCCCCCGCCATCGGCGAAGCCACTTTGGCCGCCTTCGGGGGCCGGCCCGGCTTCCTCTTCACGGGCGTCGGCGCGGCTTTGGGCTTGGGCTTGGGCTTCAGCTTAGGCGGAGGGACGGGGAGCATTTTTGGGGGACGGCCACGGGGTCTCGGGGCGGGGGCGGGGCTGGCGTTCGGATTCACAGGCTTGGCAGTGGCGGAGAGCTTATAGGAGTTCTTTACCATGCGGAGGACTCCCTTGATCTTGAGTCGACGGAGGTGGTGGCCGAGGAGGGCGGAGTGGGTCGGCGGCAGGTCGGAGTAGGTGTCTCCGATGAACTTCGATATCGCTCGCCGGCTCGACCCTCCCCTCTCTTTCAGCGTCCCGATCGCGTTCAGAATCATCTGAAAATGGGAAAAAAAAAACAACCAAACCAACATCAGAAAAAACTCTCAACCGCAAAAGCGAAGACAATAGGACGAATTTTTCCTACCTCCTTGTATGGGGGGTGCTGCCGGTAGCGTCCGCCGCCGGCGGCGTTACCAGGGGAAGCAGAGGCCGCGGCCGCGGCGAAGACCATCTTGGAAGAGAGAGAGAGAGAGAGAGAGGGGGGGGGGGTGAACCTGGGAACTGAGAAAGAGAAGAAAGGGAGAGTAGAGTGGTGGGGGTTCGTTTTCTTTTGTTTTTTTATACTGGGGATGGGAACAAAAAGGAAAAAAGGGTGGTGGCAAATATCGGACGGTGGAGAGATGGGGAACGGATAGAGGTGTGGGGAGTTCACACGGATCGATGAGCTGGACCGGCTTTTAATTAAAAATTCTGGAGGGATTCAGACTGGAGAAAAAATAAAAGAAATATAGATGCACTTATTTGTCTCGACACCCACCACAGGCTCCTCGAGCAGGTGGGTTGCAGTTAAATATGGTCCCACCAACCTGTGAGAAGGGCAATTGTTTGTGTTGTGTGGACCAGGTCTTCTTTTGAAAAATAAAATAGGATGTTGGGTACATCATACATAATAGAGGGGGAAAACATAAATAATCAAAAACTAAAAAAAAAGGTTACTTTGAATTTTTTATTTAAATATTTTTTATTAAAATAAAAGGTTACTTCGAGTGGGGAGGGTTCCTTTGACAAGCTTGCCTCATACAATTATGGGCTTGGTTACTAGGGAGACAGGCTTTTTAGGCCTTCTATTACATTTGGATAAAATGTTTCCTTAATGATAATGGGGTGGATTGCAAGATGTAAATATAGAACATCCAAATATTTGCTATTTTTAAAAAAAAATAGAGCAAGGTTAATTCATCTAACAAGGTCAAAGCTATGGGTAACTGTCTCTAACTTTTTCCTTTAAGTGAAATATCAATTGAGACTTGTAATAAATGATATGTTTGTCGCTTACAATTGTGACATTGGTTGCTAGGGTTAACATACCTTTCAAATTTTCAACTATTTCTAAATATTTTGGTTCCCACAAAATAACAAGATACTTTTTATAAACCACAACGTTGTCTATTGTGAGTTACAAGTATGGATTAGTTACATGGATGACATGCCTTAAAGGCTTTATGTCAAAGTTTTCTTTAAAAACAAATTCACTTATAATCATGAAATGAACCCTAATATGTAAATATCAAAACATTTAAATGTTGGCTACTTTTAAAATTAGAATAATTTAATTCATGTACAATGGCAGAGCGAAGGGCAACCATCTTTGATTTTTTCTCTTTTTTTATGAAATTTTAATTGCAACTTGCAATAAGTGATAAGTTGGCCCCTTAAAATAACAAGGTAGGATACTGGGATTAACATGTTCTGCAATTTTTTACCATTTTTTTTGAATTTTTGATCTCTATCAAATAATACATAAGACTTAAACAAATGACAAGCTTGCCTCTTGTAATTATATGAATAATTACTAGGGTAACAAACTTTCTAGGGTTTTTATCAAAATTTAGATGAAATTTTTCCCTCTATAACTATGTAATGAATTGCAGCATTTAAATGTGAGAACATTTATATGCTTCCCACTTTTAAAACCATGCTAAGTTAATTCATTTAAAAATGGCAAATCCAACGGCTAATCATCTCTCAATTTTCCATCCATGAAATATTAATTTTAACTTGCACTGAACGATAAGCTTGCCCTCTTACAGTTATAGTATTAGTTGTTAAAGTTGACATACTTTATAAGTTTTCTACCATTTTTAGATTTTTGGTTTCCACAATATCTTTTTTTATAATTATAGAACTGATTGTGACATGCAAATGTGAAAATATTTAATCGTTAGATACTTCTAAGGCTAGGACCAACTTAATGTATTTGACAATATCAAAACTAAGGGTAACAATATCTAAATTTTCAGCTTATTTAATGAATTGATTACAATATTGAAATAATTCATGGGTTAGATTGCAATATCATGCAATCCAATCACAGATTTTTATATGGATTGCAGTATTAAATTATTAATAGGTCGGATACATATTCTCGGTTAAATGAATCTTTTATAGAAATACTATGATAATGTTACCAGTAAAAAAAGGAAAGCCAATCAATTGTGCTAGATTTGTTTGCTTGTAACTAAAATAAATAATTGTAATTAATTGATTTGCTTTTCTAAACTAGGATGGATAAAACCAACCAAATATTAGCAAAGAGGGAAAAAATGGGGCGGGAGATAAGGAGGAGAAGAAGGAGCATCGGGTGGAGAAGTTGAGAGAGTGGTAAGAAAGGGGAAAAGATAGAGGCAAAAAAGGCGGCCAATAGTGGTGAAAGAGAAGAGCGGAATAGGAGGAGTGAGTAAGAGGAGGGGTACAGGAAGAGGCAAGGAGAGCATCGATAGAAGGAGGTGGAGGTGGGAGGGGGAGGAGGAGAGGGAGGAGTGACAAGTAGAGAGATTAAAAGTAGAAGACAAGAAGAGGAGGAGATGAAGGTAGAGGAGATGGCCACTGACGATAGCAGATGGAAAGAAAAAAAGGGGACAGGGATGGAGAGTATAAGAAGAATCATCAATTTGAGAGGTTGAAGAAGGGATAGAAAAGGGGAGAAGATAGAGGTGAAGGAGAAGGTTGCCACCAGCAATAGTAGAGAAGAGGAGGAAGGAGGAGCAGGAGCAAGAGAAGAGATGAGGAGAGTAGTAAACAAGAAAGGGAATGCACTAGGCGATCGAGATGAGGTAGGGGATAGTTTGAGGAGAATTGAGCCTTGAAACTTGTACCATGAGAGAGTCGTAGCCTTTTGGGCTTGAGCTGCACCCAAGCTTGTGTTTTAGGCTTCTCGAGCTGCATGTTTCCGAACATATGTCTTCTATTAGATATGACAATTAATAAGTTAGCCTAGGTTTGGGCGAAGTCAAGCTCTTTTATTCATGGGCCTAAATGCTTGACTTAAAACCAACCGATCAACCTGTAACCAATCCCCTAACTTGCAAATGAGGAATTCATCTTTTAAGAAATACAATAGTTGGTCGTCTATTCCGTGATGGAGAGGTGGAGAGAACATAGTAATGGTGGGTGACTTGGTGGAGAGGTAGATAGAAAGGAGATAATGTCAGAAAAATTGTATCATAGAGGCAAAGAGATCATTTTCGGAAAGGTGAAAAAAGTTGCTAGTATCACAGTAAAGTTGCCATGATGCCGCACCACAATGAAGGTATAACCGAACTATTGATAAATACTTAAAAGAGTAGCTTGAGCATCATTTTTTTTCAATTGGTTGATTATCATTCAAAAGAGAGGACTAAACGGAGTATTTGCAGTGTTCGGGATCCCTTAGATTGTCTTGGACTTGTGAGATATTTAAGGATATCTTTAAAACTTGACTTAAAGAATTACTGATAAAGATTACTAGATTTTTCCAACTAATAATATGCTTAAGATATAATTACAGCATTCCCAGAGTATTTTATTCATAACCACTGTAAATATGTGTATATATTATAATTTTTGCATGAATGCTATCAGATGAATGTTATGTTTGATTTCATCCCTGTAGCATGGCCTAAATAATCATTGTCTATAAGCTACTATTCTATGTTTCATTTTAATAAATACAATGTCATAAGGTTAACCTAGTTAGTTAAATTGTCAGTTCCAAATGCTTTGAGAAATTAGAGCCTATTTGACTAAGATATTGATCGATGAGGAAGTATGTATAGAGAGGGCTCTGGTTCTTCACTCATATCAAGAAGGACCTATGGAGTTTACCATCTGCATGAGAGAAACGCAATATGCTCAAAGATCTATAGCAAACCGTTCTTCAATTTGGCATGAGAAAGCATTACGACTATCATTGTGTAGAGTATACACTCTAACAATAATGATTTTATGTTTTTACTTGATCATGAGAAAAATGATCCTGTACATCATTACACATATGCCAATATCATGGGCTTTAAAAAAACTGAAAATTTAACAAAACATCTAAAAAGACTCAAAAATATGTTCAAAATTATTCTGATGATATAAATATTATAGTCTGGTTGTATTTGATAGCTAAAGTACAAGTATTAGGATGAGCAAACTTGATGCTACTACATAACTTATATTTTTTGGCCATAATTTTTCCATTCAACCTCTTTTTTTTTTTGTTCGACCTCCAAATAAAATGATTCAAGCTGCATTGAAAAAATTAAGGGCATATTTAGCATCAATTTCAATTTTTTAGTTTTCAAATTTCATTTTCATAAACATTGAGGCATATATTCAATTAGTAATCAATTTTTATTTTCAAATTTTTGAAAATTCTTTCTCAATTTTTGAAATCCAAATACCCATGGTTACCACCACCACCTTTGTCATCACTATTGTTGACCCTTGCTACCACCTCTCATTGTCCACCAATTACCGCCATTTGTTGCTGGCTATCGTCCACCACCGCCACCAATTATTGCCACCATCATTGTTGGCTTCCGATACCACTAACATGTTTTTTTTATTTTAGTTTTTAAAAACAAAATGGAAACATGTTTTTAGTTTTCATAAAAACTAAAAACTTGAAATAATTTCAAATGTAACAAAAATTTGATGTTGAGCAATTTCATTCAAAACTATGGTTCGAAGTTTAAAGTCGGTGGTACCTATGAAAATATATTTTTATTACTAGAATTGCAAAAGTTCGCAATCACAAGACACCTGCAAGTTAAGTGCCACCACCTATTCCATCACTAATGGTTTTATAGTGATATGAAAATGATATGATTATTGGGCTTTTGCCCTTTCAATTTTAACTTTCAATGTACAAACAAAATTAGGGTACAAGAACTCTATTTATACTAATAAGATCTAACCCTCCAAACCTGCATAAGATTCTTTTTCAAGCTAGAAATTATATTTTTGCAACATAATAAATTATAGAATTATAAATTTTTAAAAAAATTAGATCATGATTTCTATATCAACTTTGACTTTATCATCATCCATTTTTTATGGATTAGCCACAGTCAATATTTACTAAAAATGACAAATCAAGTTTGACCTATCATTTTTTCGAAACCCTAAATTATCACAAATCAAGGTTGTTCAAAACCCAATAGGCTTAAGTTAGATCTCAAAAGATTATCTAATTTCAAAAACAAAACAAAAAAAAAGAAATGAAAATGAACACCATATGAAAAGTTAAATCTTTCAGGGATTTTGCCTCATAAACTAGCTTTGGATGTAAAGGATCCTACTTAAAAATTCTACCTATACCTCGCCAAAGTAGCCCAAGGAACCCATAGCGAATCCAGTGCGCTCGGATCTAAAGTCCCAAAGCATGCTGCCAACTCATTATTGATCTTGAAACATATTTAGAGACATGGTTTGAGACAACCACGATAATCTTTTCATCTTTGGTAGTCTTCCATTAGATATGTTAGACTTTTGAGTCCGTTTGTCATAGATTTTATGAAAACATGAACCCTAGATATGAATATATCAAGGGATATGTTCGTTCCACATTATGCCCTCTTTTAATCTTCCCTGTTGGCAAGCTCTTGTAAGGCAATTTCTCCCTCTGTTGAGACCTTTAGATGCTTGAACATCACAAGAGCATCAAGTCCGCCAACTGGAGAAAGTAAATTCAGTTTACATTCTTCTCTTTCTTCTTTATTTCTTTTCTTCTGGTTCGAGTTGGATCGCCAATTTTGAAACGCTACTCTTAAAAGGCGCACAAAATCATATCTTTGTTTATAAATATAACACCATATATATAATATTATGGGGTTTTTTTGTATGAATATTTTTCTAAAAATTCAAATTTATGTGAATATCCTCTTAAATTTATATTTATTTTTGTACTCTCATAAAATACTGTTTTTGCACAAATGCTCCTAATATAACGATTCTTCTAACGCCGTTAATAAAAACTATACTTATTTTAATTAAAAATAAAACAAAATTTTGAAATTATTTTTTTGTCCTCCATCGCGATCACCTTATAAATGTTTCTTATTATACATCTACCCATTTAGGGTATTTTAGTTATTTTGATTTGAAACTGTTAATTTTTTTAATAGCGTTAAATGGTGTAGGTACATATGTAAAAATAAGCATAAAAAAAAGGTAGAATAGCAAAATAAGTGTTTTACGAGGGTATACATGCAAATATCAATTTTGAAAGAATATTTATGCAAAATTTGATATTTAGAAAGTCATTCATGTAAAAAAAAATCCTAATATTATATTATGATATAATTAAGATGATATTCATACTATTTGTTGAGGCCGAAAAGTAACTGTATTTTTCCTCGGAGGTATTGTCCGCTTTGAATGCGTTGTGCGCTACCCTTGGGGGGTCTGCATAGGTACTAGCTCCTTAAGCGCATCGTGCATTTCCCTCACGGTTTTGTCTAAAAGGGCCTTCTGAAGAGAAAGGAGTCATCCCCCCATTTAGGGCTCATTTGGTTCGCGGGAAGCATTTTCTCTCATAGGAATATGATTCCTGGAAAACAAATTCTTAGGAAGAGGATGCCTAGGAAAGTACTTTTGGCATGTTTGATTGACCATAGGAAAGTAACAAATTTTCAAAGTGTTTATGTTTGGTTGGACATTCACTTTCCTAGAAAAGTTATGTATAATTTCTATTATATCTTTAATAAAAATTAGACCTTTAATGCCTCTTTAATGTTTTTTAATGCTGAAGGGTCTTTTTGAGAAAAAATAAAAATAAAGTAATTCCCGCCTCATGGAAAAGTAACTTTCCCATGTTTCTCATGGAAAAGACTTGTCCATGAAATGCGGGAATCATATTCCCATGGGAATACAACTTTCCTGTTTCTCTCATTTGAAAACTCCAACCAAATAAGAGGCATCTCATTACTTTTTCGTTGACCATACTTTCCGCCTTCTTTTTCCGCGAACCAAACGAGCCCTTAAAGCACAGCCCTTTTTGTCACTCAAGCAGTATGGGACTAAATTCCGAGATCCGTCCCTATTATTCATCGATAATAAAAATAGTTGAGTTGAGTATTCAAATGGACTCTTGCACCTCCCGCCGGGTTACTTATGAGCTCGAGTCACCTCCAGTCAGGCAGATACATACCCCTAGCACTCATAGCAAATGGAAGTCTTCATCATTAAGGGGGGAAAAGAATCCAAAAATCTAGACATTATAATCACACACACTTCCAGTGGTAGTAGCATAAATTACTTCGAGGAAAAATTATAAAAAATCAAGCCTACTAACGTATAGACCCCTTCAATCAACAGAGCCGAGGAGGTTCAAATATCTCCTATTGGCTCAATTAATCAAATAAAGGAAAGCAATGGATTTTCCATTTCTTTTTCAACAATAGCAATCAGTAGTATTTGGCTTAGAAGAAAAGGATTTATTTATTTATTTATAAAAACTAGCTCTATGATTGTCCATAAATGCTAGTTACAAAGAAGCCTAATATGATATTAACATGATATTAAACATTTAATGTATCATCTTAAAGTGCTAATTGGAAAAGGAGCAGTAGTCCCCATGGTGATCTCGGAGGCAGCGAAGGAGCATGGAGATTTATGGTCATGTCGAGGAGTCCAGTCTGACTCAAATTTTGAATTTTGTCTAATAGACTTTGCAGGTACCAATGGTAAAGGAGACTTCAAATCCTCCTTGCATATGGTGACCAATGGTAGAGTGTTGTTGCTCATGAATAAATGAATAAATAAATATTCTTATATCCAAGTAAGCAAAGCATATTTATTTAAGTCCCATACTGAGTCCCCTGTTAGCAAAGTCTTATATTTAGGTTTTATAGCATTTCCATTTGTTTGGATGATTAAGTTAAAAATTCTATTAAATTCGTAGATTGATTCGGTACAATTAACAAAATCATAAAATTATAGGCTAGGCTAGGTCTATATTCATAAGTATCTAGAAATAGTTTTAGAGTGGGCATCATGAATCCCTTAAGAAGAAAGTTTTTTTTTGTAAAATTTGGATTAGTCCATTTTAAAAATATTTCTGGATACTTATGAATATAGGTCTAGCCTAACTTATAATTCTATAAATTTTTTAATTATATCAACCCAATTCATGAATTCAATAGAATTTTTAGCCTGATCATCTAGTCAAACCCTTGATTGAAAAAAAAAAAAAAAAACTTATACTTTGAATTGCTCAGTGTACAATTATCTTTTGGTCAGAGTTTTTTTTAAAAAAAAATTTGTGGAAGATAAGAAACCTTATTACTTGCACAGGCGTTGGTAAAGATTTTCATTTTCAGATGCAGGTTGGCAAGTCTAAAATTAAAGAGATACTAATAAAAATAAGAAATAAGAAAAGACAAAGGAAAGGGAAGCGTTCAGGCCGAGGCATGAAGCTGAATCTTCTCCTAACAAGGAAAAAAGAAAACCATCAAAAATCTATAAAACATGATGCTAGAAGACTTACATTTTTTTTACCCTCATCGTACAGTACAATTAAAAATAGATCAAATATTTATATATTCATATTTTTTCCATTATTTTTCAAAGGATACGAATATAAACATATATATTAGATAGATACTAAAAGTAGTATTCATGTTTGTTGTAAACGGATATGATTATGAATCAAATTTTAAATATATTTATATTTGTTCTAAATAAATAAATATATAAATAAAATATTTGTTATATCTATATTTTTTATCTAAAAATGAATATGAATTAATTATAATTAAATTTTGGGTATAATTCAATAATGAAAACTAATGTAAATGATGTAATAATAAAGGATGATAATAAAACTAGTTGAATTAATTATAATTAAATTTTGATGATAATAAATCCAGTTGTTATATTACCATACATAGGTAACACATAGTTATTAGACCTGAAGGAGACCAATCCAGCTAAGGATCTAGGTCATTAGTCTGATCGAGTTTGTATTAAAAATACTGAAGATTAAAAATAATTAAAAATAAATATATAATATAAAAAATAATAATAAGTTTTTATATTAAATAAAAATAATCATGAATTATCTATTTTTGGAGAGGTTTTAAGAAGAGTTGTATATGAATATAGGAATATGTGTAAGTCAATGATATTTTCAAATACTTTTAACAAGAAAGTTTTGGCAATATTACAAATAACAAAATAAATTTATATTTATTTTTTATTTTCTACCCAAAAAAGATTGATTTTGTTGTCTTTCAAATCTGACCCGATCTAGGCATCGAGCTATTGAGGTCGCTAGAGTGGTTGGTGAAGCCTTCGTTTAGGTCGGCAAGATCTGCGTGAGTCTACTACCAGTCTCAAAGTTGCAAAAGAAGGGTTGTAATTGTGGTGATCGTGCTCTAAAAAAAGCTTATGTGTTAGATCCAACTTGAAACAAAACCAAAAAAAAAAAAAAAATTAACTTGCCAGAGCGGGCTAGCGGTAGAGTAGCAGCATAATAGTGGAGACAAGAATATTTAGAGATTCCCTAGTATAGTTTATACAGACGAGGGTTGGCACTCATTATCGAATAAGGTGGTTTGTGTGTTGCTGGTTGTTTTGCAGTAACCTATGCATCTCTCTCAAGCATCATGTTCTCAAATTACGTCTACATGCTTCGTCAGCATGGATTAAACGCACGCAATTAGAGAGTGTGACATCGACCGGTGAGAGTTTGAAATTTAAATACTTTCGTATGCTTTTATCTCGGTCCTATGGTGAGCTCTTGCAGGTCGGATTGCCCATCGGCCAGGTTGGCTCTAAGGCATATCAATTTGTATAAAAAAAAACCTACTAAAATATAAAATATCACAATATATATAAAATCATCCTTTTAATAAGGTGAATAAATTTAGATATGATAATAAATCAGCATCATAAAATAAAAATGGCTGTTGTCCCGATGTTTTTTTTTTTTGGTAAATGTCCCGATGTTTTTATCTATGCAATTTTTACTTGAGATCCACATCCAGTTGGATACTTGAATTTTTACCTGAATTCAATCCAAACCAAATAAAAAAATGAGTATAATTGGATAATATCCTATGCGTTCTTCCAACCTACTAAAAAAAGAAACAAAAGTACATAAGCGGACCCGGATGGCCAAGCTTTCAGAAAAATTCGACATGCTGCCCATTTAAGTCCACTAAAAATGCAATTCTTCTCGGAACATCCGAATGCTTCCACTTTTTATTATCGTGCTCATGACTCCATGCCAAAGTGGTCAAGCGAAAAAGACCTTAACTTTTTATTTTTTAAAATAAAGTATGTGAACTTGAATATTTGGAGTGGGTCGATAGGGACGAGTCCAATGTAATTGAATTTGGAGAAGAATTTTGGATCGTGCCGAAATAATTCTCGACCCAAGCCTAACCTATTCATAGCCTAATCCTTTTCTAACAGACTTAATAACCCAAAACCAACCTAACAAACAAAAGCTTCTACCAACCACAATTATGGACATCTTGGACAGGTTCAAGAGTTAGGAGTCAGAAAACGTCAACAATAATCATGGGAAACTGAAATGGGTGCACAAAAAATATTTCTTTGTACAATAAAACAACATTAAAATAATCTAGGTGAGTAAAATGTTAGTAGCATTCAAGATTCATGAAGAACTGACCTTGGCTTTGTGTAATAATTCATTATAGAAATCATATTAAAGTTCTTGTCGATTAAGCACCTCATTTGACAAAATCATGCTTTACTCATTCTAGACCTTCTTATTTATACTTCAAATGATGTAGCAAAGAATGCAATGAGCTATGCACCAAAGCCAATGGTTATGATGAAAATTGACCAGCCCAAAGGACTAGTTGGGCCTTGTCAAAGATTATTTGGGCCTGTAGAAGCATCAGATGGGTGGCCTGGTGCGGCCTGATTTAAGGGGTGTCCTCTTAGTAGGGGCTAAAAAAGTTCTCATGATTTAGGTGGTTCCTCCTTTGTAGGTAGCCCACTTTGAAGGAGTCGGACTATACAATGTTCTCCTTTTCTTAATTAAGTTTTATTTTCTTAAAAAAATAATAAGATAAATTTGAGTAACGATCATGATGATTTCTAATGTTGTATATATATATATAGAATTTATTTGATAAAAATGAATAGTAAAAAGGAAAATCATTAGGTCGAACACTTATCTGGTTCGATGCAGCACGAACCCTTGGATCCACATGAACATGTGCGCCAATTACATGCTTAAAATTTTTGTTCATGCACATCGCAACCTCTCAATTGCATCAAACCAACCTACTTCTTAATAAAAGAAGCAATAATTTTTTTGCTGTTACTTAGAATTTTGCATATTATACCCCTCGATTCACCATTTTAACTATGAAGTCATATTACTAGTCTTTTGTTTCGTACTCTTAAAAAAATATAGCATCCAATCTGTACTGCAAATAGCTATATTTAGTGAAAAAATAGAAATACCAATGCAAAAGGGTGCTAAATCTATTTTATACTTAAAATGATTTCATTAATACTGTCAGTCATTCAAAACAAATATAAAAAAAAAATTGTCAGCGAAAATTATTGAAAGGCACCATTAGGCAAACAGGGTGATTTAAAGGATATGTAAGCAAATAGTGATTTTTGAAATATAAAATACACAACAAGCTATATTTTTAAAAGCATATTGTATATATAAATGTACATTACCTATTAAATAGATTGGAGAGAACTTTGTGCCATTAAAAAATTATTAAATATCACAATTTTCTGGTCAAACATGAAAATTTGAAGTAATGGATGAAGAGCACACGATATAAGTACTTCAAGCTTGTATCATGGTATGATGTTAAACTTATTGTCCTCTCCAATGGCCAGCTAAAAGGTTCGTTAGACCCAGTGATGATATCATGGGTCGCAGGCAAGAAGTCACAATCACACACCACCATTGCCACTAGAATAAGCAAATGACAACAAGAATACAATCATGATGATGATGGTATAAATGTTGCTGATTGTGACCTTGATAACAGTGTTAGGCTATTGACCTTTAATTAAAACAGAAGATTCTTTATTCTAATATCAAAAAAAACATGATGATAACAATGTGAGGCTATTGACCTTTTAATAAAAACAGAAGATTGTTTATTCTAACGTCAAAACATACGAGATCCACCAAGTTTTCAAGATTCTCCATCTCCTAATAGCCATGCAATAACGTGCTTTCTTTTGTTGAAGTCACCATCGTCTATAAGAAACAATGCACCAATTGCATGAGACCAAGGCTTTTAGGACAGGGACGTTTTCTCACGTATTAGTGCACAAATAAAAAGCACGGTCTTCTTTTCTTTATTTCCTCACACACTCATTAGCATTTTTTGATGCAATTAACCGATCTAATCTGCGTCAAGAGAACTCCATTCTCAACTGTGTTTAGTTTCATGATACAATCAAATTATTCAAAGCATGACCATTTCTTAATAAGCATCTTCAATGATTAACAAATTATACATAGTAATTATTTAACTGAAGATATATATGTATAGCAGTTGGTAAAACTCATTAATTGTTGTGTCTTCCATGTTTCTTTTCGGATGCACAAATAAATGGATGATAACGAAAATGTTTTACATTTATCACTAATGTATAGAGGGCATCCATGATGATTTTAAGTCAGTTTTCTCCCCTAGCTGTGTATTCCCAAATATCCCTCCTCGTCATTCTATCACTGGCTATTGTTTCTTACTTGGTTCTTCTCTTATCTCTTGGAAAAGCAAGAAATGGACAGTTGTCTCTCGCTCCAATATAAAGGCTGAGTATTGTGCACTAGCAGATACTACCTCTGAGTTCTTATGGCTTCGATGGCTACATATAAGTATTCCTTTGGCCAAGAGCTCTTCTTTCTATTATGATAATATGAGTGCCATGCAGATTGCTCATAATGATGTGTTTCATAAGCGAACGAAATATATTGAGATAGATTGCCACTTCATTCGGCATCATATCAAGCAAGACACTTTTCAATTGAGATATGTTGCTTCTACAGATCAGCTTGCTGACATTTTTATGAAGGCTTATCCGCCGGGGCGTCATCGTGATTTGGTTGGCAAACTTAAGTTGGTATCTTCGCTACCATATTGAGTTTGAGGGAGGATGTTCAACTATAACTTAGCTGTATAATAGTTGGGTATGAGCTGTATTGATTAGACCAAATACGGGCAGTATATGAGCTGTATATGCCTCTCCTCAACTATATAAAGAAAGTAAGGGCTATGGCACTAGTTTACAAAAATTTCTGAATAAAGATTGTGTTCTTTTCTTTACGCTCTCTCCTCTTCCTCTATCTTTCCCTCCTCTTCCTCTATTTCAACACTACTCTTTGGGACCAAAGACAGTGCTTTATTGTTTGACCAATAACCTTGGAAGTTCATGGCCAGCACAACATTAGGTGCGACCCCCATACTGAGGATCCTATTAATTAAAAATAATCGAATAAGGTATCGTTCCAACAATCTGAACAAAGAGTTTCAAACAATAAAAATAGAAGCTCGGTGACAACTAAATAGTTTACAACATAAAAGGCAGCAAAAAGATGAATACAAAGAAAAGAATTATTGAAGAACACCCTCTATCTCCGTAAGAGAATCTGAAGATCAATCAATAAACTGCAGTAAAAAGTTAATCAGATAGAGAGTTGCTGTTGCACACCACGCTCATTGGTAGAATTAGGCCTTTGGGTTGCGGGACTTTCTCCTCAGAACAATCATCCAAGTAATGGCTTCCAACAACAAGGCAATACCACCCAAGATGCATATCACAATGATATATGCTGTAGTCCACTTCTGATCAGTATCTAAGATTTTCAGGCCTTTGAAGACATTGATGATACCCAAGATAATGACGGTGTATCCTACCAAGTAATGGTAAATGTTCCAGTAGAAGCGATACTTGTGATCCTTGTTGGGCCTCAAAAACAATGCAAAAACCTACAAAAAAAAAAAAAAAAACAGAAAAAAAAAACTACTTAGTTTACTAGGTATCATCACAAAGCATACCTTTTAAGCAAACAAAGTGATTATTGACTATGTGTCCGAGGAAGAATTTGGAGAACTCCATCAACAAGGAGATATTGAAAACATGAGGTCAATCTTATGAAACAGTTGTTTCCCAGAGTTTCCAGAGAAACACCCAAAATATAAGAGGAGAAATCTGGCCATAGAAAGCTAAGTATTGATAAAATAATTCCTCATCTATTTTTAAAAGAGAAAAGTAGTCCATACTGTCAAAATTCACCTACATACCAGGGGAGATTGGGTAAGATATTTGTTACCTGCAGGGTCCCAAGAGAGAAGAGGGTGATTCCAATGTTCCGATGAGTGGTCTGGTGGATTCCCTTGCTCCCAAGATTGAGACCAGTTCCCCAGCCTGCAACCCCCACAATGTAACCAATAAGCTGGCATGACACATGGAGGTAAAACCATGCAGGATCTGCTGACTGGAATGTCTTCAGATATCTTGCGAAGATCGCTCCAATTGGAAGCAAAATTCCCCAGCTCATAGCATTCAAGATTCCATGTATCTAAACAACAAGATTAATTAAAGAGATGAGCTATAAAATTCAATCAGCAGAAGACGGCAGTATGCCGGCTGATAGAAACATCCATTCACTGTAGAATTTGGAGACTTGCGTGTGAGGATGGTGGCTGATAGAAACATGCATTCCTTGTGTTTAGATATCACACAGATCACAAAATAGATGGGTGGTAGCAATGGATTTCAGTTAGTCGGCAGTCACAGTGATAAAGGCATCAATTGTATTGCAAGGTGAACAGTATAAGCTTAGATTCCAACTCTAGAATAATTTGAAAGAACCTGTCACTGCATTACTACCCAACACGTATCGAAAAGTTGACTCTTTTTTTCTTCTCTCTCACTTTGAAAAAACTACTTGACAAAATTAAGAACAGTTGAGGTTGCTTTCTTCCCTAATAAAAGATAAAAAGGAGTGTATGTGATTGATCCAAGGCATCTAAACAGGCGATGGAACAGAACAGAGAAAATCTAAATGTATTAGCAAAAACAAACAGAAGAATCACTATCGCATACAGCTAAATGATATAAGTACAGACAACTCCAGTCAAAAAACATAACAACAAAATCAAACAGAACTATCAAAATCTCCCAATTGTTGCCAAGATAACATTAGCCACATCGAACCCCAAACCGAAGGAAGGAAAGAATTGACATCCTCAATTAATCAGAGAAAAAAAAGCAAAAATAAATTGACCATCCATATTCTTTCATCAAATATACCTTTAATTTTAATGAAAAAACCTCTTTGGAAATTCAAAAAAGGAGAGGAAACGAAATAAAATAATAAAATTATCCAAATCTCATTTTTATTTCCAAAATTTTCTACTTAAAAATGCACCACATAACAGGGTGCCACGCTTTTTACAAGAATATAGAAATTATAACAAAAAAGAAAGGAAAAACAAGAGCGCACCTGGATTTCCACATCCCTATTGAGTACTTTATTTTTAATATTTTTTTTAAGAAAGTGTTTTGATCTTTATCCACACCCCCCCCCCCCCCCCCCCCAACAAAAAAAAAAAAAAAATTTCCAAATTTGACCATTCATACTCTCCTAACGCCAACCAACAATTCAACTCATCCATCGCTTGCCAAACAAAAAGTTTCCCTTTTCATCTAGAGTGAAAAGGAAAAAAAAAAAACTTTTTTTTTTATGGAATGATACAAAGGAAGGATCCTAAAGAATTAAATTCTTTAGATACCAAAATACGTAACTATAACAGAAGAGTCCAAATTCACTTTATATTTCTAAAAAACGAAAATAATAAAGAATATTACTTACATTCCTCTTCTTGGTGCCGGAAGCCCCGGATCCGGAGCTGACCCCCCGGAGCAAATCCAAGGTGCCCTCGGACGCCAAATTGTCCGGATTAAACGCGTGCTTGTCCGGCACACCGGCAGTCACCGATCCCCCCACCTGCCACACCTGATTCACCACCGTCATCTTCTTCCCCAGCTTCACCGTCCCGAACATCCTCATCGTCCCGCCCGCGTACTCCGCCGCCAGATCCGTCGTGTCGAACGCGATCTTCGACTCCTTCAGAGCCCCGTACCCCGTGATGTTGTACGTCTTCACCACCATCCTCCCGTCCGCCCCCCGGAACGCCGCCAGCGTCTGCGACCCCGCCATGCCCATCCCCGTGGGATTGATCGCCCACGCCACCCAACCCGCCTCCGCCGCCGGCGGCGCCACGAAGGCGATTGAGAGCTCCCCCGCAGCGCTGTTGTAGGTCCAGTGGAGGGAGGCGGACAGGTGGGGAAGATCGCTGCAGGACGCGAATACCCGGTTGGATCCAAGATTCTGGGACTTGCACCCCTGGGAAGCGGCGGGCGGCGGAAGGAAGCAAACGGCGGCAATGGCGGCGAAGAGGAGCGCGAAGGCGCCGGCCATGTGGGTTCTCCTCCTCCTCCTCCTTCGGGGCTTTTGGATTGTGGTCCGCCCGTTATTTGCTGTTTGACAAGGGAGCGGCTTATCAAACTCCGCGGAGAAGAGGCTTTCCCGGCGCAAGCGTCGATATCTCTGCTCGGGAATTTATAGCCAAGAGTGAGAGGAAGTGCGAGGCTAGTGCTCCGCAGGAACAGTTTGGTGAATGAGAACAGTAGATAGAGTCGTGTTTTTATTGGTTAAACCACGCTCTCCGACGCCACGTGGGCGTTAAAAAAAAAAAAGAGGGGGAATAATAACTCGTTCCGTCTGTCAGAAGCGAAATGGCCGCGTCCCGAGGGGGGATATGGTTTGGCCGTGCGCTGCCAATCACCGGTCTCTTTCCTATGGACCCCATTCAACGTACGCCCGTCGTGTGCTTCTCTCCAAATTCACGAGGAGTATATATGGCAGTTGGTGCGCTTGGCAAGTTTAAGAGGAAAGTGGAAAGGCCGAAAGGGGAATAAAACGAACTTACCTAAATCTCTCTCACTTCTGGGACCCATGGCTGTGGGCTCCACGGCCCGCTCCAAGTGATTTATTTTTTTATTTTTTATTTTTTTATAAATGATACCCTTTTATATATATATATATATTTTTTTTCTTTGCTAAAAACGGATTCTCCATGCAATATGTATACAAATACATCTAATAAAATAAAAAAACACTAACTCATGGAGTATCAGTGGCAGCTCTCCTTTTCTTATCCAGAAGGTATACCCTGAATGCCTTGCATATATACCTTCTATAAGTTCAGTTAACCAAAAAAAAAGCATAAAAAAAAATAATGGAAAGTAGAGAAGTGACAGATACTTGATTCTCCGAAAAAAACTCTCTAGCATAATGAGTGTCCTTTTGCTGGTCTCAATATGTCATGGAGCAGCGACTACCGGCTCGCATCATTATGTCGGCCTCGAAGCCACTCGATAGTTATAGTCGAGTCTTCTTCAAGACGAATGCAGGCCGCATCTAGAATATACTTTGCATAGGAGATGCTTTCCCATGCGGTTTAAGCTCAGCTTCAATAATATAATTGTCGGAAATCAGTTGACCCTGACCATCATAAATCTAGCATTGTGGTCAGTCCATGCCCCCGTAGACTCCTATAGCAGCATTATCGTAAAAGTTCATCCTAAGAAGACTAGGGAGCAAGGCTCCTCGGCGTTTTGCGGTTCCGTTGCGGATGAGGACTGCATTTTTTCCACGTATGAGCAGCAGAGCAATGCCACGTAGGATGGTTCCCTCTGGGCATGAACATTGATCGAACGGTGGAGAGAGAATCTTTTGGATGTCTAACGGAGGGAAAGAAGAAGACAAGCGGTAGAATGTTTGGGTCTGAACTCTTAAAAAATACGGGCGGGCGGTGGACTACGTAGCAGTACATGCAGCCAATATCGACCGCTGATTTCTATGATCTTATTTATCAAGCACGCATCTCAACGCACATCATAGGAACCGGGGTCGGTTTAGGCTTCTGGTCTCCATATTGCGTCACGGCGGCGATAGCGTGACGCTGAGACCATGCGAGGGCTTGCATCTTATTAGCTTTATCAACGGTTCAATGAACAACGTTGAAATGGGAAATTCCGCACCTTGTACGAAATTCAAAATTAGCTGCCTATCTTTAATTAGGTACTTTGACCCATTAACTTTTATTTAATAGAAAAACCTATTTGATGGATATTCATGATTTCGTTGATAGGATTTCGATCCCTTTTTTTGAACTGTTGGGGGAATAAGATTTTTCCCCCCCAAGTGACACAAATGCCCCCAAGAAGCCGCACAATCGCCGACCCTGAACACCCGAAGTCGGCGTCCGACCTCGGAACGTCCGACCTCGGAACGCCCGACCTCAAGACATCCGACCTAGGAAGATCTTGATGCTCAAGGTCTACCCTTGTCAGCCACCTACTACGGCCGTACTCCTCCGAGGTCCAACTGAGGACCATACCCTGCCACTGCTTCAGCATTTATTGCGCATGGCCGCTGTAACCCTCCGGTTCACTCTACAATTAATGCGGATCTCCGGCTTACTCCACCATTAATGCGGATCTCCGGCTTACTCTACAATTAATGTGGATCTCCGGCTTACTCCACCATTAATGCGCATGGCTCCTGACATCTACGGATCCTCGGCTCTCCACGGCAAGTTAGCCCAGCAGAGTCTGGTCAACCATGATAAGTCTCTGATCTCGGCCATACCTCCGACACCAATGCAATGATTCGCCTGGTAGCGTACTGGTTCGGGTCGTACGACGCCCTCACCGCCGACATCAGTACAATGATTCGCCTGACCGTGCGCCGACCCGAGCCACATGCCGAGCCGTACTATGGCCTCGCCCTGTTACATCACAGGTAAACCGACCCCCACCTATAAAAGGGAGCCTTAGCTTCTCAGGAGGGGGTTGGAAAATTCCGCGCCTTACAAGCACTGTTCATTTCCTCCTTACACTATCTGCCCCCTCCCTGACTTGAGCGTCGGAGGGCCGGCGCCGGAAAACCCGGCCACCGGTTTGTCTGCAGGCACCCAGACGGAGGACGCCGCCCGCTGACGGATCGCTGCCCCGCCGTGAGGACCCCCAGCTCCCTCTCTCCGGCCTCCCCAGACGGAGGACGCCGCCCGCTGACTGGTCGCCGCCCCGCCGTGGTGACCCGCAGCTCCCTCCTCCTCGACCGAAGATTGCCCCCGGGTCCAATTTCCAGCAACAGTTGGCGCTAGAGGAAGGGCCCGAGTAGCAGTCATGAAGTTGAGAAGTAAGGGAGCCTCCAACGTCTCCCGGCGTCCCCCGCAAAGTCCTGGACGCTCTGTCCAGAATTCTCCAACTCCGGCTGACCCAGTTCCTCAGGTCCAGTCGGAACAGTTCAACGCCTTAGTACAGCAAGTCCAGGCCCTGGCCGCCGCCGTTCAGGGCCTGCGACGCGAGGAAGCTTTACCAACGCTTCCCCCGCGGGCCCAGGTCCCGCCGGAATTTCTTCCCAACGGCCCGGTTCTCCCCGGCCAGAATCTACATGGCTCCTCCAGAGCCAATAACGAAGAACGGACTTCCCCCAGAGAGAGCTACCGGGGGAGGATCTCAACAGAAGACTCCAGCCTTCTGAGGCTGAGTCAGCCCCGGACCGCCGTGAGCCGGCGCAAACCGCGGCGACAATCCCGTAGGTGGGGGAGCTCGACAGAAAGGTTGAGCACTTAGAGCGCCAAATTGCAGCGCTCCACAGTAAGAAGGCGAGGCAGGAGGGAGACTTTGAGTTCACTACCAAGTCCCCCTTCTCCTGCCGGATCGAGGATGAGCCGGTTCCCGCAAGGTTCAAAATGCCTCAGGTGGAGCCCTACAGCGGAATCACCGACCCTCTCGACCACTTGGAGAGCTATCGGGCCCTCATGGCCCTACAAGGGTCCTCGAAGGCCATACTTTGCAAGGCCTTCCCAGCAACCCTCCGAGGGACCGCTCGGCTTTGGTTTTCTGGACTGAAGCCGAACACGGTGTCCTCTTTTGAGCAACTCGGCAGGCAGTTCGCCACCAACTTTGCTGCCAGCCGGCGCCAGCGACGGACGTCAGACTCCCTCCTCGACATCAAACAGAAAGAGGGGGAGTCCCTCAAGGAATACCTGGACCGCTTCACCGCCGCCACATGGGAGGTTCGCGAGCTAGACCAGTCGATAGCCATGTCGGCTCTGAAGACTGGGGTTCGCTCCTACCGATTCCTCTTCTCCATCGAGAAGAGCTTCCCGGCCGACTTCACCGAAATGTTGGCCCGGGCCCGGAAGTATGCCAAGGCCGAGGAGGCAGTTGCCTCTAGGCGGGGAGCAATCGAGCCCGCCTCTAAGAAGCAGAAGAAGCGCCGCGAGGAGCGCGGCCAACAGAGGAGCCGATCCCCTCGCCATGAGAAGAATCTCCCCAGACTGAGGAGCCCGCCCCGTCAGCAGGGGCGACCTCAGCAGAGGACCCCTCCTCGACCGAGGTCCCCACCACGGCCTCGGACGTACCCGGGAAAGTACGAGAACTATACACCCGTCAACGCCCCCCGGGCCGAGATCCTGATGCTCAAGGTCTACCCTTGTCAACCACCTACTACGGCCGTACTCCTCTGAGGTCCAACTGAGGACCATACCCTGCCACTGCTTCAGCATTTATTGCGCATGGCCGCTGTAACCCTCCGGTTTACTCTACAATTAATGTGGATCTCCGGCTTACTCCACCATTAATGCGCATGGCTCCTGACATCTACGGATCCTCGGCTCTCCACGGCAAGTTAGCCCAGCAGAGTCTGGTCAACCATGATAAGTCTCTGATCTCGGCCATACCTCCGACACCAATGCAATGATTCGCCTGGTAGCGTACTGGTTCGGGTCGTACGACGCCCTCACCGCCGACATCAGTACAATGATTCGCTTGACCGTGCGCCGACCTGAGCCACATGCCGAGCCGTACTATGGCCTCGCCCTGTTACATCACAGGTAAACCGACCCCCACCTATAAAAGGGAGCCTTGGCCTCTCAGGAGGGGGTTGAAAAATTCCGCGCCTCACAAGCACTGTTCATTTCCTCCTTACACTATCTGCCCCCTCCCTGACTTGAGCGTCGGAGGGCCGGCGCCGGAAAACCCGGCCATCGGTTTGTCTGCAGGCACCCAGACGGAGGACGCCGCCCGCCGACTGGTCGCCGCCCCGCCGTGGTGACCCGCAGCTCCCTCCTCCTCGACCGAAGATTGCCCCCGGGTCCAATTTCCAGCAACATGAACTAATAAAGTACATGATCGTTTTTTATTCATATGGTCTTGGGCATATGTTAAGGAGTAAGAGTTTTTCTCACTGTTGTGATGCAGCATTGCATGTCTCATTCATCATTAGGATAGTTGTTCAGAGAACACCTAGGTTAAAAATAGATTCAGACAATTAAATCTTTATAACAATTATTGAATTGAAAAAAATATAGTTGATGTGAAAAAAATTGTAAGAATTGACTTTTTTTAAGGAATACTAGCAACTCATTAGGTATAATGAATGTTACAGAAAAATGATAATATAAATATAGGTTAAATATTATGTTGAATAAAGTTAAAAATATGGTAAATGTGTGAAAGAAAAATTTAAAAAAATAGAGAAAACAACAGAATGTATAGCAAAAATGATAAGTATATATCAACATTTGATTCTTCTATTGTAGGCTTTTTGATTTATATCCAAAAGCTAAAGGGCATAGGAAGCGAAAATGATATCAAAGGTTCAAGTAACATGATTTCGAATGATATTAGAATATCATTGCTAGTGAATAAATTGAAAAGGGACAAAGAGAGAGGGGAGGTGGATCTGTGACATGTACTTTAATCAATATATATACAAAGCTAAGGAAAAGAATAAAATTGTTATATATTAAATTTGAGTTTAAGTCACTTCTAGAAAGATGCTATATATTAGGAAATAATTTTGGAAATGCTATCCAATTAAGTGATGGTGCCAAGATAAGTTCGAGAAGTCTTATCCAATCATTTGGCATCAATGAGTAGATCTTATTAAAATAAACAAATATAGATATATTTGGAAACAAATATAGATATATTTGCAGGAAGATTTAAGGGGTCATACAATAATACATAGGAGTGTATAATTACTCCCTCCCCCCAAAAAAAATAAAAAGAAAAGGAAACAACTAGATATCTTTGTAATATGTATAGATTCTATAGCTATCATTTTTTAAGTACCCTAGATCATGAGGATGAGGGGATCTTTATCCTTAGGAAAAAAAAATTTACCCAACATATGAGTTGCAATATAGGAGGAAGAAGTAACAATAGAAAAAATAAAATGAAAAAAATTATTCAAATCAATATGCCTTTTAAGGGAATTCTCTAATTTTTTTCTCTTGAAAAAGAAAAAGAAGAAGTTAATTCCCATGCCTTTAGAGCACAGTCACTTTGATTGAGAATTTTCATAGTAAGCTTCCATTTGCTATCTTTTTGAAAGCAATAAGGATTACCCCTACTCCATTAAAATTACCTCCCTAGAAAGGCCAAATGTGGGTGAAAGATAGCACTCGTTTGATTCACTTGTTTATACAGGTGGAATCGAGGAAAAAGTAGTTAAATTGTGTATTCCAATGTTTGGCCTCCTGTTAGGAAGAGAATACTGAATGGACATCTGGTAATGCAAAATCCACAGCTATATGGAGTTATATGATGAACTCCAACTTTTTAATACAAGTAGATGAAACTATAGAAGTATCACATATCTATGTGAAGGTTAGATAACCTTATTGGGGAGAAGATGGAAACCTAATTATTTGCAACCAAGCTTGGTACAAATCATAATTCTATTATGATCCACATGTAAAGAAAGACATTAAAGTCTTATATGGCAACAATGAGTGTCAACAATCCTATAATTGCTTACCTTTTATATTGTTGGCATGCCCTCCAATTCTCCACCTGGTTGTCTTTGAATTTTATTAACAAATGATTATAAAATGTGATGTGTGCATTTGGTTGAGCTTTCCCACAGCCTCCTTGGTCCAACTTGCATTTGGGTGGGTTTGGAGTATGGAATTTGGATCATAAGTTTTTAAACCACTTTAAATATAGACTAGGCTTAAAGAGCCTGATATCCTTGCCCATCTTGGCTGGAGATTAAATAATATGTACATCAAGAGAAAAGGTTTTTGGTATAATTAATAATTCTGATTAAAGGAGGAGTGGTCTTAATTGAAGGGAGAATTCATAGCTAAAATGATGACAAAGTCTTGATGCTCTAAAATCCTAACTTGGGACTGCATATGTGAGCCCATAAACTTTTGTAATTTGTAATATGTCATTACAAACTACTAAGCTCGGCCGATATTTGGCTCGGCCCAAGACCACCTATAGGCCAGAAGAAATTGTTCAATGTGAATATGTATGCATCCTAAGGTTTTTTGTAAGAAAGTCAGTATCCTTGATCATTAAACTATATAAAAAATGGCTTAAGTTCTAATATTTTGATAAATATTTTTAGGTTATCCTTTTAAAAGGTCTAAAATATACTAGACTTCTATAGAAAAGGGACTCTTGAACTTCCAAAAAAAGATAGGTTTTTTGTAAGGCAGATTAGTATCCTTAATCCTTAAACTATATAAAAGTGGCTCAAGTTTTTGATAATATTTTGTCAGAATGAGGCAGCTTTTATAATTCTCAGTTTTAGGTTTCATTTGAAGCAAACTAAAAAGATAATTCTATAAAGTTTACATAAAACCCACCAACCAAATGCCCGTAGCAAATTTCTATGTTTTGATAGTTGCCATCAATAATGACAATCCATAATCTTGTCATCACTTTGGATTTAGATCAATTTAAAGCCTTCACTCAAAATTGGTAACTTGCTATTGACTTTCATGGATATGTTCTTCAATTTTTCAGCACATTAAAAACTTTATCATTACATATTACAAGATTAATGTGATTTTCTCAATAGAAACGCCTTAGAGTAGTAAAAGGTACTCTCCAAGATGATCATCAGTCTCATTTACATAAAGCACAAGGTTGACTTTTCAACCCATATTGGTAATTAGATTGGTTCATTGTAACAACTCTACGATCCAATTTTTTAAGGTATTCTTGCGATATGTTTGGCTTGATTTCTAGTGTCTTTTTTCATCGTATTTGTATTAGTTCTAAGTAATCACATGAAAATCAAAGAAATAAGCATACCCAACCTTCCCTACTAGACCATGCGAACCATGCACCTTGAACTAAAACTTGACCTAGCCAACGATGACCTAGTCGAAGAAAAATCACACAAGTTATGATAAATATCTCATGGGCATTCAACAAGTGTCCTGACATGTCCTTGTAGGTTTGGGCTACCTACCATTGTTTGCTTGATGCCCTTTCTTAGAATAGCAAATTTCCAAATGACTAACTAGTAAGGGAGTGGGAATTGAGTGGCAGATTAGGTAGCCAATTTTATTGCCAACCACAATGGCAACATTTATGCTAGATTAACTTCCCTTGACTAAATTATGCCTTTCTTCCCTTTATGTTTGATGGAAGAAAATTTTGTAGCCGGGCCTTCCATGTATGACTAAATCTCGTTCTTATTAGGAGGATACAGTAAAATTTCGAGATCGGATACATAATTAACTAAATCTTGGTTGGTCTAATTTTTTAACCATTTATTTTGGTTGATCAATGGCCAATTAATTTTTGGATGTAAATAATAAGAATATTTATATTTCTCCTTTCTCTAGTAATCCTAGTTAATTTTGTTTATTTAAAACATCACAACATTCTCTACTGAATTTTATGATTTTTTGGCTTATTTTACTCCATTTGCTTATTGAGTTATAAATTAATATTCAAGTTGTATTCATCATCTGAGCTAAGCCACGTACATCGCATTCCAAAATTCTAATGATTATATGATAATATTTATTCTACAGGCCACATCGACACACCTGTATTTGATGCTTTGAACAATGATTCACAAAGATTGCACGACTTGGCAAGAGAAAACTAATCAATTTGAATCAAAAGAAATAGCGTAGAGCCTTGGTGACATTTTTCCTCAACTTCATCATGATTGCATGAAGCCTTCTATGTGCAAATAACGAAGCCAACAAGCTAGTGTAACCAGGATTAGATCAATTGACAAGCTCCAAATCGACCCGTCAAGTAAAGAGCTTCATTTCACTTTCATTTCCGACAAATTTATTGCAACCCATCTAGTTAGTAATGCCATGCCATAACATAATTCGAGTTGCAAATGAGCCAGAATGCTTATGAGCAGCTTGGGTTCGGCTCAGCCAGTTCGGTTCATTCTCGACTCAGTTAGTAAATGATTCGAGCAGAAACATAGTTTAGAGCTCGCCTCTAGCCAAGCTTGGGCCTAAAATATTTATAAAATCATATAATGACTTGGCTTGGCTTGATAAGAAGCTCATGTATATCTTAATTTAGTCAAACTCAAACAATTTTTTCTAGGCTTGATTGAGCTCGAACCAAGCTTGTATAGCTCGAACCTATTACTTTGTTGAGCTTGCTTGCATCACTAGAGATATCTTATGCCAATTTTTAAAGCTGAATAAATCCATCTAATTCTGTATTAGACTTAGGTTCAAATTTTGTATTCATCTATGCATCTTTTTTTATCACCATAAAGAAAGTATAGAAGAATAAGAACAAAAATGAGAAGGGACAACCCATAGACTTCATATATACGTGAGAACAGGATGCTAATCCAACCTATATACTTCCTAATCCTAACCCATATATTTTCCCACCTCGTGGCAAAGCCGCTTCGCACCGCTGATAGACTACTTAAGTTTCAATTTGAAAGGCGCTACTTTGTTTCGCAAACCTTTGTCATTGTCAGTCAATTAAGTAGAGCGAACAGCCCCCTACAAATCCATAAATATTGGAGCATGCCGAAAATATAAAGGATGATCCTCTATGCATTTCACTCTTTTCGGAATGGAATGAATTCAAGTACCTTAACCTCCATCATGGTCAACCTCTCCTTATGATCAGGATGAGGTAGATGCCTCCCAGCCGGGGGCGGATCGAATCAGAGACCAACCCAACCCTCTCTCGGAACAGGATGCTGTTTAGCCTAACCCAGAACAGTTTTAAGCTAAATCCTGAGTTGAGTTGGGTTAGCCTCAAGTTGGGTGCGGTTGTATTGGATTAATCGCATTACATGAAATATGAGATATTTTGTGTGAAATATAGATTTATTTATTTATCTGGTTCGACCAGACTGGGTTGCGATTGAACCGAAATGGGAATTTTTAGTCCGACTCGAGCCAAAATAGGTCACCCGCAGACCCAAATACACACAGCCAGAAACCCTAAGCTCCGTCGCTTATAAGTAGGCTTAGGGGTCGCAGCCGTCTCTGTCCTCTTCTCTCTCTTTTCTAGGGTTAGGGTTTCCGCCACCATCCGGAGGTATTCTCTTATTCTCTTCGCGTTTCTGGTATGGTTTCGAGTGGGATGTGCGATTGATGGCTTTGAATTGATCTTATACGGCCTGTTAAGATTTGTCCGGGAATATTTGATTTTATGGATTTCTTTTTTGCTTCAGTATTTCTGGATTTTTATTGTTAGATATGTTAGGTTTTTGCTGTAATCTTTTATTTTTTCCTCTCGGATGCTATACAAGAGTCCAAATTTCTTTTTAGCTTTGCTGCTTTTTCGTGGTGAAGAAATGGCGGTTCCGTTGCTCG
Source organism: Phoenix dactylifera (assembly GCF_051530095.1). NCBI lineage: Eukaryota > Viridiplantae > Streptophyta > Magnoliopsida > Arecales > Arecaceae > Phoenix > Phoenix dactylifera. Next base: position 18,139,175 of record NC_143201.1, read on the forward strand.
CAAAGAGGATCGTTAAGAAGCGTGTCAAGAAGTTTAAGAGGGCCCAGAGTGACCGCAAGATTTCGGTGAAGGTAATATCTCGGCTCCCCACCTCATTTTTTGTTAATTTTGTGAACTTCGTCGAAATTGATGTTTTGGAAAGGATTAGATTTGGCGTTTATTTGATTTGTACTTCAATGATACCTGTATGTATTTGTTCTTTTTTTGAGAAGTACATTTATGTGAATCTTGGACGTATTGGATACTAGTATCGGTCTTTTATTTCTCCTCTTTAGATAATTTAGTTTATCTGATGCGAGATGTTGTATCTGTGGGGATTTCAAGGATAAAAGGTTGCAGTTAATACTTGGTTAGCCACTAGCCACTATGGATTAGTTTGTTCTTGTAAAACAATGATTGATTAAATGAGTTTGTAACGTTGTACTTGAAGGATGAGTACTTAGGCTTAATCACTAATGCCCCTCCTAGAATCTTTCCTCTACCATGACTGCAATGTTGATGCCGAGTTTAAGATTAGAATGATGGAAAAGCTTCAACTTTTGAGTGCAATGTGCATTTTTGCAGGAGAGCTTGCAAAGATTGCTAATATATGAACATGATTTACAATCTTTTAAAGACATCACGACATCCCTGGTTGCTCCTGAGAAAGTCAAACATTCATGGAAACCTTGGTATTACTTGACTATTTACTAAACTATGAAAATTCAACAGTCCATGCAAAAGGATTTGATGGGCTATGCTTCTAAATTATGTCTTTCAAAGACTTATTGATGAATAATGTTCAGTTAATCTCTACTTTTGCAAACATAATGTTGCAGGTAATGAGATTGGGTTTTCTAAGATAAATGACCACTGAGTAAACATAACATCATAACACGGATACCGTCATGGTAAACATGCAGTAGTTTCATACTCTTAGTTTAGAAAGTGATGCATAGACCTCTTCTGGGTTGGAATGACATACTTTTAATTTTTGAGGCATCCATTTTTTTGGTTGATGGATTTCCAAATGTTCTGGACTTGGGTTTTTAGCCATGTCTGTGAGTCAACCCACAAATTCCAACAGCAATTTTGAAGTTATTCTCAATACACTTATGATAAGTTGCCTCTATGAAAGCTTACCAATCATGTAATCTCGTATGTAATCTTGTAAATATGCCTGCATTGTCCTGGAAAAGCATACGACCATTGTTTTGGTTGAAATGGCAAAGGTCAGAGGTTAGGGTGTAGGAGGCATTTTAAGGCTTTTACGATTTTGTTTTCTGATTTTAATGTGTAGTTTTTGATCAGGAAGTCTGACCTCTATCAAGAGATTTTTTTTCATCTTGCATTTGCATGGACCCTCAGCTTTCTGGTGTAAATTCATACATAAAACTATATATTACTGAAAGGGAATCTTTGTTTTTCCATTTTATTGTCCTTATTGTTCTTTTTAGCTGCTGTTTTAGCACTTTAAATCATAGTCACAACATTTGCTAGGCTGATATTTTTGTATTTGACTGACTGTCCTTGATCATGGGCATAGTTCTGCATTTTTAAACTTTTGGTGTACGGTCTATCACTGGTATAAGTTCTGTAACTTCTTTCCACTTAGTATTTGATGCATTCGTGTAGCACCTGAAGGTATTATTCTTCTTGTCTTTATTAGGTTTTGTTTTAGCACTAAATCATAGTCACAACATTTGCTAGGTTGATATATGTATGTGACCCAGACTGGCCTAGACTGGCCTTGATCATGAGCCTAGTTCTGCACTTTTAAACTTTTGTTATATGGTCTATCACTGGTATCTGCTCTACAACTTCTTTTCCCTTAGTATTTGATGCATTCATGTAACACATGAAGGTTATGTCATGGAACATATGTTGGTGCTGCTTATTCTGTTTTTAGGATAAGGATTTGGCTGGGGGGCCTGTTGATTTGTGACATGAAGATACTTTTCTTTGAAGATTGGAAGTGTTTTGAAAATTTAGCTGATCTTGGGACTTGGGAAATGATATTCAAGTTACTTCATCACTCCTAGTCTGATGAGATCCTTTAATAAGAGGATTGTTTAAATTTTTACTAGACAATATTTTTATTAAAAAATCATTTTTTAAAAAAAATTCCTTGTTAGAAATTACGTTGTGTTATTATCTAATTTGAGATTGTAGCAAGTTACACTGTTTAGTTGCAAACTTTGAACTGGATTATTGGGAAGAATTCAAAGTGGCTGTAATTTTCGAAGCACTTCTTAGATAGAGAGCATTACTTACGGGCTTGTCATGATATGATTTTATGGGTTCTAGCCTTGCTAAGACCGAGTGGGTTGGACTCCTGCCATTAGCCTTGGCATCATCTGTTGTCTTTTATTTCTGAATCCTATGAAGCAATGCTTGCTTGTTTACTGTTTTTCTTCAGTAACATGGTTGAATTTTTTTATTTGATAGCCCAACTGGCGTAGGCCTAAGGGTATTGATTCTCGTGTGAGAAGAAAGTTCAAGGGATGTACTTTGATGCCCAACATTGGTTATGGATCTGACAAGAAGACCCGGCATTACCTGCCCAACCGTTTCAAGAAGTTTGTGGTTCACAATGTATCTGAGCTAGAGTTGCTTATGATGCACAACAGGTATGATGCATGCTATTTTTGATTCAATGATTGGATGGTAAAGATCAGATGGACTCGATATTTTAGCATCTGCTCTGAGCACATACAGTAATATATATTTCTCTTCTGCTTCTCTACTTGGAAGGTGCATGCATTTCTGAATGCATGTACATGCGTGAACACACAATGTGCTTTTTTTGTGTAAATTAATATTGGTAGGTTGGAAATTTGCAGAAGGTATGCTTCTTAAGGTTATTGCATAATTTTTTCTGCAATTATGCATTTTTCATGGGCTTGCACAAGAAAAGACAATCTTCATTCCAGCTTAAAAAGATATAAAGTGTGCATGTATTAACAATGGTATGTTTGTCAGAAGCTAAAGAGCAACCTTGTTGCAGTAAGAAAAGTCATGACTCCTGAAATGGAGTTGGAGATTTTGGGTAGTTGCTTGACTTTTTTTCATTAGCAAGGATTTATTGGAAAATGGGGCTAATTTTTGAAGCTTTTCAGTTACAAGCTGCATGAATTTCTGCTTTTGGTTTTAGTCTTTTTTCCATGCCTATTTTTCGGTGCAAGAAATTTACTAATTAAATATGGGATCCTAGATTTATATCTTTTGAGGTTAAAAAATCTTATCTCACCATGCTTAACTTTAATGTTTCTTTCTAGGACTTACTGTGCTGAAATTGCACACGATGTCTCTACAAGGAAGCGCAAGGAGATTGTAGAGCGAGCTGCACAACTAGACATTGTTGTCACCAACAAGCTTGCGAGGCTCCGCAGCCAGGAGGATGAGTGACCTCCTAGTTTTGGAAACTTCAACTTCTATAGTTATCCATTATTTTGGTTTTGGAAACTCCTCTAGTCTAGGCAGCGGTTTTGTTTCTGAGGTTGTGACTATTATTTTCAGTGATGACTCACCATCACTTATCACCACCTGAACTGAATGTTGCTCTCACTTTTATGTTTATGCACTCTTCTATAGCTGTTGTCAATGTTGATGATTAAGTTGGTAACCCATTTGTAGCATGATCATGCAGGTCGTTTTTATCATTGTGTGTGTGCTGGAGTTAAGTGCATGGAAACTCTAGTATGATTAGTTAAGAAATTGTTTTCGAAAATGATTTATTTATAAATAATTCATCCTTGGCAGAATTAGAATGCTTCAGGGTTATCGTGGAATGCGAGGTGACGCCCGTTCTTTCCGCGAGGCTACTCTGGTTTGTGGGATAAACTAGTTTGCTCTAGGTCCACCCCAGTTTAAATTGGATGTATCGCTTGGTTCGAAACGGAAAGTTTAAAGCAGCAAAAGCCAGAGGAGCGTTTGTACTACCAACGGACGTTAACCGTGGCCTTTACGATGGTTTTTAAATAGATACCCACCAAGAAGATATGACTAAATTTAAGTAAAGGCTTCTTGCTCATATTCATTAAAAGTATTTTTTAACTTTTCATTAATTTTGCCACTAATATGAACACTATGGGAGTAGACATTCTTCAAAAGTTTTGCTGTAGCATGATTATGAAATCAGCTTTGTTTTATACCACATCAAACTTTTTATTTGTAAGATCTTGTCATAAAGATTGATCTGCCAAGTTTTCATGAGCTTAAAAAAAAATTTATATTATTTTATATTTTTGTGACAGTTGGATATGCTGGTTTATTTTTTTTGTTGGTACTTTCTTAATCAGTCAATTTGATTAATGGCCTTATTGTCATAATGGTTAATATAGCCGGAATTGGTTTTGCCATCAAAGGAAGCTCTGGCATCATATTTTTAATTCACCATCTCTGTTCAGCTGGTGTCCCGAGATATAATTTTCTATCAATGGATCACCAAGCTATGGTAGCATTGCCCAGAAGAAACAAAGTTCTAGTGGCTGATTTAATATCCAAGAAGTCGGTAACCGAATTTGTCTCACTGTCTCTCAATTACCTTAGAATGTTTAGTGTAGAAAAGGGAAAAATAAATGATTCTCTTGAGATATCGAAATAAAGAGTGATCTAATAAAATTGATTTGAATTATGAATATATCCGTTTAATTTTTGACAATATAAGTAAGGGGATTGATAACCTACTCTCTGTTATGGTAGGTTATCAATCTACCCATTTTTCATTAGACAAAAAATACCCTTACTTTTTATAACTTTTAAGGGTATTTTATGTCTTTTTACATTCTCACATTTACTCACCCTCTTAAACCCTCCAATTAATGCTCTCTCCCTCTCTCTCTCTCTCTCTCATACATATACATATACATATACATACACATACATACACATACATACATACATACACACATATACATACATACATAGACATACATATACATACATGCATACACACACACACATATACACATACACACACCGGAGAGAGAGAGAGAGAGAGAGGGAGAGAGCATTAATTGGGGTTGAGAGGGTGAGTTAATGTGAGATTGTAAAAAGACATAAAACACCCTTAAAAGTTACAAAAAATAAGGATATTTTTTGTCCAATGAAAAATGGGTAGATTGATAACCTACCATAACAGAGAGTAGGTTATCAATCCCCTATAAGTAATAACATATCTTGTTCTTTTTGCCACGTATAGGAGAGATTCTAATTTAATAATTTAAGAATATCAAGTTTGATAAGACATTCATCTAAGTTCTTTTTATTTTTGGTACAACGGTTCACATCCTACGGATGTGGATACGGCCAACAAAATCAGAAAACAACAAAGCAGATAAAGAACCCGGCACTATGTCCCGGTTCCTCCACACAAATTCATCAGAATGGTGGGCCGCATAGGATGCAATCCAATCAGCCGCTCCATTCGCTTCCCTGTAGGTATGTGTGGCCTGATGACCATTACATTCCTGCAGTAGTCTGCAAATGTCGAGGAGCAACGGCCTATCTTCACTTGCACGCCCCCAACTCCGGACCCAGCCGATCACCGTGGCTGAGTCGCCCTCAAGAATAAGTTGGTCCGCACCCAATATCCGACGGGCAAAAAAGGTACCCTCTGAGGCTGCTCTGAGCTCAGCACACACCATCGAGGCATCAAAAATCCGCTGACCCTCCGCCGCCGCAAGTTTGGACTCATGGTCTTTGATGACAAAACCTGCACTTCTGTCTCTCCCTTCGTTTGTCACACTACCATCGAAATTCACCTTCAGGAAGCCAGGGGTAGGGTCACCCAAGACTTCTACACCGAGGCACCTGCTGCAGGTCAGTCATAAACTTCTAGGCAATGAGGACGTTATCAGAGATCGAACGTCTCCCAACAAAAGCTCCCTGCTCAGGGCATATAATCCTAGTAGGATACCTCGCACTCTCTGGACCAATACCTTCGCCACCACCTTATGCAATGTGGTGCACAAGCTAATTGGTCTAAAGTGGCTAAGCTCCACTTGGCCTTGTCGCTTCGGAATCAATGTACTGAAGGTTTGCCTCCACTCATCGGGCATCGACGCAGATATAAAGAACTGCTGAATCGCCGCTAACACCTCCCATCTGACAACGTGCCAATACCTCCTCAAGAAAAGTAGAGGAAACCCATCTGGCCCCGGGGCTTTGTCCTCACCAAGGACCAGAGAGCTTCCTAAATCTCCGTATCTGATACTGGTCTGATCAAAGCATCGTTCTCTTCTTTAGATATCTGCTCCTTTGGGGCTAGCCCCCATGCTCTACCACTCATGCTCCCTGAATCGGTCCATCTAGAACAAAAGAACTACTCTAGGACCCTCCTCACGACCTCTGTATCCTCGGAAAGCTGCCCACTGCTGTCCCGTATCCTGCGGATCCTGTCCTGCTATCTTCGGATGATGGTCGACTGGTGGAAAAACTTCGTGTTCCGATCATCCTCTCTAATCCACTAAACTCCCAACTTCTGTCTCCAAAACACCTCCTGCTGCCTGAGTAAAGAATATTGCAAAGTCAGTAGTCCTCTGAGCTCATCCTGATCGGCCTCTGACAGTCCCTCGCCGCTATCCTCTAGAGCCTAAAGTCTGGTGATGGATGCTTCGACTCCCTCCACTCTCCTGAACAAGTCTCCCACCTCCTCCTTGTTCCACCAATCAACCGACATCTGCTCATCTCCGACTTCTAGGTCACCCTGTCCATCACATTCCCCTGGATTGGCATTTGCCATACCTCCCTCACCACTTCCCATGACAGCAGGTAGGACAACCATACCTTCTCAAACCGAAATGGGCTATGAATCTGAATAGAATGTGTGGTACTCACTAATACAGGGCTGTGGTCTGAGGCAATTCTGGACAAGTGGCTATGAATCTGAACAGAATATGGGGTACTCACTAGTACAGGGTTGTAGTCTGGAAGCCTTTGGATTAGGGGTGGCAAAATATGACCCGACCCGTGTTCGACCCGCCATAAACAGGTTCGGGTTGTAAACAGGTTGACACGTTTAACCCGTTTATTAATTGGGTCGGATACAGGTTTTAGTTATTGGACCCGTTTAACCTATAAATATTAAATAATTTTCTAATCCATATCCGGTATCCTTTACAAATCACGGCCAGAGTGTTTTCCCCTTTCGGCCTTTCGATTTTCTAATCCGTATCCGGTATCCCTATCGCCGTCACCACTCGAATCCAGTTTTTGTTCATCATCACCAGCAAATCCGGTATCCCGATTGGCGCTCTCGTCGTCGTCGCTCGAATCTCTCCGGATTTCTTCTCTTCCTCGTTGGCGAGATAGGATTTGGAGAATCTGGAAAATATAGGGTTTTTCCGGCATGAGGTTGGATGGATGAAGGATGCCGGAGCTCCGTAGCGGAGTGCGGAAGGGGGGAGCGCAGGTGAACCCGATAGTCTAGGCCGAGAGGCCGACTGCCGCTAGGAGGAGGAGGGCTCAGCGGTGGCGGCTCGGTGCGGCACTGCAATGGCGGCACAACGGTAGTCGTGGCAGATCTTGAGGTGGTGGTTCGACCGGTGAAGCTCCAGCGGCGACGCGGCAAGGCGGAGGCCGTGGGCGGTGCGGGGTGGCAGCTCGGGCGCAGCCATGGTGGGGAAGGCCGATCGGGGAAGAAGATGAGCAAGAATTTTTTTTTTCTCTCCTTTACGGCTTTACCCTCCTGCCTCTCTTTCTCTCTCATCTTTTCCCCTCCCATCCCCCCAGCCCCCACTCTTTTCTTTCCTTAAACAGGTCGGGTCAGGTGACCTGTTTATTAAACAAGTTGGGTTCATATTGTAATTCCGGACCTGTTTAATAAACAGGTCGGGTTCAGGTTTATAATTTTTTGATCAAACTTGTTTATGCTTGACCCGACCTGTTTATGCTTGACCCGACCCAATTGCTACCCCTACTTCAGATTCACTTGGTCGAAGCGGAGACACGATCGATCTGCTCCCAAACTCATGCTCGCCCTAGCCGATTGTTACACCAGGTAAACCTTAGGCCGGTAAAACCAAGGTCTGCTAAGCCATTAGTCAAAATAAAATCCTGAAATTTCCTGCACTCAATTTTATTGGTGAAGACCTTCCCACCTCTCTTCTTCTCCGGGGCTTCGATGCAGTTGAAGTCCCCTGCTATCAATACCGGATACCCTAGTTGAATAATATTGGTGGCCTCCTCCCATAGACAACCAATAAGACCCATGGCGGCCCACTATCCTCTGAGATCACTAAAGCCACTTGCTGACTGCACTTGCGAAACACATCAATGCTACAAGAACCCATCCTCCATATAACCATAATACCTCCATACAACCCTTGCGACTTCACTGCATACGTCCTCCACGATCTCGGAATGGCTCATCAAGCCGGCTCCAAACTGGCCCTCGACAACGTAGTCTCAAACAGAATGCAAATATCAGAATTATGAAGGCTAACCAACCTTGGAAAAGCAAGTCTAAAGGATGATTTCCCCACCCTCCAGCAGTTCCACAGTAGGGCTTTCATTGAGAAGACTGAAAAGTAGCTGGCTGGGACGAGACCACCTTATCCCGTGACCCACCTTCAGCATTGGCCACCCCCTGCCCCTGCCTCTCTATAATCCTCTTCATTTGATTAACCATCTCCTTATGGGTCGGCCCACTAGAGACCTCTACCACCCCATGATTGAGCTCACTCCCTGCTTCCTGGGCCGCAAGCCCCGGAGGGCGTGCCGGTTCACCCTACTCCATAGACCCAAAGGGCGTGCCGGTCCACACCGTGCCGCGGGCCCCTGACGTCCGGCTTGTCCCTCCCGTGCCCCGGGAACCGGTTGGCATCTCGGATTTCCACGAGCCACATCCTCCACGCTAACCTTCCCGGCCGCCTCCGTCCCGCCATCTACAGGGGACACCACCAGAGCACCGCCACGCCAATTCTCCACTGCCTCCGTTGCCCCTGAGCCCGCCAGCCGGCCGGCCCTACGCGGATGCACGAGCCTCGCCGGAAAGCCAGATCTGCCAAAACCCATTGGCAAACACCACCTCCCACAGCACCGCGGGCTCCCCCAGTCCATGTACCCTCCGTGATGGCCAGCGACAGACTCCGGCTCCAGAAGCGGCGTATTTCGCCGGCCGGCGTCGAGGCCCTCCCGCCTAGCCCGGAGGGGGCTGCTGGTAGGCGGGCCGGCTCGTGGTCCATCAGCCTGATCCCCTCCTGCGCTTAGTTGGGCTCACGTGGAGCATAATCATTCATCTAAGTTCTTAAAGCATAATCATAGGCCAACTAACTTGAACACATCTAAAACAGGTTATGCAACAGTGTTAATTATTGCAACATATTACCACAACGGAATGCCATTAGATGATTGCAATGCCAAACAGAGTGCCAATTACAATTGTGATCAAGGTTCAAACCTTAAATACTGCAACAAACACCAGTTCCAAGTTCTACTTGACAACAGACTCAGACTCTGAGAACTAAATTAAAATAACGGGACAATCCTGATTTAAGCATAACGACGACCATAGGATGATGCATAAAAACTCTGAAAACTTAACGATTTGCCTTAGCAACGCGCTCAATCTCATCCTTCTTCTTAATTGCATAACTGTCAAAAATAGCAGCAAATAAGCATTTATGATAATAATGTTTAGCAAGAATAAACTATGTTTTTGCAAAAAAAGGATGGAAAGGGGAGAGATTTAAGGTTAAACCACCTGTTCGAAGAACCCTTAGCCGCATTAATTAGCTCATCAGCAAGGCACTCAGCAATTGTCTTGATATTTCTAAAAGCACTTTCACGTGCACCTGTTGTAAGGAGGTATATTGCCTGGTTAACTCGCCTCAATGGGGAAATATCAACCGCCTGACGTCGAACAACTCCAGCCGACCCAATTCGAGTTGCATCTTCTCTTGGGCCGCTGTAACTCACAAGTAGCAATATATATATATTAAAAAAAATAAATTTATTGTTAAGAAACAAGGGGCACTCATTACACAATCAAAAGTAACAACTGAAACAAGAGGGATGAATTAAAATTCTGAAAAACGATTTGCGCATAACAATTGACATAAGAAAACCTAAACAATATTTCTAAAGTTTACCACTCAAACTTTTAGAATACTCGCACAGACAGACCAAGATACAAAACCAAGTTAAACAACAAATTTAAATGACTCAGACGAGCAACGAGAGGCTTCAACAATTAAGAAAATTATCAGTCTAACAGTGCTTACAACCACTTGAAAGGTGTTTCCACCTCAAAACTCGGAATGACAAGGATTACCATGTATCGGAATAATGAGGGACAGGAAAATAAAGCTTCTCCAGCGGCACCTTAGCTTGAGGTGGACCAGTAAAACATGTCACATGGGTTCCAAGGATTGCAATTTGCACATCAATCAAATAAGACTCAATGCCTTTCTCAGAATATTCATTCAGAAATAATATCAGATTCTTAAAAAAGGTCGGAGAAGGCTTCCCAGGCCACCTCATCATCCAACCACGATAATGGATATCTGAATACCTTATAAAACAGGAAGCCAATGCAAGCAATTTGGCCGAGTCTTTCTATTTATATAACATGGATCTTTCTTTGATCTTTGGTAGGTGATTTCAAAACCACTAATTCTAAAAGATAAAGATTTAATTTCTAAAAGATATAGATCTTGCCTAAGTAACTAACAAATGACTATTAATGAATTTGCAAAAGTAAATCAAACTGAGACATCAGATAATTCAATAATGAACAGCAAATAGCCTCTTATTATAGTGTTTTTATTTACTTTTCAGAATCTCTCACTCATCTACGCTAGTGAAGATTTTAAAGTTCCCATGAATCAGAACATAAGTACAGCAGTAGGATGCATGCTTCTGAAAATCCAAGTTTTCAGAGACCATCCGAGTTGAACCTATTCCACTCAAAACAAGGCGAGCTGCAAGTTACAAACTCAAAATTAAACCTACAAAACCAATAAGTTTAGAGGTTGTCTTGCTTAATAATCTTTTTGATGATTTTGATATGAAACAATATCCAATATTGAGGACAGGATTTGGAAAATTTGCACTTGTTGTGCAATAGAAGTTCATAACATAAGCGGATGATCTACTAAGAAATTAGCATGGTGTGGACCATGCTACCCAACTAGTGGGCATCTTTGTATTTGATAAGGTTTGCAGGGTGAATGGACTGTGCAGGTGTTTGGTTTTAACTGTGGCAGAAGGTATTAAGAACATCCTTGGTTGCTGGGGGCTTGTAAATGTTTTGGGATCTCAGTCACCCTGGATGGTTGGAGTGTATGAGGAGCAGTATATTATCTTATTTCAACAGAATTGTAGTGCTTGCTGACTAAAGAAACCTGCCTAGCTTTTAACAGAATGACTTATAAAGTCTAACAGAAATTTAAATATCAAGTTCATTCACCTGTTAATGATAGCATCCACAATAACTTGGATCGGATTTGCATCAGTAAGCAGATGAATAATCTCCATAGCATGCTTGACAATGCGAACAGCCATGAGCTTCTTTCCATTGTTACGACCATGCATCATTAAAGAATTGGTCAGTCTTTCCACAATTGGGCACTGAGCCTTGCGGAATCTCTTGACCGCATATCGTCCTGCAGTATGTGGAAGATAAGTAGCATGCTTGGCAGGAGACACGGCTATGTAGTCAGCGAGCGAAATATCACTGACCTGCATTATGGAATAGAGTAATATGCAATCAGCTTTAGTTAAATAAAAAGCTAGAAGCCTCTTTCAGTTCCTTAGATGTAACAGTATGTAGACATTTCATACAAGACTCTGCTACTATCAGCAATTTGATTGAAAAAATGAAAACGGATTAAATGTTTGTGACAAGGCTTACAAGAAATAAGAAACGAGAGATATTTCCACTTTTATAAATTTTTAGACGCTGAGTCCATATGGATGCAAACCTTTTCCATGTTGGTTTGCAATATACACCTCCATAATTGGCTAAAGATAATGCCCTATGCACATGCTATGACTCCTTGCTGTGGTAAACATAGCGCCCTATACATGAATAAACCTCCCCAAGATCATATTCTATAGCAGTCAGCCCAATAATCTCTAACAAACCCTCCTACCGCTTCTGAATGCTATGATCAGTAGTACAGTACTAACTAATAATAAAGAGATCTGATTCATGTAATTCTGTCTCTAAATCCTCATCCAGAGCTTGGATCACGTTATTTATAAAATGATAAAAATTATCCATATATCTTAATGTTAACAATTTCCATTAAAGATCACAAGCATCAACCTAACAACAACAACTCAAATAACAACTCCATTTTAGCCAGATATCCAATACTTTACTGGTATCCACCCCTAATTGGCCTCTAAAATTCTTAATATATAATCATTCTACCATACATACCACAGGAACAAGTTGGCGTATGTTCCAATAAACAAAAACTCTAAATTCTCAAGTTGGTATGTGTTCCAATAAACCAATATTCTAAATTCTCTCACTGCATTAATGAATCCATTAAATAGCCAATTGTATCTCAGTAACACTGAAACATGATCATCCAAATTTCTAAAGTTTTAAATGCCACTTCAGGACCAACACGACAGCCCATCAATATCCTCCACTTAAAAGACATTTATATATGTATATAACAATGACCAGAAAGTCTATACTCACTTTTTGGGGTCAGCTATGGAGATCTTTACTTGCACTCATTCTTATAAACAATTACATACTTCCATGTACTGCCATGGCAAGCTTCTCGGACTTATCCATATTACCCTAGGTGCACCTCATCTTTCTTGATTCTTTCACCAAAACCGAGATATTTGCCTTCACTTAGGCTTCCCATATCTTTATTTCACATGCCCACTGTCACAGTTGATTCTACACCACATTGTCTATAACAACTTTGCTTTTGCTCATATCTCAGTCTTCATTGAAGATGCATGAAAATATTGGCAATGTGTAAAGGGTTCCCAAGCTATACAACATATAGCTTCCCAAGATCAAAACTCTCTTAGAGGCTCTACAACATAGATCGCTACATGTTTTACACGAACCAGAGCAGACGAAAACAGACACAAAACACAGTTACTCGAATCAAAAACTGAGGGAGAAGAGGAGACCAACACCATCAAGCTGTGACCTTTAAACAAATTGAGGTCATTGTCTTTAGTCAGCTCGTACTTTTAATTAATCTCCCTCTTCACATTAAAGATGCATCAAAATACTAGCAATGTGTAAAGGGTTCCCAAGCTTACTATCGGTATAGCTGTTCCTACTTCATATCTTCCCAAGATCAACTCTCTCAGAGGCTCACAACATATTTTACGAACCAGAGCAGACAAAAATAGACACGAAAAACAATTACTAGAACCAAGAACTGAGAGAGAAATGAAAAGATCAACACAATAAAGCTACGACGTTTAAACAAACTGAGGCCATGCGACCAAATAGACAAACACAAAAAGCCTTCTTTTTAACTTTTAGCAATTTGATCGAAGACCAACGCCATTAAAATAAAAAAAACGCGATTCTTTCACAAACTGAGGTCGTGCTCCAAACAAAGGAGGGAAAAGAACCTCCTTAGTTATCGATCAAACTAAATCGAACAAATAATATCCCAATAAAACAACATCGATGCAATCTAATAGTGAAACAATAATCGGATGATCTACGGCAAAGAATACATAGAAAGAAAACCAGATCAAAACGAAGGAATGGAGGGAGGGAATGGGAAGGAGAAAAAAAAACAGACCTCCACTTCCTCGAAGGACCATCGATTGAAGAGTTTAACCTCTTGTTGGACCGCCATTGGAGCCGAGCTCGCAGGATGGGGAGGGAGAGAGAGAGCGGTAAAGGGCGAAGCGGGCGGCGGCAAAACCCTAGACGAGAGAGGGGTGGAGGGCTCAGAAAGTGAGCGCTTATATAAAGGAAGGGAGTCGGGAAATGGACGGTTCAAGATAAACTACGAGTTTTATAGGACGGGTTGCGATAGATTGGAGCCCGAGATGTACGGCTGGGATTGGTTATTGCGGGCTAGATGGGAGATTTACCTGAGTTGGGAGCGCAAGCCGGCGGGTGGGACCCACCACATAGGTCTTGGGCAAAACCTAAAAGTTTTTCCTTTTTAATGGTATTTTAAAATCTTTTATTGAACACAAAACTAAATCTTAAACTATGATGTGCGTATAGAAGTCCCTTTTGAGAGTTGTATACATTGCAACTCTAATAAAAAATGTGTTGCTAAATACCAAATTACAAAACTAGATTTTTATTAAAATTTATTAAATTAAAATTAAATACAACCTGCAATAATCCAACTTGCTTAACGTGTCTAATATATTTAAATTTATTTTAATAAATGAATTACGTAGGTCAGGTCGAATTATTTCTATAATAAATAGGTTAGATTCAGATTTCAAATTTTGACATGTTTAATAAATAAATTAATAAATTTTTGATCCAATCTATATTCAACCTAATACGTATCTAATCCGGCCTAATCTGATTGCCATCCCTATTTGTACTCATTTTGATCCCCAACCATGCACCCACATTTTGACCCCCAAAACCTGTTAGCTTTCTCTGCACAACCCATCTTAGATTATAAATTTCCTCGCCTGGACTGTCAAGTCTTGTTATACATCCATTAACTTGGGTGGAACATTGAGGGTTTCTTCTCAGTGCTATGAAAGATTAAAAAGAGAGCTTGGCCTTGTCCCGTTTCATGTGCATTATGTTGTGAAGAGGAGATTTCTTCTCATATATGTCTGTCATATATGTCTGTCATGTAGATATGCCAAGCAGTTAATGGGAGTTAGAAGTAAGGTGGAAAGTAAGAGCTCCCTCTCTTGCTTTATTTTGGGGCATTTGGAGGTCCAAGGGGAACGATTAGAGTTTTTTTAAAAAAAAATTCTTGGTACAAAAGATTAGAGGAGGATGGGACATCCTATCTGCAGCAATTTGGGGAAAGATTTGGATGGAAAGAAATTCCAGACTATTCAATTTTGTGATGAAGTCTTCAGCTTTTGGCTAAAGAGATTTTTACCCTTTGGAAGGATTGGTCTTGGGCTCTTGATCAAAGACATCATATTTTTTGTACATTAATTACCTAATAAAATTCTGATTGGCTAGCAATGGTCACCTATCTATTTTCTCAAAAAAATAATACCAAATAAATATACTTGCTCGAAGGTCGATCTACAGTGAATGCGTCGATCTAGGATCATGCCGCTTAAGCAATAATGTCAATGGCAATCAGAATCTTATACGAAGATACGAGATAAGGTTAATTTTACTCTAATTTTGTTTGGTCGACTACGCTCATTTGATTTTCTAACTATTTTATGAACTTTCTAGGTTTCTAGCTAGAGTTTTAGCAGGATGTTATGTATATTTGAATTTTATAGATTATATTCAATAGGTTAAATTTTCAATTTGCTAGGGGAATAATTGAATTTTCTAGTGGATATGAATTTATCCCCTTATACTCCATTTGTATTATAACCATACCCATATGTGTACAAAAATAGACTCAAAATAAAATACATTTTTGATTAGACAAATATTGAATTTTGCTTCAGTGAATTTTTTCTAGAGTAATCATTCTATAAATTTAGTGTCAGCCTTTAAAAATAAAGAAGGAAAAAATAGACTTTTAACATTTTTAACCAGTCCACCTGGCTTGGGATTAAGAAGCAAAAAAAAAAAGGGAAACACATTGAAATCTTTCTCTGTCTCTCTCTCTAATTTTGCTGGAATGATGATCAAAAAGGAAAAAATAAGGACATGCTCTCTCTCTCTCTCTCTCTCTTTCTCTTATGGGCTCTGCTAATAAAGACTCCTTGAGTCTTTCTTTCCCCCTGGGAGTCTTGTACATGGGCCATGAGAGAGACTACATAAGTAGGGATCCTAGGAACCATCATAATGATATATAACTAAGCTAGTTAACCTGCTAGTTTGTAAAAATAACAACATAAATTCTTATCGGTCATATCAAGATTTCTAGATGTTAAAGGCAAATAAGCTTAATCTACAAATAATCTCACTGAGATTTCTAGATGTTTAAAGGCAAATAAGCTTAATCTACAAATTCTTTTTAACTAAGCTCCTAGTTTAAAATTTATGAAGGGTTTTGATGTGCATATATACCTTGAATCAAGAATGTGAAGGATGTTATATAACGATAAACAACTATCTTTGTTAATCATTGCAAATCATATGAGCATGGTGTTACGTACCTTTTGGTTCAGATTTTTCAAAAGATCATCCATTTGATTTCATTGAGTTATTGTAACAACCCAGGACCTCACCCAAAATGGCTAGCCGGAAGGTATTATTTGGGTTCCTTGATCCTGTATAAGTACCTAAGATCTACCCAGCGAATAACCGATGTGGGACTAAACACACGCCCGCACGGATCCTCACATACTCCCCCTTTCAAGCCCTGACATCCTCATCAGGCTAAGGGTTCATATCTATTCAAATCTAATCACAAACACCACGATTGGCCCGTGGTCAGCCCCAATAGATCCGTGTTGCAGTGTCTCCTAGTCCACATAGGTTATGGGTCGGGTCCGCTCCGATACTATTTGTAACAACCCAGGACCTCACCCAAAATGGGGTTCCTTGATCCACCTAAGATCTACCCAACGAATAACCGATGTGAGACTAAACATACGCCCGCACGGATCCTTACATACTCCTCCTTTCAAGCCCTGACGTCCTCGTCAGGCTAAGGGTTCATATCTATTCAAATCTAATCACAAACATCATGATTGGCCCATGGTCAGCCCTAATAGATCCGTGCTGCAGTGTCCCCTAGTCCACATAGGTTATGGGCCGGGTCTGCTCTGATACCATAAAAGTTGTCATGCCCCCCGGCTCGAGATTGCGAGCCGGGGTCCGCGCCAACCACCGCACACCCGTAGGAAACTCTCCCCACGAGCATGCAAGGTATCTTAACCAAATATCAAAAATGTAAATCCAAAATAATTCAGCTGAAATAAATGCAATCTTATTCCATTGACTGACACAAATTATAAAGTCCACAGTTCTAGATATGCAGCGGAACGATAAATTACTAGCATATAAAACTTGGTTCTTTAAATAACAAAACTTTGCAATGTCTTACACTTCTAACAATAGTCTAAGATAAAACATCAATTTAAATAAACCCTAATCTAAGATAACTTGTGCCAAGTTCTTCTAGTCGCTCTCCCATTTTTGAAACCCCGATAGGTTAGTTCTCGAAATCTGTAAAACAACAAGAAATTGTATAATGAGCTAGACAGCCCAGTAAGTAATAAACACCTTAACTAGTCAATTCATATAATAACATAAAATATAAATACAAATTACGATGAATCAATATAATAACATAATCAATTCATTTTTCAAACACAAATTCATTAAAATCTGTATCTTTCAAATATCTATATACATAATCATAAATTTGATTCGAAATAAATCACATTCAACTCAACAGCCTTTAACTACGACCACACTTATACCCTGTGCTAGGCCAGAAACAGAACTGCACTTATACCCTGCGGAGTGGGCCATAATACCGTACTTATACCCTGCGGAGTGGGCCAGAGTACCGCACTTATACCCTGTGGTGGGGTCAGAATTGCCAATGCATAACCCCCAATTGGCAGGGTCCAGAACATAGTCAGGCTGAGAGTTCTAAATCTAATGCACATCAAAATTCTTTTGTTAACATAATAGATATATCATAATCCGATCTAAATATGCATATATGATGCAAGAACAGTAAATATATTCAAAAAATATTGTTCTAATTCATCTATCTATCTTTCATTCAAATCATCATCTCGTAAAATTCATAATTCACATATAAATTTATTAACAATTTATTCAATACAAAAATAATATTATATAAATGAAGAGTCCAGAAAAGGCAGTTCATTACTTACATTGAACGCGATCCACAACAAATCCAATTAATCTCATAAATTCCTCGCAGAACCTAATATCCAAAAATTATATATTTTTTTTAATTCATCATAATATATATAAAACTTAAATTTTAATATTCTCCCAGGGCCGACCTTGCCGAAGTGTCTAGCACCCCGAGTTCGGGTTCGGGTTCGGATTCGGATTCATACCCGTAAACCACCCTCTCCCTTTATTTATTTATTTATTTATTTTTCTTTCTTTATTTCTTTTCTTTTTCTTTCTTTTTCTTTTCTTTTCTTTTTCTTTTCTTTTCTTTTTCTTTTCTTTTCTTTCCTTCCCTTCCCTTTTCTTTTTCTTTTCTTTTCTTCTTCTCTTCTCCAGAATTTTCTCCCGACTTCTTTCTTTCCTCCCTTTTCTTTCTTCTTCCTTCTTTTTCTTTCTCCTTTCTTTTTCTTTCTCCTCCTCTTCTCTTTTCTTTGGCGGAACAGGGGACCCATACCCCCGCTTCCTTCCTTCCTTCTCAGTCGGACTCAGGGGCGGCCGCGGTGGCCAGCACCCTCGGCGGCAAGGGGTGGCGAAGAAAGTGCGACCACCCCCAGCGGCCGACGGCGAGAGGACATGCCCGAACAGGACTCTTTTGCTTTTGGGTAAAAATCCCGACGATGGCCGGTTTAAAGCCATGACAACTTGCATCACGGAAGGAGAGAGGAAAGTTAGAAGCCCTTACCTTAGCCTTCGATGAAGACCGACGATTCTCCTCCTCTCCAGCGGCAATGGAAGAAACCCGTGCCGTGGCTTCTCGGCTCTCTCCCTCTCTCTCTCTCTCTCTCCCCCTCCATCCCTCTTGGGCGGCTGCATGAGGAAGAAGAGGAGACTCGGGGGTTTGCGGCTCCCCTTCAACTAGTCTCAACGAGAAGGGGAAGAAGCCCTAAAACTGGGCTTCTTCTTCTTCGGGATGGTCAAATGAACCGGGCCCAGTTCTAGAGATGGGCACTGGGCCGGGCCGTGGCACGGCACGAAGCGGGCCGTGCCTGGCATGGCCCGCAAGCTACAGTGCCGGGCCGTGCCTGGCACGGCCCCTTTGATAGGGCCGTGCTGGGCTAGAGGGTCCTGGCCAGCGGGCCGTGCCAGGCACGGCCCGCTTCGGGCCTGGGCCGGCACGGCCCGGTCTAGGCCCGCGGGCCAAGCACGGCACGGCCCGCGGGCCAGCACGGCACGGCCCATAAGGGCCTGGGCCGGGCTGGCACGCGAGCCTGGCACGGTCCGGGCCTGGGCCCGGCTCGGCCCGATAAAAATTAATGCTTCATAAATTTTTTTAATAAATTAATAAATATTGAACACTAAGAAATCTTGATTTATGAATATAAAGCCACCTTAATGGTGGGGGGTTTGGCATAGACCCCTACCAGTTTATTAATTTAAATCAAAATGGTACATGAAGGGAGGTTTGGACCTTGGTCTGACCTCTAGAATACAATAAGAAACTAAGAAAGGGCCGAGGTTTGGACCTTAGTCTGACCTCCAGAATACAATAAAAATGTACAATTATAAAAAATTAAAAAAATCTTACTAATCATCAGTGATTCAGTGAATCAGTATTCACTCCTCAGTCTTCAGTCTTCAGTCTTCAGTCTTCAGTAGTGTTTGTATCATCATCATCAGAGGATGTTGTATTATGTCCACCTTTATCTTGAAGTCTTGCCTCAGCATCCAGCCAATCCTTGAAGCAGAGAAGCATCTCCACCGTTTCGCCCGTCATCCTACTTCTCTTTTCGTCAAGAACACGCCGACCTGCACTAAAAGCGGATTCCGATGCTACCGTGGACATCGGCACAGCTAAAATATCGCGTGCAATTGCAGACATAACACGATATTGATTTCTAACACTCTTCCACCAAGATAATACATCTAGATTCTCTATTTGATTTTCATCATATGCAGAATGAAGATCATTTCGTAAATAAAATTCTAGTTCACTACTTAAAGATGAAGAAGATGAAGAGGAACTTGAAGCATGTGTGTGTCTTCTCTGTGCAATGAATGAAAAAATAGATGACGAACGAGAACTACTAGAAGGAGGAATAGAGGTTTGTATTTGTGTTCTAGATCCACGAATTTTTTCATCATATATAGCATAAATATCATAAAGAAGTTGTCTTACCTCATCTTTAGCAGATTCAGCATCTTGATTCATATTTTCAGAGTATGCATCAAGTAAAATTAGCACGCCATTTAATTTAACTTTAGGATCAAATACAGCAGCTAAGTTATGCATAGAACATATCCTGTCCCAATACTCATTCCATTTAGATTCCATTAATTCAATAATAGGCATTAAAACATCATCATATCTATGTTCTGCAAATTTTTGACTAATTATATATGCTTGTTGTAAAAATGAACATGAAGTAGGGTAATAAATACCAGAAAGAACATTGGTAGCATTATAAAAACTAAGCAAAAAATCTTCCAAAATTTTTCCTTTATTCCAATCAGTTTCAGTCAATGTAAATCCTAATCCACGATCATTAATATATGCACTTAATAAATTTTTATATGGGTATGCATCATGTATCATGCTATATGTGGAGTTCCAACGAGTAATTACATCAAGTTTAAATTTTTTAAAACGTTTACCATGATTTATGCATAATTCCTTAAATTCTTGAAGTCTTGATCTAGAAGCATGAATAAAAGAAACTGCATTTCTAATTTTTGAAATCACATCTTGAATCATGCCCATGCCAGCTTGAACAGAAAGATTTAAGATATGACATGCACATCTAATATGCAGTAAATTTCCATCTAATATGGGATGCAATGAGTCTTTTAATAATACAACAGCAGAATTATTATTAGATGCATTATCAAAAGTAATAGACATAATTTTTTCATTAATATTATATGAACATGCAGTTTGATAAATTATATTTGAAATTTGTTGCCCAGAATGTGGAAAATCAAAAGCACGAAAAGCAAGAATACGTTTATTTAATTGCCAATCATTATCAATATAATGAGCAGTAATGGCAATAAAACAATTACTACCTACAGATGCTGACCAAATATCAGAAGTTAATGAAATTTTTACATTTAAAGTAGAAAGTGTTTCAATTAAATTTTGTTTCATTGCTAAAAAATTGGTCATAGCTACTCTTCTAAATGTACGCCTACTAGTTCTTTTGTAAGCAGGTTGTAGGTTTAATTGAACATATTCTTCAAAATTAAAAGATTCACATAAACTAAAAGGTAATTCATCCTTAACTATCCATTTTACAAGTGCTTTTCTTTGATTTTCATGATTATATGCAAAATTACCTACAAGTAATCCCCCTTGTATATTAAGGCTACTTTGAGTTTGAGCATGAGAATCATGCATCCTATGACTCTCTTGATGTCTTTTTAAATGCCCTGTTCCCCCACTACTACTACAACTATAAAGTTTGGCACATTTTTTACATCTAGCTTTCCAGACTTCCTCAACCATAACTCTATCAAATTCATTCCATACAGTACTAGTCCTCTTACGAGAAGAGGTTTGACCTTCACTCGGTTCACCAGTTCTAGAGGAACTAGGAACAGGGGGTTGGGGATTAGTTTCTTCTCCCTCAGAAACAGGAATGCCAAACTGACTTTCCTCAAAAGATGACATATCTATGATTAATTCAAAAAATAAAAACTAACCGCAAGGAGGAATTGAGTAGAGGGTCGGAGGGCAGAGGCAGAGCCGAATTCCGAGCTTCCTCTTGTGCTCTCAACAGAAGCGACCTTCTCTTCTCAACAGGAACCTCCTCTTGTGTAGCACTTGAACAAACTAAAAATTAAATTGCTAGAAGAGCACTTTAGAAGAGAGAAATAATAGCAGTAGAGAAGGAGAGAATGAGAGGTTTGGTGTGGTGAGAATGAGGGAGGAATGGGCTATTTATAGAAGCCCAAAATTTTTTTTCCCAAAATACCCCTCAATTCAGCCGTTATTGGACTGTTGGGAGGGGTAAAAGCGTCTTTTTCCCGAAAATAGCCGTTGGAAACGGCTATTTTCCTCCCCCTCTCCAGACGGGCCGTGCCAGGCACGGCCCGTCTGGAGCCGTTACGGGCCGTGCCGGCACGGCCCGTTCGGAGCCGTTGCGGGCCGCCCGTTTGCGCCCGTTACGGGCCGTGCCTGGCACGGCCCGTGTCGTGCCGTGCCCGGCCCGGCCCACCAATAGAGGGGCCTGGGGCCGGGCCGGGCTGCAGTTCCGTGCTGGACGGGCCGTGCCTGGCACGGCCCGCTTACGAAGCGGGCCGTGCCAGGCACGGCCCGTTTAGTCTTTGGGCCCGGGGGGCCTGGGCCGGGCCGGCCCGGCATGGCCCGTTGCCCAACTCTACCCAGTTCCAGGGTCTCACAGTTATCATCACTATGTATCTTTCTATACGCAGTTAATGGATAGTGAAATTCTTACCAAAACAGAATTTTAAAATCCGCTTTGGATAGATCAGCAATAACAGGAAAACTGGACTCGAAAGGTAAAAGCCGATAAATAAGCGTAGGATGGAAAATGAGTAGTAGCATGAGAGCAGTCTTATTATCTAATCTTGCTGATGAAAGAGTGCTTCACATGCAAATAGACTGAGAGTTAATGGTATGCAAAGACGAAAGCAAACAATATCTTTCCTTCCCTCATTTTTTATGTTGTAGTTAAGTTGTCAATACCTTATCTTGTAATTGTAAGTGTAATAGTCATTGTTTCTGCTAGAGCCTATAAAATATGCAACAACAATATATCTGGGACTGAGAATTCTGATCCAAAGAAGAAATTGCAATCATGCAATTTAAAGTTTCTTAACAGAACACGAAAAAGTATATCATTCTAGTGAACTTTTTCACAACTAGGACATAACTATGAGCAGTTGATTTTACTCGAAACCAACCAAATTTAGACACCTTATCTTCTGAAACAAAGCACTGTTTACACCCTATCTATATATTAATCATCATTTTTGTTATCAGACTTCGGTCATGCTTCTTGAAATTCCCAAGCAAGAAAGGAGAATGGAGAATGCAATTAGGAGCTTCATGGTTCATGAGTTAATACACACTTTTTTTTTTTTGGTACAACGGCGGCTCACACCCTACGGGTGTGGATACGGCCTGCAAACTCTGAAACAAATAAAGCTAAAAGAGACTCCGGCACTGTGTCGGATTCCCTCAAAATAAAATCTCCAGAATGGTGAGCCGCAT
This sequence comes from Phoenix dactylifera, assembly GCF_051530095.1. NCBI lineage: Eukaryota > Viridiplantae > Streptophyta > Magnoliopsida > Arecales > Arecaceae > Phoenix > Phoenix dactylifera. The sequence continues at coordinate 18,162,283 of NC_143201.1, forward strand.
AGGACGCGACCCAATCAGCTGCACAATTCGCTTCCTTATAGACGTGTGTAGCTTGATAGGTTTCACACGCCTGCAGAAGTCTGCGAATGTCCAGAAGCAGCGGTCTACCCTCACCTGCACGACCTCGACCCCTGACCCAGTCAATCACAGTGACCGAGTCGCCCTCAAGAATGATCTGGTTTGCACCCAGTGTCTGTCTCGCATAAGAGATACCCTCCCAGGCGGCTCGGAGCTCAGCACACACCACCGAGGCATCGAAGATCCGCCGACCCCCCAACGCCACTAGCCTGGCATCATGATCTTGAATGACGAAGCCTACACCTCCACCTCTCCTGTCAGCTGCCATGCTACCATCGAAGTTCACCTTCAGGAAACCAGGGGGTGGGGGTACCCAGGATACGAAAACATATCTGGGCGCTACAAGAGCAGAAGGGGTACCCCAGATGTCCCTGGCCAGCCCGGAAGGTGGCCTCACAGCAGTACTAAGGAACTCCTCTGCATGCAAAAAAGCCCTGGCCACCACCGCCCCCGGGGGCGAGCTGCGACCCTCAAAGACTCGTGCATTCCTGTCTAACCAGGAGTGGTAAGCCAGGTATGCAACGCGAGTCCCTCTCTCCTCCATCTCGGGCCCTGCTCCCGGGATCTCCAGGAAGCAAGGAACTCGGCAATGGACGACCACCTCTACCCCGGGTCATAGAAAATCCGTGCACACCTCCAGATCTGAACGGCCAGCGGGCACTCGACTAGCACATGATAGATGGACTCCTCCGTCTCCGGACAAACTCCACAATCTGCTGCTATCCGTACTCCCCATCGCATCAGAACACTCCTAGTGGGTAGACAGCCCCATGCTACCTTCCACAGAAATAGTGCGATGCGAGGATGAACACGTAGTCTCCAGATCCAGGCACCGTCAAAATGTCGGGTCACCACTCCTCCTCTCCACTGTGCTATGTCGCGGGAACTCACTGTCGTCCGCCCAGACAAGCTCCATATCCTCCTATCCAGCACTCGCTCTGCGAGCTGCTCATCAAACACCCGTCTAACAAGATCGGCATCCCATCTCTGCTCCTCCTGGACAAACAGAGCACTCACTGTGCGCCCCTCCAACCAACCATGGTCCATCAATGTAGGCCAGTCCTGCAGTATGCCCTCTGATAGCCACCTATCCTCTAGAATGCTGATAGTCCGACCATCCCCAACCTCCCATCGGATCATAGGCATCACCCCCGGGGCACGAGTGCATATCTCTCTCCAGATAAAGGAAGACCCACGTCCAGCTCTGAAAGTGGCCGAAGTGATGGGGTCGCCATACTTCGCCCTCAGCAACGAAACCCAAAGACTCCCCGGCTCCAGAAGAAATCTGACTGCAAGTCTAGTGGCCAGTATCTCCCTGCGCTCGAGTAGAGAGTGGACTCCCAACCCACCCCGACTGGTTGGCTGACAAATGACCTCCCAAGCCAGTAGGTGGATGCCCCCTCTATCCCCACGATGCCCCCAAATGAAGCTCCTGAACATCCTCTCTAAGTTGCGGAGCACAGACACCGATACCAGTGTATTAGACAGTAGGTAAACAGGAATAGAACTCAAAACTGACATCAGTAGGGTGACTTTGCCCATCATCGATAGGGTGCTCACCTGCCAGCTCTCCAGTCTCCGTCTGATACACGCCTCCATAGACGTGCACTCCCCCCGCCGCAGGCGTCGGCCAGTAATCGGGACCCCGAGGTATCTAAGGGTCCCCTCCTGCTCGGCAATCCCCAAACTGCTCATGATGGAGGCCTTGACCCTAGGGTCAGTACTCGGGCTAAAGCTGATGGCTGACTTAGTTAATACACACTTTAGCTTTAACATAAATCTCATATATACCGAGTCATACTGGTTTAAGATGTTTTGAGTATTTATTTGACCATGAAATTCATAATCCACTCGATTCATGTAATCTGAAACCTCAGGTGTTCCAATGGTTATCTAACTTTGGAATCATTTAGCAAAATTTATCACTCGTAAGGCCAGAGTATAACCTAACCTACATCATTTAGTACATTAACAATTCAAATAAACATCTACAACTGTCATAGATCCCTACTCGAAACAATTCCTTATGGAGCCTCTTAATTGGGATTCAACAAACAAAAGTTAGCAATTTTAATTTTTCCAATAGTCAAAAACACCAAGGTATAGAATTTCTTAACATGTAATTTCCAAATCATATAATGACAGATTAAACGAACCAAAGACTTCATAAGCATTCTCAACATAATTGCCATGGATGCATAACTTAATAAACTTCAGAAAACTACCTCTTGGATGTTTTTACTCACAAAGTAAAGGGTATACAATCCAACAATCATATTTTTACTGCTGAATTAGGAAGTTTTGATGCAAGAAAAGGCACGAGCTCACCAATGCCTCCAGTCTTGATTCTTCTCTTCTTTTCCCTCTTTTCTTATACAAGACCTGATCTCATAGAGCATCCAAATAAGCTTCCCTAGTTGATTTCTTTGCGTGTAAATGATACAGCGAAAGAGAATAATGGAGAAAACCAGCAAAGTGCTCATGAAAGTAAAACTAATAGCAAAATCATCAACTAGTTCCTACTCTCTGAGGTCATGGATTAAGTTTCTCTTACATGTGAGACATCATCATGCCAGATGATCCTCCTACAACTCAACAAAACATCATCATCATACACACCTAACAACTCAACCAGCAATATGTTCAAACAGCTAACAACAAAACATCATTGAATCAACAAAACATTGAATCAACAAAACATCATCACACAACAAACCAATATGTAGCTCATTGAATCAACAAAACATCATGATACACACCCAACAACTCAACCAGCAATATGTTCAAACAGCTGCAGTGCATTAAAATTACATTTGGCTCCCTACCTTGCTCATTGAAAAAAGTCACCATTTTGTGAATAGAACCTCAAGTGGAAGCCTGGAAAAGAGAGATAAAAAAGAAAATCAACAATTAACAGTTTGTAAACTTTTCAAATTTAAAATCCCATTGCCTAGCAGCCGCATACAAACCACAAACTCAAAATAATCTCTCAGAAGGTACAGAATAAGCTATAAAGCATTGAGATTGGGCTCTAAATTTTTTAAGATATGTCAACAGGCTTGTTTTTTGATCAGGCTCATGCATTACAAAAACCTTTTACTATTCAGCTCTTTAACATGTATAGATCATAAAAAGTAATATAGATAAGCAAGTTTTTTTTTTCCTGAGAGAAGGTATGTACCAAAAAAAGGACTTAGACCAGCTCTGAAAAGATTTTTGGATAAACATAGCAGGGTCGTCTTACTCGATTTGCCCCCTTAGATTACGTTAATTTTCCCACAAGCCAAAATCCAATAGCTGCTCGCATCATGATTACATGATGGTGATGTCATCGCCATTGGAGCAATAGAATAGGATGTCCCTTTCCCAAACCCCCGTAATTATGGATACTTCTTTGACCTTCCATTCTTATCTGAGAGGTCAAACTCCCCCCCAATCCTTACCAATTCCAACGCAATTTTTATATCCCAAACAAATCTCTCAGGACTCGTTTGGCTCAGAAATTTTTTTCTTATTTTAAATATTTTTTTTTCAGAAGTCGATCCCAAAAAAATAATTTTTATACATTTAGTTGATTATAGAAAAATATCTATAATAATTTTAATAAATTCTTTTTTACTATTCTACCTAAAAGTCTAGTCTAAGAGCATGAATCAAATTATTTTAATTTCTAATCAATAAAAATTAGGTTTTTTTCCGTAAAATATAAAAATGTTATACTTATAAGAAAACTACTTTTCTAATTTTTTCTTTAAAAAACTCTAAGATGTTTTTTTTTTTAATTTTTCAATCCCACTTCTCTCTTTCTCTCCACGCGAACCAAAGGAGTCATCTATTTATGGTCGAGGATCGCACGCTTGAAGGCAAAATTGCCAGAAGGGGAAGGGAAATCCATCAAGTGTGAAAGCCGTCGTTACGTTCAATATTCGTCCATCATCCCTGTAATCACGATGATGTTAATGGTGATGGCCAGACCCATGATGAGGGGTTGGTACACGTCTATATATTCTAACCTCTTGTTCCATTCCTCCCCAGCTAAACAAGCCTTCGTCCCTTCTTCTTCTTCTCTCTCCAACCGTCCCAAAGCCAGTTCTTACCTTGGAAGCCAGAGCAAGAGCCTCATCATGTCTCAAAGTGCTTCTGCTGCCGCTGCTGCTGTTGGTGGTGGAGGAGACCATGAGATCCCACGCTTTGAGAGGCCAAGATACGTGGCGAAGAGGGTCCTCGCTGAGTCCCAGAAAGAGGGTGAAGGAGCAAACGTTAGAAGAAGCATTGGAAGGTAAAAAAAACAAAAAAAATCTATCTTGTCTCTTCTTTTCCATCTTTGGTATTGATTTCTTGTGGATTCTTCAGGCCTGAATTAAGGAACTTGGATCCTTTCCTTCTGCTAGATGAATTCTCAGGTATACTTTGATATCTATCTGTATCTATATATATATATTTCTAAATTTATTTCTGTTGGGTGATTGATTTTCTATTGGAATCTTGTCTCTTCTTTTTGTTTTTCATGTTACAGTTTCGCCTCCTGCCGGATTTCCTGATCATCCTCATAGAGGTTTGTTCTTTGAGCCTGTGTACCTTAGAATAGCTCTTTATATGTTGTGCGATCCTTAACTGAAAGAAATTGCCTATGTTCTATGATCTGTTTGCAGGATTTGAGACCGTGACGTACATGCTTGAGGTATTTATTTGACTTGGTTTTGTGAATTAATTGGTGAATTGGTCTATAGAATTTGGGGACAGATGGATTGTGAGGTGTTTGATATATTGTTGCCTGTGATGAAATCCAGGGAGCCTTTACTCATCAAGATTTTGCCGGGCACAAGGGCACCATCTCAACTGGCGATGTGCAGGTGTGGTTTATAAGGATCATATCTCACCTAATTCAGACAAGAAAATTCATGCCTTTTTCACTATCAAAAAGCCTGAATTTATTTGCTGTAGCTCATAATCGGACTCATCATTTCCTTCCTCTTCTTCAGTGGATGACTGCCGGCAGGGGTATTATTCACTCAGAAATGCCTGCACGGGAGGGAGTCCAGAAGGGATTGCAGCTTTGGATCAATCTCTCCTCAAAGGATAAAATGTAACAAGCCCAACCTTCAATGCATTCTTCTTTTTTTCTTTCTATTTTTTAATGAAGAGGGAGGCAAAGCCACCCAACCTTTATTAGAAAAGAGTTTACATAAACTATTTATAATGATTTGCAAATAAAAAACACACAAAAGAACAATAAATTTTTTTTACAAATGATAGTAGTACGTAAGTAGGCTTGTTAAACTATTTAACAAGCTGAACAATCTCATAAGTAATTTGAAGGATCTCTGTATTTTCAATGTGCAACTATATAAGCTATATATTCTGATGTGAGTCAGTCTTTTCTAAAGAGATCGATCGACGTTTTTTAACGTGCAGAGCCAATATGCATTCTTCTTTTTTTTTCTTTCGATCTTTCGAAAACAAAAGAATTGTAATTTCCTCATATGAGAATTTCAACCACACTGCTTTTCGATCTCAGGGTTGAGCCACGATACCAGGAGCTACTGAGCAAGAACATAAGCATGGCTGAGAAGGATGGGGTTGAAGTTCAGATCATAGCAGGGGAAGCATTTGGTGTCCAATCTCCAGTTTACACCCGAACTCCGACGATGTTTTTGGATTTCACAATGAAGCCAGGTGCCCAGTTGCAGCAGCCCATCCCAGATTCTTGGAATTCCTTTGTGTATATCATTGAAGGGGAGGGGATATTTGGAGGAGAGGACTCGACTCCAGTAACGAGCCACCATTGCCTTGTGCTGAGCCCTGGGGATGGGATGAGGGTATGGAATAAGTCGGCGAAGCAGCTAAGATTTGTTCTGATCGCCGGGCAGCCGCTCAATGAGCCTGTTGTCCAGTATGGTCCATTTGTTATGAACACACAAGCTGAGATTCGACAGGCCATGGAGGACTATCACTATGGGAGGAATGGGTTTGAGAAGGCCAGGCATTGGAAGTCTGAGCCGCTGTTGCATTGATAAGAACATGAATGCAGCACAAGAACCAACACTGTTGGATTTGATGGAGAATCTGAACTTCATTTGTGGTGTTATATGTTGTTTGGTGATCAACTTAGAATTACAAGGGTCAGTGGCAGTTGCATGAGCCATATGGATTTGGGATTCTGCACTCTTCTTTTTATCCCCTTTAAAATGAACTTTTTTTTTTTTTTTTGGTTTCATAAATGTGTGAGAGGATATATCTGAGATCTGTAGTCAATTCTTTCAGTGGGGTTTGTTTCTTAGTGGTGGAGCTTGCTCTTTTCTGAGGTGTGTAAGGATGTCGAAAAGATTTATCTGTAACAATTCAAGTTTTCATGATTTAATTTCATGTTCTCCTGAAATGATTTGACAGGGATCTCGTCTTTCTTTCCAGGACAATTCAATCTTTTGCAAGCCATTTCTTTGTCAAAATAAATGAAGACTTCATCAATCTAGGAAAGAGTGGAGAAATTGATAGGGTCAATTCAATCTTCTTTTTTTTTTTTTTTTTGCATGCATCCATGCTACAAATCTCTTATCTGCAAGGTGATCGACCACATGCCATTCAACCATCTAATTGGCTCTTCTTGATGCATGCTGAGAATCACATTCTTGTAAGTTGCCTGTGGCCTGGCCTATGAGATGAATCTCAGCCAAAAAGCCTACTCGATCAATCTTCCAAATTACACTAGCAGTGATCTTTACAAAATTAATCTTCTGATGCCACGGGTTTTTGCAGCTCCATTTGAGTGTACACTGAAAGAAAAATGATAGCCATAAAATATATATATATATATATATATATATGTAGCGGAAATAATTTATTTACCTCCTGCCATAATGTCCCTGATTTCAAACCTGCCCACAAGAAGACAAGATAGTGAAAGAAAAATCTTTTTGACTAAAAGAGAGACTTTTAGTCTTTCATCTTTTCTGGATGAGGGATGTACGATGGAAATACACAGGCCCTTGTATTATAGGCAAGACTAGAGACCCTTCCATTCTGGAATAATCCTTACATATTCCATCCATCAAGGAATATGAATCGTTTCTGTACAAAATTAAATGTATACTTAAATCCACATTAACCCTATAAAGGAATATTTACCAAATCTTTAATAGCCTAATAAGAATTTCTTAAATGGCTAAAATAAATGTGATTATGTAGACCACTTCAGAAAAATTATCTTTACAAAATTAAATAATTTTCTACATACACATCTAATTCTAGGAAAAGACTCTAATTTTGATAAACATACTTCCTAGGTTTCACTGGTTCTATGTGAGAAATCTAATACTTTGCAGCATTTTTTTTTTTTTTGATAGGATAGATAAATCATACAAGCCTGATATAAATATATCCAAAAGAGTCGAATAACAAATTATCCCGAAAGGGAGCTGGCACAGCCTCACCATTTATCCACAACACTATGCCGGAGTGATCAGCTACAAGAAATGCAACCCAATCTATAGCTCCGCTGGCCTCGCTGTAGATATGGCTTATCTGACAGAGACGCTGCCAAATGTAATTGGAGGATTTTCAGCTCTAATAGGTCTAGCAGATGAATGTTTTTTTATCTTTGTAATTCCAACAGTCTTGTCTCTGCTATGAAACCTCACTTTGTATCCAGCTTAAATTCTTCATAACCTGGAGCTATCCAGGAACAAAAGCATTATGACACTTCTGGGTCCTTGACAGCCATTCCCCCACTTTCTCCTCGTGGGTCGGTTCACCACGAAAAAAAGGTCTCCTTTCCAAGGCTTTGGGGTCCAAAAAAAAATCCCTTGAAAGCTTAAACTTTTGTTCGACAACAAGAAGGAATTGGAATGCTGGAATAAGGTAAATGGGCATTGTCAACCTATTTCTACCCTGTAAAGATGGACCTCTCTGCTTCAGAGGGCAACAACATATTTTGTGTATATAAATACAAAATTCATGCATCTAGCTCTCTCAACAAGAAATTCATCCACCTAGATATCATCGTAGTTTTCTTAGTTCTGTCCTCAAAAAGATGAAATGTGAAAACTTAGAAAGAGATCAGCAAAATATTTAGGAAATAAAAATATAAATATATTTTTTTTGAGATGAAGGAGGCTTAGCCGCCCAAAATTTATTCAATTGAGATAAATTATAAAGCCAAGTTTGAAGCAGATTAGAAAACAAGGAGAATTAAGAAGCATTCAGTTCCTATAAATCAATCATGAGCTAGAGTAATAAAAAGATCAATCATGGATGCTCTTACTTGTTGGTCTCGATAAGATTTTTTCTTTCACTGCTTTTTCTTACAAGCATTAACATTTTCTGTCTTGATTATCAAACACTTAGCTTAGAACCATTTAACTTCTTTTTCTTGCATATGTTCCTCTCCTCTCTTGATAATGTAACTCATCTCTAGGGATGGTAATCGGGTCGGATCGGATCATAAACGGGTCAGATCACATGCAGGTCGGGTCAGAAAATCATAAACCTGAACCCGACCTATTTATTAAACAGATCAGAAATTACAACCTGAACTTGTCATGTTTAATAAATAGGTAACTCGACCCGATCCGTTTAACCTATTTAACATATAGGTAACCTGTTTGCCCAACTCGACCCGACCTGTTTAACCTGTTTGCCCAACCCAACCGGTTTAACCTGTTTAATCTGCCCAACCCGACTTGTTTAGACCTGTTTAGACCTGTTTAACCTGTTTAGACATGTTTAACCTGTTTAACTCGTTTAACCTGTTTAAACTCGTTTAACCTGTTTAAATATGTTTAACCTGCCCAACAGTTAAACGGGTTAAACAGTTTAAGCGGGTCAGACATCTAAAACCCGTATGCGACCCAATTAATAAACAGGTTAAATGGGTCGACCTATTTACGACCCGAATCTGTTTAGTCCAAACCCAAACATGTTTATGGCGGGTTGAACATGCATCAGGTTGGCGGGTCCGGTCATATTTTGCTACCTCTACTCATCTCTGCTTCTTATCTCTATTGTAAATACGATTAATCTTTAATAAAAGTCGGGTAGCTCTTTTTTCCTCCTTTTTACATCCAAAAAATAATAATAATCTGCTAATAAGTAATGCTGATCTTTATCTTCTGTACATGTAGAAAAGGTTCTCCTTCCTTCATTGAAATTCTAATCTTCTGCCAGAGCAAGCGGAAGAACTTTCACTTTCAACCATAAATCTACAAAAACGGACAGGACTTTGTGATTACATAGGGATGACCAATTATTAAATAAGTGAAGACCTCTTGAAGTAAGAGCTACCATAGAAGATTACTTATTAAGAAAAATTCCTGAATTTCATTCCTTCCAACATTCCCAAGCTATAGCGACAATCAACATGAGTACGATCGGTTGAGTATACTTTGAAATATTTCTTCTCCTCTAGTCGAGCCAAAGAAACTCAAAAGAGTGTAGAGGGTGGTTAAGCACACCTAACAAGGGGCAAATAGCCTTCCAGATTAATGAAAAGAAGGAGCATTGAGAGGACAAATGATCAACTGTTTCTGGTCCATGATTACACAAAATTCACCCTCTTAGTTTTTTTCCAAGTTTCTTCCAAAGCAAATCTTTGGTGTTGAGTTTTTTCTTTCAACAAAGCCAAAGAAGGCATTTGATCTTGAGAGAACAAAAAGATTCCAGAGACTGCCTGCAAAACTACACTTATGTCTTGTCACGCCCCGGACCCGGATCCGTGACACGGCCGTGCTATTGCCGACTACCGCCCACAATAACACGCAGCCTCATACCTGGGTAACAGGGTAGTCAAACCAACCAAATCTTTTCATATGAAAGCATTCTTAGTACAACATGCTGGTCAGTACCCAAATACAAAGCTTCTATGTAGTTTATGTACACAAAAGTATACTTGCTTTACCCCAAAAGAAAGAAGCCCTGATACCAAATTAACGTATCTCTGGCAGCTATCAGTGGTGAGGATCTGAAAGAAAAAGTAAATGAACGAATATGAGCTACACGGCTCAGTAAGTAATCATACATAATCTTACCGGATCGAACATAATGGTAACCATATTTATGCAGGGTTTGAGAAGCTGACATGCGTATTATCTCACAATTTATCATGGCAAAATATGTATGCTTGGAAAACAAAGCAGTATTTTCAGTTAAACAGAATTTTCATAAAACATAAGAATTCATGCGATTAGCATCATTTAAAGGAGATAGCGGTTTTAGCAAAATACAACATTTCATAAGGATATATTCAAAAACCCGTTGTAAAACAATGTATGCTTTGGCCAGGCACGTTCATAAATGTCACGGCCCGCCTGCGCAGGGCACGTAACTATCGGGCCCACATGAGGGGGAAACACGGGGCTCCCCTACCAGATGTTGGCCGGTTCCGGGGCTTCACGCAAGCGTCCTTCACCCCTCACCGATTTTGCTTCTCCCCAAAATGCATCTGCAGGATTTGGAAACACCCGCCTCATATACCCAGGCTCTGAAATGAGCCTCATGATCATGCTTCAAATATCATTTTCATAAAGTATGCATATGAAACCATGCCCCCGGCATGGCGTGGTCCATTCTCTCGGATGCTACTGCGAAGTCAGTCTCGGCCACTGGCGGGGCCAGCTCAGTTATTATTCAGCCACTGGCGGGGCAGGCTCAGTCATTCTTGGCCACAAGCAAGGCCAGCTCAGTTGCATTCGATCAGTAGCATCTTTGAGTTCATCTATAGTGCCCTTCGGCTAAATAGGAATTTTGCTGTACTAATTTGCATGCATGATTTAAAATATCAACATAATCGTAATGCATATGTGGCCATAAATTGTAAATTAGGCAAGTTACTTACTTATCAAAACATAACATTCATGAAGTATGTACTTGAATAACACTTAGAAAAATATTAATAACATGACATGATCCAAAGTAGGATTAGAACAGGTTACTTTCTTCACAAATCATGTATACAATTCAAATTGTATGAAAAACACTGGTTCATCTTATAAAACGTAATACAAGATCTACGATAAGATTAAGAGAGATTACTTACAGTGATTCGCTTTCCAAATTTCTCGAGTTCAAGTGATAAATCCTTAATCACCTAAAACAACATCATAGGGATTACATTATTCCCCATTTATTTATTATAAAATTTCTTAGTTCATCATATTATGAACTTACTTGCTTGGATCCTATCCAAGGATCTAGCCAAGTCCAATTTACCCAATTTAGAGCCTTTGGGGCTCAGTTTAAAACCAGATTGGGTTCACATAGGTTAATTGGGTTTTTAATTAAAGGATTGGGCCTGGTTCATGATTGGGTTCAACCTTTTCTAGCCAATTGGGTCCTCTGATTTGGTCAATGTGCTTAATCCCAAGTTTAATTGGGTTCAGTTTTGGGTTTAGGGTCAGTATGGCTTGTTTGGGCTTGAGTTAGGGTCAGCCCGAGGTCAATTTGACCTACTATCTGTTAAGTCGGGGTTTGAACTGGGCTTTCTTTATGATTAATTGGGCCTAATGAGACCCACATACTTAATTGGGTTTAGACCTGGTTTAAATTGGGCTCGTCCAGACTTAGCCTAATTTGATTGGGCTCGGATTCAGGTTCAATTGGCTACCAATTTCTTATTATTGGGCTTAACGGGTTTCGGATCCGAACCCGATTCCGGCCCGTTAACCCACTCTTTTCTTTTCTCTTCTCTTTTTCTTTTCTTTTCTTTTCTTTTTCTTTTCTTTTCTTTTTGTTTCTCTTTTTCTTTTTTTTCTTCACCGTTTCTTTTTTTTTCTTCTCCTTCCCGAAGCTTCCTTTCATCCCGATCTCCCATTCCTCCTCTCCTCTCCTCTCCGGCGAAGGGAGGTCGACGGTCTCCTCCTCACGGGGAGGGGGTCGGACCGCGATCGGCGGCGCCCGCAGCCGAGTTCTCGGCTTCCTCGGCCGAGCCCGCGGCCGAGCTCTCGGCTTCCCCGGCCGAGCCCGCGGCCGAGCTCTCGGCTTCCCCGGCCGAGCCCGCGGCCGAGCTCTCGGCCGCACACGGGCAAGTCCCCTCCTCCTCTCCTTTTTCTCTCTCTCCTTGGTTCCGACCGGAAGCCCTAGCCATTTCGGCCGGTCCTCCGGCCGGATCTACGGCCTCTTCCTCCTCTCTCTTTCTTTCTTTCTTTCTTTGTTGTCTCCGCCGAAACCCTAATCCCCTTTTCTTCCCTTTTTGCCGGCCACCGGGGTGGAACTTCCCCGGCCCTCCGGCCGAGTCGGGGTTCCCACCTCGGGCAGTAGCGGTGGAAGGCCAGCCCTTCCTCCTCTTCGAAGTGATGCCGGAGAGGGGAAGGGGGCTCGGAGACGGGTCGGGGTCCGGGCTATACCCGAGAGCCTCCTCCCGCTTCGTCCACGATGAGTATGGCCGGAGAGGATGAAGCTTCAAGGTCTGGTGAGTTCATTTTTATTATTATTATTATTATTATTATTATTATTTTTCTTTTCTTTTCTTTTCCTTGGTCCTTCCTTCCGACACCACCACCTCTTGCCGGGAAGAGGTGGTGGTCCGGCCGGGGCTGGCGGCCCTGTGGCCGCCTTTGTTGCCGTCCCGGCCAGATCCGGCGGCCCGGGTTGCCCCCCGATCCCCAGGGTACCCGCGGCCGAGGCCGCGGTGTCTGGTTCGTCCGCGGGCCGAGCCCGGTTGGGTTCGGCCCGGGTGGTCATCGAGTACGCGGCCTGTGAGTCCGGCCCGACCCGGGGCTTGTGGGTTTTTCTCCCTCTCCTGTGCCGGCCTCCTCCCCTCTGTTTCACTATTGACACAGAGGGGGAGAGCACCCCACAGGTATAGAGGGCTCTGTCTCCCCTCTTCAGAAAGACTTTCAGCAATCCGATAGAGTTCCTGAGGACTCCTTTCGGTGAAGAAATCGCGTTATAGCGCGATTTCGTCTATAAAGTGATACCCTTTTTAGGAAGATAGCAGCCATCAAGACAGCGAAGAATCACTTATAGTTGTCAAGGTAGTGGCCGGTTAGGTTGGGCCACTCAATCCGACGTTTGATTTTTGATCGATTTGTGTAACCTTGGGACATTAGACCTCAAATCGTAATTTGTGCCCGGAGAGCCCCTAATCTTGCCTTTCCCTTTCCCTAAAGCCAGCAATTACTTCTGTTAAACCCTAACCCTAAGAACTCCTTACCTTGGCCGGTTGCAGTCGGGCAGTACCTCCCCCTGGTAGTCCCTCCTTCCTCCTGGAGCTTCAGGGCTCCTTCGTCTTCGGCTCCAGGGCTTTGGCTCTCTCTCTCGTTCAGTGTTCTAGGGGGTCTGTGACTTAGGGTTGCCGACAGAGGCTTAAATAATTTGTTTAAGGGATGAGACCTCCTCTGAGAGGTCCCATCCTCTCCTTCCTTCCTTGTTTCGAGACTGTCAGCCGCTCCCCCCGGTCTCAGGCGCGCCGGAATCGGCTGCCAGTAGGGAGGTTGAGGTGGCGGCTCCAGGTTTTGCATGGCTGGGGGGCCCCTTGGTGAGGTCCCATCCCCCCTGCCCTCTTAGCTTCGGAAGCTTCCAGCTGCCCCCCCTTGCTCTGCCGTTGCGTCTGGCCTTGCCACGTGGGGCATGAGGTGACCCTCCCCTGTCGGCCAATTGTGGCCTTATCCTTTCTCTTCTCAGCATGAGGTGGCAACCTCTTCCCGGTTGCCACTCTGATAGTACTGCCCATAGTAAAAATTTGGGCCCAAACCCCTAACTGGGCCTATTTCTTATTGGGCCTAGTAGGTTGTGGGCCCGGACATTACATCCTATCCCCCTTAAAATAAATTTCGTCCTCGAAATTAAACATACCTCAAGTGGACCGATGTAGCGAAAACTCATTTTGCCGTATTGCCCGAATCGGGCAACACTCCTCGAAAAGGACATTTTTAGGTAGACAAAGTTTCCCTCCAAAAATTTCAGTTCTCATAGCTTAACAAGAATCGCCCGGTAGGGGGCCTTGAAAATGGGTCCCTTTCCTAAGATCGATGGTGAATTCGATTTCTCAACCAGGGGTAATTCCGGTAATTCATCAGGGTAAATGTCTGAGTATTCCCTATTTCTTATAGCTACCTAGCAGTCAAGAGTTTAGGGTGAAACTGAAATAAATTGCTTTCTTCGACTAAGGTATTATGACAATCTTAATATATTATGATACTCTTAACTACCCATTACCCTAAATTTTTACGGTTATAGTCTTGTTAAACCTAGAGCTCTAATACCACTAGATGTCACGCCCCGGATCCGGATCCGTGACACGGCCGTGCTATTGCCGACTACCGACCACAATAGCACGCAGCCTCATACCTGGGTAACAGGGTAGTCAAACCAACCAAATCTTTTCATATGAAAGCATTCTTAGTACAACATGCTGGTCAGTACCCAAATACAAAGCTTCTATGTAGTTTATGTACACAAAAGTATACTTGCTTTACCCCAAAAGAAAGAAGCCCTGATACCAAATTAACGTATCTCTGGCAGCTATCAGTCGTGAGGATCTGAAAGAAAAAGTAAATGAACGAATATGAGCTACACGGCTCAGTAAGTAATCATACATAATCTTACCGGATCGAACATAATGGTAACCATATTTATGCAGGGTTTGAGAAGCTGACATGCGTATTATCTCACAATTTATCATGGCAAAATATGTATGCTTGGAAAACAAAGCAGTATTTTCAGTCAAACAGAATTTTCATAAAACATAAGAATTCATGCGATTAGCATCATTTAAAGGAGATAGCGGTTTTAGCAAAATACAACATTTCATAAGGATATATTCAAAAATCCGTTGTAAAACAATGTATGCTTTGGCCAGGCACGTTCATAAATGTCACGGCCCGCCTGCGCAGGGCACGTGACTATCGGGCCCACATGAGGGGGAAACACGGGGCTCCCCTGCCAGATGTTGGCCGGTTCTGGGGCTTCACGCAAGCATCCTTTACCCCTCACCGATTTTGCTTCTCCCCAAAATGCATCTGCAGGATTTGGAAACACCCGCCTCATATACCCAGGCTCTGAAATGAGCCTCATGATCATGCTTCAAATATCATTTTCATAAAGTATGCATATGAAACCGTGCCCCCGGCATGGCGTGGTCCATTCTCTCGGATGCTACTGCGAAGTCAGTCTCGGCCACTGGCGGGGCCAGCTCAGTTATTATTCAGCCACTGGCGGGGAAGGCTCAGTCATTCTTGGCCACGAGCAAGGCCAGCTCAGTTGCATTCGATCAGTAGCATCTTTGAGTTCATCTATAGTGCCCTTCGGCTAAATAGGAATTTTGCTGTACTAACTTGCATGCATGATTTAAAATATCAACATAATCGTAATGCATATGTGGCCATAAATTGTAAATTAGGCAAGTTACTTACTTATCAAAACATAACATTCATGAAGTATGTACTTGAATAACACTTAGAAAAATATTAATAACATGACATGATCCAAAGTAGGATTAGAACAGGTTACTTACTTTCTTCACAAATCATGTATACAATTCAAATTGTATAAAAAATACTGGTTCATCTTATAAAACGTAATACAAGATCTACGATAAGATTAAAAGAGATTACTTACAGTGATTCACTTTCCAAATTTCTCGAGTTCAAGTGACAAATCCTTAATCACCTAAAACAACATCATAGGGATTACATTATTCCCCATTTATTTATTATAAAATTTCTTAGTTCATCATATTATGAACTTACTTGCTTGGATCCCATCCAAGGATCTAGCCAAGTCCAATTTACCTAATTTAGAGCCTTTGGGGCTCAGTTTAAAACCAGATTAGGTTCACATAGGTTAATTGGGTTTTTAATTAAAGGATTGGAACTGGTTCATGATTGGGTTCAACCTTTTCTAGCCAATTGGGTCCTCTGATTTGGTCAATGTGCTTAATCCCAAGTTTAATTGGGTTCAATTTTGGGTTTAGGGTCAGTATGGCTTGTTTGGGCTTGAGTTAGGGTCAGCCCGAGGTCAATTTGACCTACTATCTGTTAAGTCGGGGTTTGAACTGGGCTTTCTTTATGATTAATTGGGCCTACTGAGACCCACATACTTAATTGGGTTTGGACCTGGTTTAAATTGGGCTCGTCCAGACTTAGCCCAATTTGATTGGGCTCGGGTTCAGGTTCAATTGGCTAAACCAATTTCTTATTATTGGGCTTAACGGGTTTCGGATCCGAACCCGATTCTGGCCCGTTAACCCACTCGTTTCTTTTCTCTTCTCTTTTTCTTTTCTTTTCTTTTCTTTTTCTTTTCTTTTCTTTTTGTTTCTCTTTTTCTTTCTTTTTCTTCACCGTTTCTTTTTTTTTTCTTCTCCTTCCCGAGGCTTCCTTTCATCCTGATCTCCCATTCCTCCTCTCCTCTCCTCTCCGGCGAAGGGAGGTCGACGGTCTCCTCCTCACGGGGAGGGGGTCGGACCGCGATCGGCGGTGCCCGCAGCCGAGTTCTCGGCTTCCTCGGCCAAGCCCGCGGCCGAGCTCTCGGCTTCCCCGGCCGAGCCCGCACCGGCGACGCTCGCAGCCGCACACGAGCAAGTCCCCTCCTCCTCTCCTTTTTCTCTCTCTCCTTGGTTCCGACCGGAAGCCCTAGCCATTTCGGCCGGTCCTCCGGCCTTCTTCTTCTCCTCCGGCCGGATCTACGACCTCTTCCTCCTCTCTCTTTCTTTCTTTCTTTCTTTGTTGTCTCCGCCGAAACCCTAATCCCCTTTTCTTCCCTTTTTGCCGGCCACCGGGGTGGAACTTCCCCGGCCCTCCGGCCGAGTCGGGGTTCCCACCTCGGGCAGTAGCGGTGGAAGGCCAGCCCTTCCTCCTCTTCGAAGTGATGCCGGAGAGGGGAAGGGGGCTCGGAGACGGGTCGGGGTCCGGGCTATACCCGAGAGCCTCCTCCCGCTTCGTCCACGGTGAGTATGGCCGGAGAGGATGAAGCTTCAAGGTCCGGTGAGTTCATTTTTATTATTATTATTTTTATTATTATTATTTTTCTTTTCTTTTCTTTTCCTTGGTCCTTCCTTCCGACACCACCACCTCTTCCCGGAGAAGAGGTGGTGGTCCGGCCGGGGCTGGCGGCCCTGTGGCCGCCTTTGTTGCCGTCTCGGCTAGATCCGGCGGCCCGAGTTGCCCCCCGATCCCCAGGGTACTCGCGGCCGAGGCCGCGGTGTCTGGTTCGTCCGCGGGCCGAGCCCGGTTGGGTTCGGCCCGGGTGGTCGTCGAGTACGCGGCCTGTGAGTCCGGCCCGACCCGGGGCTTGTGGGTTTTTCTTCCTCTCCTGTGCCGGCCTCCTCCCCTCTGTTTCACTGTTGACACAGAGGGGGAGAGCACCCCACAGAGGAGTTTCTTTACTTCTGTTAAACCCTAACCCTAAGAACTCCTTACCTTGGCCGGTTGCAGTCGGGCAGTACCTCCCCCTGGTAGTCCCTCCTTCCTCCTGGAGCTTCAGGGCTCCTTCGCCTTCGGCTCCAGGGCTTCGGCTCTCTCTCTCGTTCAGTGTTCTAGGGGGTCTGTGACTTGGGGTTGCCGGCAGAGGCTTAAATAATTTGTTTAAGGGATGAGACCTCCTCTGAGAGGTCCCATCCTCTCCTTCCTTCCTTGCTTCGAGACTGTCAGCCGCTCCCCCCGGTCTCAGGCGCGCCGGAATCGGCTGCCAGTAGGGGGGTTGAGGTGGCGGCTCCAGGTTTTGCATGGCTGGGGGGCCCCTCGGTGAGGTCCCATCCCCCCTGCCCTCTTAGCTTCGGGAGCTTCCAGCTGCCCCCCCTTGCTCAACCGTTGCGTCTGGCCTTGCCACGTGGGGCATGAGATGACCCCCCCTGTCGGCCAATTGTGGCCTTATCCTTTCTCTTCTCAGCATGAGGTAGCAACCTCTTCCCGGTTGCCACTCTGATAGTACTGCCCACAGTAAAAATTTGGGCCCAAACCCCTAACTGGGCCTATTTCTTATTGGGCCTAGTAGGTTGTGGGCCTGGACATTACATGTCTCCTCTCAAGAATTGATACATAGAGCAGTAGAGAAAATTCAGTTGGCATTTAGTTTCCAAACTAGCTGATCTTCGTTTTCATTTAATTAAACTAAGGATAAAAGAGAAGATAATTGAGAGAATTGGGCCTGAACATCAACAGGATAACCTGCAGGTTGTTAACTTCCAAGTAGAATTTCTTGAATTAAAAAAAATCGGCTATAGTTCCATTTTTGCATTCCGGGGATGTTCTATGGACATTTATAAAAGATATTCCCTCTCTTTTATACGCTTTGCTTTCTCGTAATTTGGCAGGATGTACTTAAGTTAGAGCTATATAAATTGCCGCATTTACCAAAAAAAAAAAAAAAGGGAAGATAGATCCAGCTATCTTTCCTAAGGTATTCTGACTATTCTCAATTTTGAAATCTGATCTATTCCAAAATGTTAGAAGGGCATTCACAATATCACAAAATTGGATCATCTTCTGATAGGCTTCCAAGATAGAGAGTTTATGATAAGCATATTGGATTTGTTTCCTCCACAGATTTATGTCATTTGAGAGAAATCTCTGACTCTATTTAGCAACGAGGAAAAAAATTATGAGATTGAGGCATTGGACATCTAGTCCACCCTCTTCTTTTTGTAAGCACACCATCTTCCAATTTACCTTACATGATACTCCATGAGAGTATCATGCGAGCAGCAAGTGTAGCTTACTGTTTATCAAATTAAACAATAAGCTACATCAGGAAATTAGAATTTTATTTTTCATTTTCATTCATATAACTTTTTCAAATTAAAGACAAGCTAGTTGGGGGAATCACAATTCTCCCATCATATATTTTTATAATTTTCTTCACTAAAAATAAGAAAAATGACTAAATAAATGCAGCACTTTTATCAAAAATGAAGCTTGGAAACAAAAAAGAAAACTTTTCTCTGATTCAACCTATAGACATATGCAAGACTATGTCAATTGCTGGAGACAATAAAACTTGTAAATTTGTTACATTGTTGTCATCGATTATTCACTTATTTCTAGCTAAAAACAAACTCATATTTTTCTCATTGAAGGAAAAACTGAAATGTGAAGATTCAAGCATATGCTACAGTACATAGGTGCAATTAGTAGCTCAATCATGTTACTCAGCTCTTGTTAATGTATAGATGAACCAAGCCTCCTACAGCTATAATGCATAATTATTTGCCATTACAAGATTTCATTGTTCTTAATAATATACTATGTAATTATCCACTATTATGAGATATGGTTGCCCTTGATAAAATGGGGATGTGTTCAAGAGAATCAATTTTAGCAGTAAAGTTATTAAACTAATATACTTTCATAATCCTTTACATTGTTTATAAAATAATTTTGATTTTGATGATAATTTTGGAATTAAGTTGGTTCAGTTCTTTGCTTTTATAATATTGAATGGATTCTGAGATGGAAAAGCTTACATAAAACATAAACTTTAGTTTTTTTTAACAAAATACTAGTACAATAGTTATACATTTCATTGAATATGAAATAAGTAGAATCAAGCCAGCCAGTACCTAATAACAAGGGAAGGAGCTGATACATTTGTCAAAACAAAAAAAGTGGAGCAATTGTGGAACAAAAGATAAAAGTATATCATTACAAATAACTATATTCGCTGATTAATGGTACTACCACTATATGAGCTCAAAATGATTTGGACTTCTTGTAATCAATTTGTCAGTATTACTGTTGCAATGAGTTGTAGAAATTCTAGTAAATTGAGTATCAAAAGGTAGGTGATTAGCCGTATTGGAAGCTAAATTATAAAACTTTTTTAAGATGTCAGGATATATTAGGATATTTTTCAGTTCATGACTCTTTTCAATTATATAGAACAAACAATATATTGCCGGTGTTGGAAAAAATATAATCAAAAAATAATGATGCCACATTTTTTTTCTCTTTAAATAATCTCCTCAAGCAATTAAGAGACAAAATAATCAAGCAATCCAGAAATAAAATACAACACAATTTTTAACGTGGAAAATATTTCTATGTGAAGAAAAAAACCACAGGACCTAGTCCAGCCAAAAACATCCACTATTTAAAATAATAAAATTATAATAGATCCTCTCTAGTTTAACTAGAGACCGCACAAACATCAACGACATTTAATCTAGCTTCACAAAAAATACATTCATGAAAGATAAGACAGATTTCAACAATAAACAACAAAATAGAGAATAACTCTCACTAAATATTGATACTTGAAATAATCAATAGAGAAGGTTTTTCAAAAATGCAAACCATTCAATCTATAGCTCTCAATGCCGAAAATAACATACTAAAACTTAAATTTAATCTGAATACAATCAACTATCAGATCATCTGATAAAACAACACTTTTTTTTATCTCTTCTGCTTCAGTATTTTTTTCCCTCTCTCTCTCTCTCTCTCTCTCTCTCTCTCTCAGCGCCCTAGGACTCCCAGCTTCTTTGTGATTCCATCGCCGAACCTGTGGGTCCCACATGAGAAGAGTACAACACCAACAATTGCCCACCTGGCATGTGGTCCCCGATATCTTTTTAGCTATTTTAGAGCTCTATCTTTACCTTCCATTTTTGTAACTGATCAAAATGAAAATTTGGTTCCTCCAATATCTCACCTATGCTTACTATATAGTTTAAAAAATGTATACAATATATAATATTCATCCTCTGCATAATAATAAATCAAGAAGATTTTTTTTTTACGGATAGAAACTAGCAATGAAAATCCAACAAGGAACAAATAAGTTCAAATTTTATAACCTTGATTGCAAGATAGCAGCTGTGGATATGGATATTTCGTTTATTTTAAGCTTGCATTCATTAGTACAAGTATGTTACATGCCATTAAAAAATAGAAAGTCATGCAACATTTATGAAGTGATCACGTTAGGATAATGGAACAAACTTATGAATTCTATAAATTTTGCATCATTAAAAATAAATTTAGTAGATATATACTTTAAAATTTTTTGTTTTCTGATTCTATTAGATGTATTCGTATCCGTAATGTATGAAATGACCGTTCTAGTAAAAAAAAAAAAAAGAAGACAAAATTATGGTCGAACTCCAAAACTTTTTCTGAAATACAGACATTGGAATGCCGCCACATGCGTTCGCACCCATGGATTGCATTGGAGAAGGGGGTGCAAGCAAACGGACCGTTCGCAGAACTCTGAAAATGGTCAGATAATCTTAACATCCACTAGAATTTCCTGCTGCACTATTGAGGGAAGGATAGGAAAAAGTGTGGATGCCAACGTGGGTTAGGAGGAAACAGACCCTCATCTATCAAGGCGAGGTGGTGGGAAGCAGACGTGGGAGGTGGGGTGAAAAAAAAAAAAAGTAAGAAATCTTGCTTGAGTTTCTCGAGCTACTGCAACACAATCCACAGTCATTTTGACCATGGGTGGGTCGAACTACTCTACCTTGGTTTCAAGTTAGGATGCACCTAGAGATGGAGTTGCTATGACTCAACAAGTTATACGGTGATCGAGTGGATCCGGAGCTAGCATATGTCTGGCGATGGGCATCCGTTGCTGCAGGATATTATATTTGCAGGCTGATAAGGATTTGTGGTATATTCTGGACAGCTTATGTCTACTAGGAGACTAACAGGACTACCGACTGGATTGTCTTCTTCATTGCTTAGCATTCGGATAGGATTCTCTAGGAGACCCATGAGGCTGCTCCTCCTCCTCTACGGCAACTTTTTTTTTTTTTTTTTTTCTACTGCTTTTTTTGTCTATACTTATGCTAGATCAGTATGTTTCATCGTTCTAAAAAAAGGAAAAAGAAAAAAAAAAAGAGAAAAACAAGTTGCAGCCTCCAAATTGGTAGCCCAGGCCTTTAGCTGCAGGTGGACCATAAAGGCAGAGATAACTAGATTTGCAACCTAGTTGGGTCAGATCCGGGCATGATTAACCATGACCTGGTTATAGTTTTGGATATGCAAGCCTAAACCATTCATTAAGTGATAGGATTGGGTCGGGACTATGTACAAGATTTTGGACCTAAGAGGATCGTTCGCGTTTCTTTCGTTTGTATAGTGATCTCTTTCACCCCGTCACCCCCCAAAAAAAGGATCATTCGCGTTTAGTCGAGATGAACCCAGTAGTTATTTTATGGTTCCATCGGTGGTGGGCACGTGGCCATTCATGATTAAAGGGGCATGAAGCAACCTACATTTGCCTTCATCTTCGGTAGACTAGAAGTGTGAAATTAAGCACGTAGGTGGCTTCCGTGATGCAAAGAGTAAAGGAGACAACTATTGCTATAGTTGCATGAATTTTAATCATTTCTATTAAACGGCGCTTATTTTTCAACGTGGCGGTTGGAAACTGCCACTTATCAAGATTTGAAAACCTTAAAGCCCCACTAGTTAATTTTCTAAAGGCTTCAAAAATGAAAACCAACTAGACTATGAAACCAGTTTTGTTTTCAGAATATCAGAGAAGAAATACAAACAACCTGTACTGGATAAAGAATTTGAAATGATGCCCAAAGCAACCTCAGGAGAAAAATAGTGAGAACACCACCCTGTTTTCAAACATACAAACCTTCCCAGTGGATGAGGAATTTAACCACTAGACTATAGCCTGAGTCCGATGAAGATTAGATTTTATCCTGCAGCAATGCTTGAAACAGAGAAAAATGGTGAAACGAAGATACGGCATACAGCATACTTCAGTTAACGCAGTTTCACAATATTAACCATTTTATTAAAACATTACAGTTTCATGTTTTTTCTATATGGCACAAAGAATTATCTCCAATAACAACATTTTCTTACTTTGTAATCTTGGAGACGTATGAATACACTTCCAGCAATGTAACAAACAAAAACTAATTTGGCTGATGTAATTTTATGGCCAACCATGATAAAGCCTTAGGCTCCCAAAACTTGAATAAAACCAACGAGTGAAACTAACAGCAAGAGAATTTCCTGGTTGTTTGCTTTGATTCATCAGTTCCATTGCCAGTGATGCTTACGCTGTTGAGTGATAATTCCGCTTTGTAGGAATCTGAGTTTAAGACCTTTCTGCTGACATTATTGTAGATCTCCTTAATAACAATCTCAAATGCTGTCTTTACATTTGTGGAATCTAGGGCTGAAGTCTCAATGAAAAACATCCCTTCTGCTTCTGCAAGGCTTTTACCTTCCTCAACAGACACTTCCCTAATATTTGCCAAATCACATTTATTACCAACCAGCATCCTTGCAACAGTTGTATCTGAATGAGCTGCATTACAGTTTCCATAACTTCGATTTTAGATGCTTAATCACTAAAAAGCACAAGAAATCAAAGCACATAAATATGTCCATATGTGCTTAAGAAATTGACCCTCGCATCTTATGAAGTACAGATGAACATTAGCAGTTACATATGAACAAGCTACCAGAACGGTAATGGACCACCACAGCATAAGAAGTCCTCACTCATATAATCCACATGCTACTCATATAAGCCACATGCTTGTTTCATGTTAATTGGGTTTCATACAATAGATTTAATCTTGATTAAATGACCAATGTTGACGAGGTTTTAGAATGTCTAGCATTAAGTTTCATCATAGCAAATTTCTACGAGGACTGCATTAATCAGGATCATCTGCAAGGACTTCATCTATCAATTGCTTGTTTACATAGCCGCCTATGTGAGATAGTTGGAACCATTACAGTATCAGGCTATCAGCCAACCATAGTTATTTTGACTGCGTCTTGGAATTTTTTGGGCCCCTAGCATTTCCAAAGAGGATTGTAAGTGGTCCAAACTGTGTAAATCTGTGTTTGTAACAACAGTTCATATTATCAAACTGTACGTCATTATCATTCTGTTTTTAAGACAAAATGTCAAATTAAACACTATGTTCAGCAGAGTTTGTTTTTTTTTTTTGTTCAGTAGATTTTTTGTACTTTTGTTTTTCACGTGCAGCTAGTCCAACATAGACATGTACACATATGGAGGTGTCGCCATGTTTTGTTCTTGAAGGCTGTGTAACCTTCACATGGGAGAGAGAGAAAGAGAGAGAGACAGAGAGAGAGAGAGAGAGAGAGAGAGAGTTCCCTACATGGTGATTAGTGCATATGGCATATACTTTCTTGAATCCATTAAGTATTTATTTTGTCATGCCAAGCATGGTAGGAAACTTCTATGTGGACTGGGGCAAGGGAGGCTCCTCATAATGCAATCACATCAAGCAATATTTGAATGATATCAAATGAGAATAGTAGGCAAATGTTTGAAAGGGATGAGAATAATTAGCAGGAAATGTGTAAAGGTAATATTTTTTTGTCGGATCTGTCTATGCAAATGCATATGCAATAAAAGGTGGGAGATAGGAACACAAAATATACATGAAATATGAACTCGAGAGACATACAATTAAGAGGATCTCGCTAACTGAAGAAGGGAGTCTACTGAGGCTTTATAATGGTCATTGACATTACTTAAGGCTCTTGAGTATATATAATAGCAACTTAGCAAAGTTCTGAAATTGCATAGGGAGTATTAGGCATTGACCCCTATAAAAAGGTTAGGCGGAGTGCCTGGGTGGCAAGCAGGTGCTGAGTTAAGAAGAAGTGGTACAAATTAATAAAATGGCATCATCTTGTATATAAGAATCATATAGTGTAAAATGCACATTAAAGACCATCATATTGCATAACAGGAAGGTTGTCAACTGCTTGAGTTATGCATTAATGAAATATTTGACTTAATTACATTAGTTTTACTTCATATTTTTTCTGTAAATGATTTGAAGAATTAAAAGCTTCTTAGAAACATGCTGAATTCAAACATTAAGTAGTATCTAAAAGAATACGTACAACTGCCCTGAATTTCTCTCTCTTAGAGTGAATACCTTTTTGGCTTAAAGAGAGAATTAGTTGAAACAGACATTAAAGTCTAGCCTCCAGAGCTTCAAAATTCATAAATGAAAAATGCATTACCTTTTTCTACACACACACACACACACACACACGGAGAGAGAGAGAAATGCTATGTGATCTGTATGAATTATTCTTTTAGCTTGACAAAATATTCACCGGGATTGATGATAAGATGCATCAGGCTTCTATATCGAATATATATAGTGTTCCTTTTGTTAATGTTGCATCCACTCGCACAACGAGTGAGCTCCTAAGGCACATACGTTGAATCTCAGCTTGCTCTTTGAAATCAAATAAGATTTTCCTTCCATGTACTTTTCCATGGTTAAGTTAGCTAAAATTTCTGCCTTATGATTTGCTGAATGTAATGACTTATCCCTATCACCAAAATGATCTAAATAGAGGATGCAAAAAAGTACGCCTTAAAATCGATAGCAGTTGTCCTGGAAGCAAAACTCCAAATTGCATCCCAACTATACATTTGAAATAAAAGGAAAAAAACAAACATGTCAAAACTTAGAAAAAGAAATTGTGATCTAGCATCTAACCAAGAAAACCTGTTTTAGATGCTTAGGCCCAGATCCAAAATCACACACCACATAGAAAAGGCATATCCTTGACATAAATACATCCTTTCTCATAATAACCATTATCTAATTTGCATTTGTCTCCATTTTGTAATTTCTGAATCCCTCAAACTAAGACTGGAACAAGCATTAAGAGTATTAAGCTAGGTAGATGAAGGACATCCAAACATAAATTCATCAATCATTAAGAAAGAACAGATCTACCACAATTACCCAACAAGAAGCAGCAGACTAGCAGTAGCAGTAGAAACCGAAAGCAGCTAGAGAGAAGAAGAGAGGGGAAGCATAAGCAAAAAGTAGCAGCGTACTGGTGAGCTCGTGGAGCCAGCGGGAGACGGAGTCGAAGGTGGAGCGGCGGGAGATGTCGTAGACGACGAGGGCACCGAAGGCGCCGCGGTAATAGGCGGAGGTGACGGCGCGGAATCGCTCCTGGCCGGCGGTGTCCCAGATCTGGGCCTTGACCTCCTTGCCGTCGATGTCCAGGGTCTGGGTCTGGAACTCCACCCCGATGGTGGCCTTGGAGTGCAGGTTGAACTCGTCCCGCGCGTACCGCGACAGCAGGTTCGACTTCCCCACCGCCGACTCCCCGATTATCACCACCTTGAACAGATACTCCTCCGCATCCGACGGCATCCTCTTTTCTCCCAATTTCGCCCCCTCTTTCTCTACCTCCTTTCCTTCCTCTCTCTCTCTCTCTCTCAATACTAATATACTGGCGGGGTGGTGGCCTCCTCTTTCTTTTAATATACTTAGCTCTCTTTGGATGGATGAATTGGGCGCCCGTGGAGGAGTTTGGGGGACAGCGAGACACCGGTCAAGGCGGTGGAAGTCGCGCCTTTCTTATTTCGTTTGCAGGTCTATTTTACTATATTTTTTGCGCAGGGGACAGGTTTAAGACAAGCGGACGTGCTTGCGCTATAACCAACTGCGACTGCATAAGTGCATAGTTTGTGCCCAAGTGGTGGCTTGCACATCTTTCACTTATGAGGGAGCAGAATGGGTGCTGCAACTGCCTACCTTTTGCTTCCAAATATTCAAGCCATGGTGAGTGATGATGCATCCTTTCAGACCAAATATATATTTGTAGAAGCAAATGAAGCAGTAGACTGAGTGACTTCGTATGTAGTCAATCATTCAAAAGACACTTTGTGGGTTGAGAAAGGAGAGCGGGAGCGGCTTAATACATTTAGGAGCCTAAGGCGAACTCACTAAGAGAGGCTTTTTTTCTTTTCATTTTGTCTTTGAGGCCTTCTCTGTAGTGATCCGGCTTAAGGCAAACTCACTACGGGAGGCCTCTTTTTTTTTCTGTTTTGTCTTCGAAGCCTTTCGTACGGTGGGCTTTTTTTGAGTTGGGCCTTAGGTAACTGTCTTAGTCGCCTAAGAGTTGGGCCGGCCCTAAAGGGGAGTTACTTAGAGTGCTCTAAGAGTTGCCTAGAGCGCTCCGTACTAGATCGATATGAATCATCTGTCCAAATAAAAGTATTAAAAAAAAAAGAAAAAGAAAAAGAGCACGGCTGCTTTTGATATCTGGCAAATTGGATGTGGTTGGCAAAAGCAGAGGAATTCCCAACTCCTTGATCGGTTGCTGCCGTGGTGCTTATGAAATAGCTGAACTACACTTGGACTCCACTTAGACACTCACTTGCTCCTTTCTCCTCGAGAAAGACATTCACTTGCTCCTTGTATATTTTTCCGATCCTTATCTGAAATCTAAGATTGGTAAACAGAGAGGCGAGCAAAATGATGATCAAGGACAATATTTTTGAAACTGTGCAAATCCCCACTTATACAACATGTAATGAGCAATTCATTTTTCGGCCATATAGAAGCTGCCATCTTGCAACATTACATTTTGATGAAGGTCAGCTATCATCAAGAAACTTAACGATATACCATAATAATAATAATAATAATAATAAACACTATTAGCTTTACTTAAGAATATGAACATGTCATTACTATGTCTACATGACACTTATCCATTTCTCATAGAAAGAGGATATGGGAAATGTGTATGACCATCCATAGAGAAAGCACTACATGCAACATTGGAGCAAGTATGATATGACAGTAACTAAATAAGTCATATAAATTGAAGTCGCATGATATTCTCGATGTTGGGCTATGACGCGCAGGTCATCTAATTACTTTGAAGCTTGAAAGTGAGATGCTCCACATTGCATTAGCGTCAGGAGGAGAATTTTGGGACGGGGTGTGAATGAACATGCCCATCTCATATCCACGACCATACCACATGCTTGCAAAGGTTGGCAGGGGCAAGAAAGAGTCAGAAGATCACCTGCTTGCCGGCCAAAAGGATTCCTTCACACGCCTGGCCAGAGTTGGGAATCAATAAGAATCTAACGTTAGTCTGGGAATTTAGATGATGCTGCATTGTTTCATAACCTTCAGATGATGGGAATAGCCTTGATGTTCCTAGGTGTAACTAACGTAGTTGCTCATGGCGATCCATCCAAGTTGATGATCAACCTTGTTTGTTAAATTTTGCATATCTTGGAATGCACAAGAACCAAGACTCGAGTAGATCGGATGGTACATTACCATAGATTCAGATGAACATGTCATCCTATCATTGAAAGCTCGGTACATGGTCACAAGCCTCTAAAGTGTTTCACACTTCTTTGTAAACGCTTTGAACAATTTTAGATGACAATGAATTAATAATGTGGGTCATCTATATGGGAGACTTCTAAAAACTCACTTGTATGTATTTAGAAACAAATACTTTATATCCAAGCTTCTGCATTTTGTATAGAAGAAATTACATGTAGCAATGTGGAATGTGTGGTGGTCTCCATCACAAGAGACCAATACAATGGCAGCAATTTTTTTGGGAATAATACATGATTCATGAATGTACAGTGCTTTCTCTCATCATCAGGTAAGCAAGTAGTTTATGTATTTGCAGAGCCATGGGTTCTGGGGAATGCTATTGTGTCTCTAATGTCATCAAGGCCAGTGGCAAACATAACCATTTTCTCAAACACAAGGCTGAAACCTGAGTGCTTGACAGTACCATGTCTTCGAAGATCCAGATACCAATCATACTGTTCTTGAGGTAGGCCAAGCTCCTGGATCCTGTAACAATATTTGCGGGTGGGTCCCTCATAAGTTGGAGCATCAACTAAAAGCTTATTGACGAGAAAGCATTAGCAAAAGAAGAAAGACAGAAACAGCATAAAGTTTGCTTGTTAACCGGGATCATGAAATGAGGATAGGTTTGCCCGATTACTTATATTTTCACCATAACAGAGTCCAAAGTTAATTGTCTGAGATATGGCTATTCATAGCTCAAATGAGAGACAAAATCAAGCATAATAAGACACAGATATGACTGAATACCTCTTAGTGATCATATCAATGCGCTCCTCCCTTTGGCTTCCTCTAACCAAAACTCCGGCCTGTGGATGAAAATCCAGTTCAGCGACTTAAAAGATAAAACATTAGCAGTGCAGCTATCAAAACCTTAATGTCCGACTAAAACTTTCCTTTGGCGCAATGATATCAAAAGAAGAAACTGTTTTCCCATCATCTCTGACATGTATATAAAATGGCTTGACTTCTTTTGGATGCTCATATATAATAACTGGCCTTTTGTATATCTTATCCGCCAAATAACTGCCAGCACCACAAACAAATAACAGAGGAATGTTGACATCATGGAAAAGCCACAATGACGTAATAATGATTAATTGCATCTGCAACCATGCAATCACAAACTTATCAACTGAATTTAATTCTCTGTTCTCTAACTGAAAACATACCTCTCATGCTCCTCCGATAGATCCTGTTCTACTTTAGTTTCAAATGTATGATCCTTTACCTGTTCATCAATTTCTATTGTTATGGATTCTCAACTAAACGGTTGCATGGATTCTGACAAAAAGAATTCTTTAATATACCTCCTTTAGAATCTCCAATGCTTCTGCATAAGTTATTCGAGCAAAAGAACTTGATCCTATTGATTTAAGGCAACCAATGCAGTCCTTGTTCATATATTTTGACATAAATTTGATGTCAGTGGAACAACTTTCCAATATTGAGCGACAAAGAAACTTCAAGTAGTCCTCCACACAGTTAATTGCATCCTGGAAGCATTGTTACATAAACTTTCATATCAAAAATTTTAAAACTTTTAGATATATATTAAAGGATAGTCAGAAATGGAGGATGAAATTCAAATTCTGAAGTACTGGAACACTTTTGTTTCCCTCTCAGTCAATTTGTGATAGTTATCATCTAAACTGGTAATCAAAGGTAAGTTGGTACCAATAATGAGCAATATATTGCGAAATGTTGGTACCATGAGATGGAAAGGCTTGATTTACATTGTTGAACCCTTCCCTAACAGCTTAGGCTTTTGGGATCTAGTGGTTTGTTAATAATTAAAAGGTACTAAACAAATGAAAAACATGATTCAAATTTAAGGATGAAGTGATGTGAGAAACATAAGTCGAGGGGGCAAAGGAACCCATTAATGACTGGTGAACTCTTGAGAATACAAGAAAAATTTTGCACTAAAAATTCAGGCACAAACCAACTGTAAAGACAACAAGATAATACTTACATTCGTGATTCATTCACTGCCTTACAGAATCATCCCAATAGAGAAGCATTTAGAACTCAACAATTAAGCCAGTTAACTGCCTCACAGTTTCATAAGAACAATAGACAAATAAAATCACCAAGCCTACAAATGCATTACATCATGTGAGCAGACCTAAAAACGCATAATTCTGACAATACAATTGTTGTTTTTGGACCACTAGATCTAAAGGCAACCAAACAGATAGGGAAAGAAAGGGAAAATTTAGAATAATCACTATAGTTGATAAATTTTTAAAGTGAAAACAGCACAGATTCCACAGTTTCTTTTATCATCTCAATGATACTTCAAAAATCTGCTTTTACCTGCATGTTGTTCAGGAAATATTACTGACAAAAGAATGATGGTAGGCGTATGAATTCTACCTTCTATCTAAGTAATGCCAGTTATCTAACTATGCTACATGACCAGAATGAGTAAATGTCAATACCTTGGTCTCTAGATGCATCATGGGAGCAGCAGACAACAAATTGAAGGGGAAGGTCAAAGAAATTAGAATTGATTGCGAAATGAAACTGATATAAATTCAAACATCTGCCAAGGAAATTTGTATTAAGGTAGAGGGGCTTCTTTCACAGTAAAATATTTGCAAAAAAATTTCAGAAATGCTTCAATAATTTATTTAACATTGCATTGTGTTTGAAGACGTTGAAACCAAAACAAAGATTTGGAAGCTACCTCGACCATTCTGTTGCCGTGATATGGTGAATGACCACCCCTTCAACCACATTTTGTATAGCATAAATAAAGGATATGAGCTGAGTTAACAATCAGGTTGGACAAAGTGTTTAAGCAGCCCCGGTCAATGCATTACATTGGTAACTATATTCCTTTTAATAAAAAAAAAACATCGGTCTA
This sequence comes from Phoenix dactylifera, assembly GCF_051530095.1. NCBI lineage: Eukaryota > Viridiplantae > Streptophyta > Magnoliopsida > Arecales > Arecaceae > Phoenix > Phoenix dactylifera. The sequence continues at coordinate 18,193,284 of NC_143201.1, forward strand.
ATGTGCTCAGGTTAATACCATGCTGGCATCTTATTTTCTTCACTGAAGCAGCAAAAATAAATGCATTTGGTTATGGTGTAAATGGTTACCTGGCTAAATCTGGTCGGACACCTTGTTGTTTTGATGTCTAGTTTGGTTTTAACAATATTAAGTTACTTGTTTGAATTTTTTGTTAAGCTTAACCCCTAACCATGGTAAAACATCATAGCTCTGGTTAAGTTTAAAGCTAGTGGTTATAAGCACTGACAGTCTGGTTAACATTGAGGGTTTAGGTTCAAGAAAGATCAAATTTTCAGTGAGATGTCTGTGCTAAGAAAATTAAGCAATTATTTTACCAATTCATTTATGTTTCCAGACCATCTAAGATTTGTTTTTTTCTGTTTTTCAACTTTCTTCTCATGAAGTTGACACCCTGAAGGAAACTTTTTCAAGAGCAAGAATTATGATCTTAACTCTGAGTTGCTACAAAACAGATGAACCGTCCAGTTGTGAACTTAAGGTAATGATCCTTCTGTCTTTATTCCTTTCTTACTTTTGTTCTTCCCTTTTTCTTTATTTATCTAATGTCTGCATGTATAGTGTAAAGAAATTTTAACCTGATATTCAAGTCAACTCAAAAAGTATTTGGAAATAACAAAGGGATCCATAACACGATAGGCACCTACCTCTAATTCCGCAAAAGCCAGTTCAACCTCAACCATCCACATTTCTGCCAAGTTCCTTGGCGACTGAGAATCATCTGCTTGAAATATTGGTCCAAATGTGTAAACACTACTGAGTGCACATGCATAGCTTTCAAGGTGAAGTCCTGTCGAAAAAGAGAGATATGCTGGACGAGAAAAGAAATCATTCGAGAAATTAACTTCTTTAATTTTTAATGAGGTTGATTTTTGTCTCTTGTCCAGCTGTAGAGCTAGCTCATTAGCCTTCTGAAGATCTCGCTGCGCATCAAGTAGAGCTTCTCTATTGCTGTCACTTCTTTTCAGCTCTTCAATTCTCTTGCTTTTATCCTTTATTGCAGCCTTGACTACTTCAAGGTCGACGCGTTCATGATCATCTGTTGTCATTAACTTTTCCATATCATCTGATTTGCTGAAAAGAGTTGTAACATGGAACATCTTGCTATAAACTCTCGAATCTGTAGTTGTGATAATGGGCATGTGAACAAATAAGAATCCATTGTTCTGGAAGAACTTATGAGTAGCATAAGATAGGATATTCCGGATGCGAGTGACAGATGCAACCTGCATTATTAAAATTGCAAATCAGAGACAAAGATTATATGCATATGCAGCCCCCCCCCACCAAAAAAAAAAAGCACTCTCACTTTAAATGCATAGATTGCTAGTCTAGACGTGACAAAGAAAGAACATTGATTTGTTATGTTCAATAATGAAATCAATTACCTTCAGCATGAATGATATAACAGTTTAGAACTATCAGAACAAAATCCATTTTCATATATTTCCTCAAAAAAAAAATTATTTGAACATGTCCTAGTTTAAATGTGTAAATAGATGTGATAATAAAAAATAAAAGCAGAAAGTTTTGGAGGCCTTTATATTTCTTGGAAATCCTTAAAGAAATCTCCTCTATATTACTTTTTATATTCAGACTTGAACAGTATTCTATATTCAAGGTTATTTTATGTTTGTTTCCTAATTGTATTCATTTATGGAGCAAGTTCTATCTATTTGGTAAATGTAAACTGGTTCTCTGAGGTTAGCATGATTAAGCTGTCAAAATATAAAAAGGAGTGCTCATAATAAACATAACACTTAGAGTGGCCCCTTAAAGAACCACATGAATTATGCTTTGTATCCCTGCCGATAACACCCATCATGGGAGGATATATGTACCCCTTGGCTTTGTCTGTGGACCTAATTTCAGAGAGGCAATTCATTCAAGAAAATTAGATTGCTGAATTTCGAAACATAATTGATGCACTAGAAAGCACATCTACAAATACAATTCAACCATGGTGGCTTGTGGATCACGTGCATTCAAGTTAGACTAACTAACTACTTAAAATGAAAAAAATAAAATTTAAATTTTCCTCCTTTATTTTTTAGATTAAAAAAAAGGAGCAAAGAGAATAGATGGATGGGTGTTATCAAAGAAGGCCTTCTCAAAGATATTCCGAATAAGAGATCATCCCAAAAAGTGATGGCATGTTAGTATAGATAGTGTGGTAATTTCAGAAAAGACAAATATCAGTTGACAATTGCAAAGGGCGATTTCATTCAGCATATGAATATCCACCTTGATTGTAAAACTTTAGGAGCAAGTACTCCGGTGAGTGCAAGAATTAAGAGCCACATTAAGGATAACATAAGTACTTTTATGATACACAATCCATCACATACAAAGATTGAAAAGCATACATAGGTAGACAACATTGTATTTAAGCTCTATAATTGGAAGCTATTCTTACTAACACCCCCTTTTTTTAATGGGAATATAGCAACACCACTTGTCAAAATTAAAGATGACCAAATTTGTCCATGAGAAAGGCAACCAGCCATATAATATGGAAGGTGATAGCAACTACAGTGTGAGAAACTTGGGCTAGTCTACCAAGTATGAGCTGTTAAAATGCACAAGATCACACATCAACTGCAGTGAAATACAAGAATGCACCAAAGCAAACAATGAGATGGAAGGTTTGGTGATGGTAATAATACTGAAGATTCCAGTATTCCAATCACCACCAAGCTGACATGTCACCAAAATAAATTACTTAGTGGAACACTTAAAATTTAATGCAGGGAGATGCAACTTAACTATCATGAAGAACAGAGCATATGAATTAAGACACTGCACCAAGATGTGCATGTACAGAAGCCAGGTGCAGACCCTTTATACAACTTCAAGGTTCATTCAAAGAAAAAGAAAAATAATGCAGCAAGAAATCCCAAATTTTTGACAAAATGATAGCATTAGACCCCAAATGTCACTCAAGGTTATAGGACCCAAAAGTGAAAAAACTATCAAATGCATGTTCCGAAACTCAATATTCAACTTACAATACTTGTACGAGGACGAAGATGGGGATAAGCTCTGAGAAACTCGAAAGAAAACTTTGTCTCTGCTAGTGGATATTTCTTGAGATCAACAATCCCAACATGTAGAATCTTCTCTACTTTAAGTTGTACAACGTGCCTGCCTGGCGATGGTATCTTCTCTAACACACCTTCTACCAAGACAGAAGTTCCAATAGAGATATCTTGGCCAGGAAGAGACATGGAGGAGTGCAGTACTATCTGGAAAAAAATTGCAACCCAGGTCAGTGAAAAGACCCCAATAGAATGAGTTTTGTGTGTAAACGTACTACATTTTTTTCCTTTTTTTGTGAAACCAGTATCAACAATTGAAAGTAATCTAGCAAATGCTAAACATCTGTATGCTAATATTCATGAACCTTGATGGCCTTCCATCATTTACATCAAAAAAAATCTGCATACTAATATTTAACTAGTATACAAAGATTAAGTTGAAGACTTTCTTTGCCTATGCTTGAGATGCTACAAGCAATATAGTCCATGCAATTATTTCACTGGATTTTTATACCATTACTTATCCATTTAAAGATACCCAATCAAAATGTAATCAAAAATCGTATATTACGAACCATGGACAAGGTCGATGCCAGAAAAAATCTATTTTTTAAAATTCCGTTGCAAGGAATCCTCATATACACATGATATATTATAAAATGACCAATCATTCTACCAAAATCCAAACCTGAAGGTCAGCAATGCAAGACCCATCATTTATCCGCAAGTAAGCAACAACCGGCTCCCTTTTGGCTGGCGCTGCAACAGGCCTCTGAACAACAGGTTCATCTTTTATCATCAAAATCCTCGCAATTGATCTGAGGATTGGCACTCGAAACACCGCGACTTCGCCGCATGTCACGTCCTGCGCCGGCGCCGGCGCCGCACCTTGTCTCGGCCCTCTGGCAACACCCTTCCCCGCCTTCTCTTTTCGCGATCTGACCCATCCCCCCACCACAGCTCTCTCTCCAGCCAATCCCAGCCCCTTGTCTTCCCGACACACGATCGACCTCAAGACCACCCTCTTGGAGTACTTGAACCATTCGACAGATTGCTGCTGTTGCCGCGCATCGACGGCTGCGCCCTCTTCGGAAGCCATTTTGTTTCCTTTCGGCAGAAGAGAATGAAATGTGAGACGAAGTGGAGATGCGGGGCATATAAGTAGAAGAAAAGGAAGAGATGGGGTGGGTGGGCTTCGTGCGAGGAGATTCGGAGGTGAAGGAGAGAAGGTATGGAGACATGGCGGGAAAAGAAGAAGAAGAAGGATGCTTCGCTTTGGAACGCTTGAGCCGGGAAGAGAAGGGATTCTGTTTTGCTGCGATCGTCGCCGAAAGGGAAAGGATAGAAGAAGGGTGGAGCGAAAGGAAGCGGAGTTTTCGAGCTTTGGGTTCGGGATTTGTTCCCTGCCGGGGGTTTCATGGGAATGAAAAAAAGTTAAATTTAATCCCTAACTTGATTACTTCTTTGCTAGAATATTCTGCCCCGGAATATATTAGTTCAGATCCAGATTCATTGACTGTTGAATAAACAAAGGCCAATTAATAGCCCACTTGAGAGATGCAAAATCTTAATGGAATAGCATAGCTAAGTCGAGAATCAGCTCTTGGTAGTTGGAGTTTTAGGAAAAAGGCCTAACTTCCTTTCTTGTTCACAATTCCTTCCAGAGCTCCACAAATTTTTATACATTCAGAACACAAAAAAATCGATTCCTTGCCTGAGGTTTCATGGGAATGAAAAAAAGAGTTAAATTTAATCCCTAACTTGATTACTTCATTGCTAGACAAAAATAGGGTTCGAAATGGGCCTAAGCCGGCCTAAAACCCATTCGATCTGAAAAAGTTCTATTTATTTTTTAGACTAGGCTAAGATATGTTATCCATAATGTAGCCATCAGCTCCCCTTTTCTACCAAAAAAAAAAATGATAAGGCTCTCCCCTATTTGGGATTAGGTGGGCGTGGAGCTGGTTCTGGATTTAAAGTTACAAATCCAGTGTTTGGTTACAAGATTGCAGTTGGAAGTAGCTTTCTTGTATTTATTTGGTCATAACTAGAAGCTGCAACTATATTTCACCTGTTTGGTCTGTAACAACCCAGGACCTCACCCAAAATGGCTAGCCGGAATATATTGTTTGAGTTCCTTGATTCTGTATAAGTACCCAAGATCTACCCAGTGAATAACCGATGTGGGACTAAACACACGCCCGCACGGGTCCTCACATACTCCCCCTCGTTCAAGCCCTGACGTCCTCGTCAGGCTAAGGGTTCAAATCCATTCAAATCTAATCACAAACACCATGATCGGTCCGTGATCAACCCCAATGGATCCGTGCTGCAGTGTCCCCTAGTCCACATAAATTATGGGCCGGGTTCGCTCTGATACCATTTGTAACAATCCAGGACCCCACCCAAAATGGCTAGCCAGAAGGTATTGTTTGGGTTTCTTGATTCTGTATAAGTACCCAAGATCTACCCAGTGAATAACCGATGTGGGACTCAACACACGCCCGAACGGGTCCTCACATGATCAGTCATGTAAGCAAGAGCAAGTATCCTATTATCCCTAAAATGAGTTCAAGCTCACATCCCAACTTATCACATTCCATAAACATTAGCCAAGTGTTATAAGCATCATAAATCCAATACAAAATCTTACATTCACATGTTTATAACACACTAAATCTTGCATTATAAATCTTAAAGCCATTATAACATAACACCAAAGCCCCTTGGGGGAAAGCTAAGCTCTACGTGTCCCAAAAGATAAAAAAATATACACATATATGTACACAATATGAAAGCAATATTTACAAATATATAATACTTTGTAACCTAAAATAAAAGATGGAAAAAAGTTCATCTATCTAATGCTTTCAGAACTATTAACAAGAAGGAACCTTGTAGTTTGTAGCTGAAAACTAACTAATTGGGAGGTGTTGAACTTCAGCTGAAAACTTGAAGAGGAAGAGTATATCGGCTCCACCGATTATGGTAAGATAGAAACCCTACTACAGCACGCACTATACAAGAAAGATGGTAGTTGAAAGATGAGCAGGACAGATCATTCTCTTCCAAGACCGAAAACACCATCTTGGCTAGCTACTCCAAGTATACAACTCTCACGATGCTCACTCGCAAACCTTATGAATCCATCAAAAGGAAAAAGAGTGAGAATAGAGAGAAGGCAAAGGGAGAATAATTTCCATAATAGAATTTCCATACTTAAGGATCTTAAATATGGTTACGAGAGGAGAGCTATGGAGATATTTATAAATTGTACAAGAAGACACTTTTCTTCAACTTTCCAATGTGTTTACTGACGATAGTTGATTCGACGAGGCTGGTGGGGCTCTCAGTCAGTCCTAGCGAGGCTGGCTAGAAGTGTTTGTAATTTTGGCTCTGAAGCCAAAATTACCGACACTTTTAAATAGCGTCAGCATGCATGATATTACGATGACGCCAGATAGCATTGTACAAAGCACGACGCTTACTAGTATCGTCAGAGGCTAAATGGGAAAAGATGGAAGTGATTAGACAATGTTTTAGAAAGCGTCGTCGGAGACCAATTGCACTCCCATCCCCTTCAACGCTTTAAAAAGTATCATCGGAGGCCAGTTCCCCTCAACAACACTTTAGAAAGCATCGTCGGAGGCCGATCTCCCCCCTCCCACCCAACACACACCAGGAAGCCGTCCTCAAGGCCATCTTTGGTGAGCCCCCCAACCCCTTCTCCCCCAACTCTAATTTTTTGCTGGTTTTTGTTGCAGAAGTGGAGAGGGTTGAAAGCATAGAGCATGGACAGTGATTTGGAATAGTGATGGAGATGAAGAAAAATAAGAATCTGAAGCCATGGCTGAAGAGAGAAAATAAGAGGAAAAAGAGGAAGCAAAGATCGAGCCGTGGAACATTTGCGATGCTTTTCTTTTGAGGTGTTTTCCTCCCAAGATGCCCTAAGCTTGGCATCTTGCTGTTTCTTGCTTATTTTTTTCTTAAATCTTTGGCTTCCCTTTTTTGTTTTCTTTAATCCTTTTGGTTGTTCTCTCAAGCGGATGGAAGAGCGGTGTGGCCCTTCCAATCCTTGAGCTCTTGTATAGATCTCCAGTCCCCATTTTAAGGAGAAAAAATTCATCGAATGAATTATAACAACGCTTCCAATTCTAGGGATAGGGTTTTTAAATTATTTTTTTTCAAAAAAAATAATTATAACGACGCTTATAAGTATCAGCGGAAATTAAGAGAGCTCGACGCTTATAAGTGTCGGCAAAGGCCTGAGCTAGTCCGACGCTTATAAGCATCGGCAAAGCTTTGGTTTTTCCCAATGCTTTAAAAAAGCATTGGCAAAAAAAGTTTCGACTCTTCGTTTACCGACGCTTTTACGACACTTTTGAAAATGTCAGTGCTAAAATTACCGATGTTTATAAGTGTTGGTACATACTCTAAAAAAACACCAGAAAAAACTATTTTTTTTATAGTGTGTCAATTTTCAAGTTTCTAGCATTCTGATCATGTAGGCCCTGCACTCCTGCGACCCATGGTGCACGTTCTACGTGAGGTTTTTTCCCCTTTATTTTTTAAGTAAATGAGGTTGTTCAATACCTTTAGTAAAATCACGCATCTCTTCCAACTTACACTCTTCAAGCTATAATTAAGAGAAAAATATCTTGAATATAAACATGGCGATTTAAATACATGAAGTGACAAGTACGGACTCAGATAGAAACATGGAAATATTGTCAGCCAGGGGACCCAAAATATTGTTGCTCTCCCTCAGATTATTTGAAATCATCCAACTAGTTGAGAGCAGGCACCATACACAGGTTCTGCCTAAACCTTCACAAAATGCACTCAATAAGCATAGCTTGGCATGTGATCACATCGAGTGGACTATTCCTCCTGCAGTAAAAGCCACAAAATAGGTCCACAACCATCTTTAAAAGCTGTCTTTACATAGGATGATTTGGTGTTATGATGATTCGTACCTTATTGACTGCAACTTATATGTTTATTATCATCTTCATTGCTGCTCCTCTAGTAGATATTGATGGTATTTGTGAACCAATTTTAGATTCTCTATTTTATGAAAACAATATTATCTCACTACCAGAAAACACGCGTATAGTGACGGAGATTTCCGTCACTATACCGTGTTTCCGGTTACTAATATGGAATTTGTGACCGGAGCTCCCGTCACTGACTTGGTTACAAAAACACGCGTCACTAAATTCTCAGTGACGGCGGCGATTCCCGTCACTAACCTCCGTGACAGAACCGCCGTCACTAAGCCGTTACAAATTCAAGAATTAAATATTTAAGAAATTATGTATTTTCCGTCACTATCCAGTTGCGGAGTTAGTGACGAAGGTAACTTGGTCACTGATTTTGTCACAGAATGCGGTCACAAGTTTGGTCACTAATCTGTCACGACCTTTAGTGACAGATTTAGTCGTCACAGACATGGTCACACATTTTGTCACTACATTTGTCATTAATCCCGTCACTGACCTAGTGATAAGTTTACGGTCACTAAGTGGTTACAAACGCGCTGAGCAAAATCAATTTTTATTGACCAAAATCCTGTCACTAAGTTTATGACTGCTCGTCACAATACTTGGTAAACAATTTAGTAACTAAAATTTGGTCACCGATCACAATCTAATAACCTGGTACATTTGGTACATTAATTGGCACATAATAATAATAATAGTAATATCATTAATAGCAAAGGCATTCAACATTACGCAAAAGTCATTTTAAATGTCATTCAAAATTGGCATCAACATGTCCTGAATCCATCAAAATCAAAGTCTAAAAATATGTCATAAAGATCAACAGGGATTTCATTCCTCCTAGGAATGCAAAGACCTATCATCTAAGGCAAAAACAATTATAATGAAGAACCAGAATCACCTAGCATCATTATTTCCACTTCTGCAGCTATCGGTAATATTATTTCTGGTGCCATTATTCCTACTTCTGCATCTATCGATTTGCATTTTTACTCGATATGGAAAGTGGCACCCGTTGATGAGTGGTTATACAATAGTAGTCCTTATGAGCTAATTGTTCTACATTTCTTACTTGATGTAGCTTGTTATATAGATCGTAAGTAGTCAGAAGCTGGTTAAATTAATCAATGGAAAACTCAAAGCCATTTCACTTGAAGAGCAAAGTTAGATGCAGAGATCAAATGAAATGCAAGAGCTGCTTAAGCGACTAAATACTATCGGAATAAGATTAATGAAAAGGATGCATCGCGGTCCAAAGGAGTTGTCCTCTTGTATGCATAACAAAATCTCTCTTACTATGCCTCATCTATAGGTGCTTTAAGTTGTTAATTCTATAGAAATAAAAGAAGCTATAGAGCCATAACATTTGCCTTCATTGCGTTGGTGTATAGTTGACATCACTAACAGAATGCATCCTTGGCTTGTACCTTTTAGTTTTTTAGGCAAGTAAGTCTTCTACTATATTCATCATACCAATGACGTCAGTGACCACACTCAATGTCAGCAATAGAATGAATGGTGCCATGTACAGTAGAAGTCAAGGATGGAATTTTTGCTTAAGCAACTGGACTTGTAGACGATTATCTATGGGACAAAAAAGCAGAATTGGTTAGCTAGACAATGAAAGAGAAATAGAATTGTTGCCGAGCTTTGTATAAATAGGGTGGAGCACCACATCGAAGTTGAAGAATAGAATAGAGTCTAAGCCCTAGTCAAGCTAGCCATGCGTTACTTCTAATGGCCGTCCTATTCTCATCCATGTATCAATGTTAAGTGGACCCAAAATTGCTGAGGCTTAGCTAAAGAATGAAGCGATCAGTAATGGAGCCTTGGAGCCTTTTCTGCAATAGGGTTATGGGGAGTAATATATATATATATATATATATATATATATATATATATATGTGTGTGGGAGTCATCATTTGCAGGAAATTAATTTTCAATATCATCGAATCAACCCATATCTACTAGGTAGTCGTCCATCGCGAGCTTTCTTTCTTCAACCCATTGGACTTCTTGAGGCTCATTAATTGATCGAATATATCTATCCATCTATCTATCTATCTATATCTATCTCTCTCTCTCTCTCTCTCTCTCTCTCTCTCTCTATATATATATATATATATATATATATATGATTTTCTGTCCAATTCTGTCCTTACTCTCTAGGAAACAGAAGTTAAACGGAAATGCAATTATCAGCTGGAAAGTAACAGCACTCGGCACTCTCTCACACATGATCACAACCTTATGCTCCCCTCTCACATGCATCACAAGTGGGGAACACTAGCCAAAATAACTCCAAGAGCCATACATTACCAGCCCTTCACTACATCACACAGGAAACAAGAAAACAGAGAACAGAACAAAACACCTCGAACTTCCTAGAGTACGTAGAACAAGAAGTAATACTACTAAACCAACATTGTCACGTCTCCCATGGGAGCTAGAATTAGTTCTACCAGCTGTAACTTCACCGAGCTCGCAAAATAACAAACAATGGCTCGGCGGGCTCTTCTCCATCAGCACTGTGCGGGTGCAGGGACGCTGCATTTGGCCGGGAGCTGCATGGCGAGGTTGGGGTCGATGCCGAGGTATGGCAGCATGCCGGAGTTCTTATAGGCACAGAGGCAGGGCAGGTCGGCATGGGAGAGCGCCGTGCAGCACGCGTCGGCGGGCTTCTCCACGGGTTTCGCCGTGCTAATGCTGGGCTTGCAGGCCATCAGCTCGTCCCTGGTCATATTGCAAAACCCCTGGGCACCAGACGCCAAGCTCATCTCCATGGTGGTGGCCACCACCAGGACTATGGCCAGAGCAAAGGCCACGGTCCTTGGCTTCTCCTCCATTTTGGTCGGCTTGGTTGGTCTTGGTCGCTAATTAAGCTTAGCTCTCCCTTGGGTTGCTGGATTTTCAAGTGGAAGAAGAGCTTCGGTGGTTGTACATATAGTGGGGAGATTTGGAACCCGTGAGTGTAGTTTGTCTGCATTACGTGATCACGGGTTGGGCTTGGAGTTGGTGATTGGTGGTGGGTGCATGATGCTGTCGTTTAGTTTCTTTGGGTGGTGGAAAAAGGAAGTAAAGATAGGAGTGCAGCTGTCTTCTGGAGATTGTCACGAGAGTGAACGCAGTACAGTGAGCCTATGAAAGGCTGTTGCATGGGAGAAATTAAAAATGTGAAAATTTAATGCAGTACCAAGCACGCACTCCAAGTGGATAAAGTTAAATATATCTTCTGTCGCCAGGATGTTGAACAGGGTCAGATGGTGGGGAACGATTAGCCAGGCGCAAATGCTAAATAAATTAATTAGCTCCTGATCTGTTTCGCATGGTGAGATAAGTACAAGCGGAGAGGGCTGTTGCTCCGATCATATTTTATAGATTCTTTTTAATATGAATATTTTCTTAAATATCAAATTTTGCATGAATATTTTTTAAAATTTGATATTAATTATATATCCTCTTAAAACACTTATTTTGTTATTCTATTTCTTTTTTTATTCTTGTTTTTGCATTTGTACCCATACCATCTAACGCTGTTAAAAAATTAATTGTTTCAAATTAAAATGACTAAAATATTCTTAATTGATAGACTTACAAATAGAAACATTTATAAGTGTAGACAAGCAAATAGCAACTTTACAAGGATATTCAGGCAATTTTCTATATTTAGAAGGATATATATGCGGAAAAAAATCCTAGCAGATAGAAATAATCTAGATACATTAATTAATGTGATAGCTTTCATAATCCTATATTTATTAGTTAATATCTTCTCTCTAGGTTTTGGAAGAAACTTTATCATGAGCCTCCTCTGCATAAAACACTTTGAAATAGGAATAATTATTTAAAATCTATTTGGCACCAACATCATTTTTCTGTTTTCATTTTTGTATAAATTAGTGAAATTTCATGTGGAGCTTGATGTGAAAGGCTGCATTTTTAAGAAATATGAAAATAATCCTCTTTATATTAAATAATCCCTTCTACCATTTCTTTAGCTGGCTGAGCTCTTAACACTGAGGAGGATGCACCTAATTGCTGCATATTCCGTCTTTGGTTCCGACACAGGGAGGAAGGAGATCGCGAGCCGCGAGCTGCATCACGATCACAGTGAAGAAGGAGATCACGATCGTGAGCCCGCTCAATCGCGATCATGATCGTGATCGCAATCCCAAACAGAAAAAAAATAAGGACAACAGCGTAATTTTAAATTTTATTTTATTTTTAATTAATATAAATTTGATTTTTCTTAACATCATTGGAACAACTGTTATATTAGGGGCATTTATACAATAATAAAGTTTTACGAGGGTATACATACAAACATTAATTTTGGAAGAGTATTCATGTAAAATTCGATATTTAGAAGAATATCTATGCAAAAAAAATCCTAGTTAATAATATTTTATTTTTGATTTTTTGAGATGTATTTATGTTATATTCATACGATTTATCCGTCTATTTATGCTATGCATGAATCTGGACAAAAAGTTGCAAAGGATCTAAAAATTGGCTAGGCCTAAATAAATTAAAAAATAATTCGATCTCTGTCGAGATTATATATATATAATATAATATTATATTATATTAACTAATTGGTGGATGGGTCAGAGATTAACTCTTTAAGTTTGCATTGGATCTGAGCATAGGCATTGGGCCTAATTTCTTCTGTCGAGCAGATCCTAGATCTTGTAGAATCTAGGAAGATGTTGCGAAATAAAGCCCTCAATGAAAATATATAACTTTCTATGTTTCTTGGTTTACTAATGGCTCCTATGGGAGATCAAGTATAAAGATAGCTCTCCTCTTCTCGTATCATTGAAACTTGGAACATCGATCACTCTAGGTCGACTACGCCAAAGATCTTTGAACGATGGATGACAGTGCCTATGGGAGAACCATAACGTGCAAGATAGGAGAATATAGTCTGTATTGAAAGATTGAAGCATGCAGGAGCCTGAGTTGTAAAGGCAATGGAGAAATATGAAAGCCAATAGCCACCAATATGAAACCCATTTGCCCAGCCACAGCCAATGGCACCCACTGCATTACATTCCTTCCTGAAAGCAAAGCCAAAACAGTGCCAGCAAGAGAAGACCACCCAACAAACCATCCTGAGAACCAAGAGTACGAATAATCTCATAAACATCTAATAATGTCTTGGGTAAGGAATTAATACCAGCTGCATCAGCCAATAATATGCAAGCAAATCATAGGGAATAATATATCACCACAGTGACTGATAAAACACATCTCGATGCAATGCCTACCTAGCCATCCAATCTGCTGCTTGGTTACCCTCGCGGTAGATATGGAAGTATTGGAAGACTATTTCTGAAGACATAGAAGAGAAGAAGAAGGAGAGAGAGAGAGAGAGAGAGAGTCATAGAGAGAGAATGTAATCTTTCTTTTTTTTGTATGTATAAAAAGTGCTATAGCCCATTTTTTATAGTTGAAGGTGGTTATGTACAGCTCATATACAGCTCATATATACAGCCCATATACGCTCATATACATTTAATCAATACAGCTCATATACCGCTAACATTCTTCCTCAAACTCAAGAAGATAGCGAAGATGCCTACTTGAGTTTGCTAACCAAATTACGATGACATTCCGGTAGATGAGCCTTCGTAAAAATGTCATCAAGTTGATCTACAAAAGCAACATGTATCAATTGAAGAGTTCTTTATTTGATGTCCCAGCACGTCTTGTAACTATACGTGGACTCTAAATGCACTTACAAACAAATGGTTTGAAAATCCACTGAATTGCACTAGATGAATCACCCTAAGTACTACAAAGGGAGGAGATACCCATATAATAAAAGTATGATAAAGAAGAAGAAGGCCTAGTGAGACTAGAAGTACCCTAGTTCTTTGAATGAGCACATAAGGCTGCCAATTGAAGCATCCCATCAGTAACGTAGCACATTTTAGACTGCCTTATTATTCAAAAAGTAGCTGCTGCATCATGCTCAAAGACCTGATGATTCCGAGCACACCAGATCATTGTCGCCAAATTAGAATACAAAGACCTGATTGCCATCCGTATCCGAGTGTTAGCTAAGAATTTTGTTAGATCCAACTTAAGGATGGAGGGATAAAATCTACATGATGAAGTTCATTAGCCAACAAAGACCAACATTGGCCTGCAAAATAGCAAGAAACAATAAACTGATTGACATCTGCAAATTAGGTTGTTGACTGACTAGCTAGAAAAGCCACAAGCTAAACACTTCTCTTAGTTTGTTGATTTTACAATCATTTGTGAAGACTTCAAAGTGTGAGAATCCAATAACCTAGAGTTTTTCTGTATGTATGAGATCGATAATCAAACAAAAATAAGTATTTTATTACCAAAAGAAAGATCAAAATAATAGCTGTTAAGCAATAACCTTGTTTGGTCATCATCGATTGCAGTGCCTCTTACTTATTCTAGTGAGATACAAGTCTCCAAATTCACGTGGAATTCTTTCTCAACGTTAGAATTTCCTAGGACAATAAGTGACCCTGACAGAATTAATGTTAAAACCATCTTGAAGTTAGATGTCTAATTTTATATCAGCTCCATCTTCCATTATATCATCTAATCTTACATGGATCGGAAGATATACTCCATCACAAATTTAATTGAAAAAAATATATTTATTTTGACCGATCCATTTTAAGGCGCAAATATCAATAAACTGCTATATTAGTGGGTGCAACACATCCTTTGAGGATGGTTGCACTAGCATAAATCTTGAAACTTTATTCAATTTTTAAAAAAATTATTGCAATTGGATGTTATGCAGAAAAAAGTTATAATCTCCAAAAATTATATGATCAAGGTTTAGATACGGAACTTTGCTCCCAAACTCTATCCAAATGAATCTAAAATAACCAAATCAAATCTGCAGTGAATCTAATGATCCTCTTGTATCAGTATTAAAGATTGTTTTAGACTTAAAATAATTATTTATTAACACTGCAGGCCATAAAATCTAATTATAGAAATATCTCAGCAAAATAGCTAGAACGAATACCTTAGCACGTTTAAAGAATACATATACGATAACTTATCAAACCAATACCTGCAACCAGACCTTTTCTGCGTTTCCATACCGATTAAACGCATTCGATAATATTTTCTTTTTATTATTGAACAGCAACTTTCAAACTCCAAGGCGCTACATCACCAAACCAAGCACATTCACATCCCACTACCTGACAGCACACAAAGCCCAGAACCCAGAACCCTTTGCCCGCTGTAGTTTTACATCAATCTTATATTACATTTATTATCATATAAATGCTTCTAAATGCTCTCTCTCCTCTTAGTATCTCTCCACACTACGTCTAAAACTCTCTTCCATCCCAACAAAACTAAATAAACGACGTACTCTTTACTCTGAGGCAGCAGAAGTCTCCTCTGCCTTAGTTTCCACCACTGTGGCAGCTGCTGCCTCCTCTTCCACTGCCTTAGGCTCTTCAACTGGTGCCGGAGCCTCAGCCTCAGTTGCTTCCTCCACTGCAGGAGCTTTGGCTTCCTCTGGAGCTGCTTCTGGTGCTGCTACCGGTTCTGCCTCTGGCTTCACTTCCTCTGTAGTCTCGGCTGTAGCAGCAACAGCTTCCGGGGCAGCAACTTCTTCACCCTTCTCCTCTTCTGCTGGCTTCTCCTCAGTTTCCACCCCTTCTTCTTTGGATGGTGCTGCCTCCTCTTCTGCTTTTGGTTCTTCTGCAACTGGGGCCGCGACCTCGGCTTTGACTACCTCCTCAGGAGCAGAAGCAGGAGCAGGAGCAGGAGCCTCAGTTTCTACAGGGGCAGCAGGAGCGGCTTCCACCTGTTTTACAAATCTATTCCTCAAACATCGGGCCAGTAACTATGTTTTTAATGCATGCATGGAAGGCCTGATGATAGGTTACGTAATTGAGTGTCATTGAGCCGTGCCCACTTGAGTTCGTAGATCGTACAATGACTTTCAACTCTACGAGTTGGCTGATGGGACTGGAGAGGAGGATCAATGATCTTTGATGATTTACAGAAGATTCTTGTTGGGTTTCCCTTTCCATTTTAAAACATATTTCGTCGTAAATTGGATGTGAGCTAGATGCTACAAAGAATTGGTAACTGATCTACCATGATGCTAGGATTATTGTAAAAACAACCCCGCAAAGCCATTTTGGTCTCTACTGCTTTTTTAATTTGAGATGATTAAAATTTCAGAAACCCACAGATCAATCAGCAAGAAGAATAAAGCTTAATAAGACAGAAGTTGAATTAAAATGATCCAGAAGACTGTTAACTACTCACAACTTAGACCACCCAACATGTAATAGTTCTGCATCTAAACATGCAATTATTAAGATCAATATGGCAACAATAAGACAAGACAAATAATTTGATACTGGTTGATGAAGGCGCAGAACAAAGAATGCTACCATTCTCAAGAATGATTAAACGAAACTAAATTATCTAATCAATCCATGGATGTTTGATCAACGGTAATCCATCTTTGGGAAACATCTGAAGTATAAAAACCAAAATAGTTAATTAATTGGCTCACCTCAACGCTAGCCATGGCCAAATAAATTAAGATACTGAACTGCCGGAAACTTAAAAGCAAGCAAGCACCGGATGACCCAGCTTGGTGCGAGGCGAGCTGGTATTTATATCCGTGACTAAAGCCATTGAGATACAACAAGCCGCGGGACCATTCCTTGGACCTTTTTTTTGTTTTTTTGATGATAATGAACTATGATTATTAAAAATAATATTCTCCGCCACCCACCAATCCATCATTATTATTACATTTGGACGATATGAAATCGCATTGAGAAAGTTTTCGCCACCTTTTTCTTAGTTTATACTCCATGCCTCCTCCCGACTTTAGCCCACGAACCTTTCGGCCATTCTCGACTCCCATGCCGACCGTGTCCACGTGGCAGTGATCTGTTGGATGGAATTCCCACTTTGGGTTCCACCTGGTCCCACTATATTGCAAAGCGGCCGTGCACGGGCCCACCAACGAATAACGCCGAATGGGTGGCGGTGGGTGACCGGGCCCACCTGAGACAAAGGCGACGCCGAAATGACGTAGCTGGGATCTCCCACCTCCCTCCCCGACAATGAAACCTCCGAAGCTACCCGCATGGAAATTCCTATGCAGATAGAGTTTCGCCGTTTCCCTTCACGCCCGGGGCCCAGGGTCTTTCCCTGGGAACGAACGTTCTTGACGAACGGACTTGATGGCGTTATCGTGAAACGTTGATGGCCGAGATTTAATGGTATAGAAGTTTTATGGGGCTCGTCCGAAAATTATTGGCAGTGTCGTGCGAGACAGCTTGGCTGGGGCCCATAGTTCCGGCACGCCTGACGTGAGTCTACCTGTCATCCACGTGTCTTGCGGAATCTCGAGGCGCTGACGGCTCTCTGTTGCAGGCGCGAATTTTGGTATAGTTGGGCCCCACGAGCGTGGATGGTTCCCGAAGGGCGTACCGAACGAATGGTGCAGCAATCACGAAGGTGGATTTATTCGTAGTTGGGGCCCAAATTGGGGGTCCAAGGGCTGGTGGCTAATATTTTATCCGGGGTCATGATCGAGGTTTCACGTGCATGGCACATGACAGAAGTTGGGGGCAATAAAGAAATAGTAGTTTTATATTATGAATATATTTTTTAATATTTTTATTTCTTCTGTACAGTTGATTCTAAATGTTTAGGTGACTGTGATTGTTTATTCTGTAAGGTATTTTTTGGTCCCTACTATTAGATGCAGTAATTATGTCGGATTATATACGAGTCAGGATAAAAAATTATCAAATTGAACCTACCAATTTAATAAATAGATCAAATATCCAAAGCCCAACTTGACCTTTGGGATTGAACAGCATGAGTTACGTATTAGCATTAATATAAACACTTATAATTATTGTTAAACAGAGTCCCTCCATTTATATGAATGATATCACAGTTATATTAAAAAAATACTTGATCATAGAAAATCCTAAGAATTTTACTTTCAAAAAATCACTGGTAGATTAAGATCTATAGTCGCATAGGGGCAAAAATACACTGTTTAATATCTCTAATGTTTAATTCAAATCTATTCTAATATGAATATAAAATTTAATATATGAGTAATATCTATATTTATATCTATATCTATAAAAAAAATGAATATATATAAGAAACTAATCAATTCTATCTAATTTTGTCATGATTCATTTTTTGTAACCAAAACTATTATAATATGGATATGAAATTTAATATATACTAGCATCCATATCTATATTAATACATGTCAAATACACACACACACACACATACATACATATATATATACACACACACACACACACACACACACACACACACACACATATGCATATACATATGCATATACATATATCCGTATATATATATATACACACATATATATATATATACGTATATACATATATACGTATATATATACACGTATATATAGATATATACATATATATAGATATATACATATATATATATATATAGATATATACATACATATATATAGATATAGATATACATATACATATATACATACATATATATATATATATACATATACATATATGCATATATACATATTGTTGGGGGAATATAAATTGCCCCAAAGCACGTGAGCACATCGCCAGCACGTGATCAGAAGCGCCCGACCTCATAAGCGTCCGATCTCGGACGCCCGACTAGGCGCCCGACCTCAGAAGCGCCCGACCTCGGACGCCCGACCAGGCGCTTGACCTCAGAGCTCTTGACTTGGTGCCTGACCTGGCGCTCGACCTCAGAGCTTTCGACCTGACGCCTGACCTCAACATTCTCGACCTCGGAAGCCCGACCTCACCATCCACCCGCCGCGGTCATATCCTTCTGCAACTCGACCGGAGACCATGCCCTGCTACCGCTGCCAACAATTAATGCGCATGACCTCTACTGATCTCTGACTCACTTAACAATCAATGCGCATGACCTCTGCTGATCTCCGGCTCACTCAACAATCAATGCGCACGGCCTCTGTTGATCTCCGGCTCACTCAACAATCAATGCGCATGTTATCTACGAATCTCAAGCCATCCACGGCAAACAGCTGACCCGCTCGGCTATGTCCGATCAGCCACGATGACTTATTGACTCCGGCCTGATCTCCTACGGCAATGCATTAATTCACACGATCGTGCATTAATTCATACGACATGCCCAATCATGACGGTAACCTGTTCGCTCCGTCACATCACAGGTAATTCTGTACCTCTCTATAAAAGGGGAACCCCTCCATCTTAGAGGGGGATGAACTCTGAAACTCCCGTGATATATTCTCTCCTCCCTCGTACATTTTGCCCCCTCTGACTTACGTATCGGAGGGCCGGCGCCGGAAACCCCGGCTATCGGCTTTTTGTAGGTCCTCCGGAGGACGCCGCCCGCCGACGGACCGCCGCCCGCCGTCTTACGCCGGAGCTCCTCCTTCTCAGCCGACGGCCGCCCCCGGGTCCAATTTTCACCAACAGTTGGCGCTAAAGGAAGGGACCGAGTCGTGGCCATGAAGTTGAGAAGCAAAGGAGCCTCCAATACCTTCTGGCGTCTCCCACCAAGTCCTGGACACTCTGTTCAGAACTCGCCACCTCCGGCTGACCAAGCTCCCCAGGTCCAACCGGAACAGTTCAATATCCTGGTGCAGCAGGTTAAAGCCTTGGCCGCAGCTGTCCAAGGCCTGCAACGTGAGGAAGCCCCACCTATGCCGCCTCCGCAGGCCCAGGTCCAGCTAGTGCTTCCTCCAAACGGACCGGTGCCCTAGGGCCAAAACCTCCACGGCTCCTCGAGGGCCAACAATGAAGAACGGTGCTGTCGCCAAGGCTCAGCCTGAGCGTTCCCCCGGAGAGAATTGCTAGGGAGGAGCATGGATAGAAGGCCGCAGATTTCGGAAGCTGAGTCAGCCCCGGACCGTCACGAGCCGGAGCAGACTACGGTGGCCATCCCCAGGCTGGGGAGCTCGACAGGAAGGTCGAGAACCTTGAGCGCTAGATTGAAGCACTTCACAGCAGGAAGGCAAGGCGCGAGGGTGACTTTGAGTTTACCACCAAGTCCCCCTTCTCCTGCTAGATCGAGGATGAACCGGTCCCACCGAGGTTCAAAATGCCCTAAGTGGAGCTCTACAATGGAACTACCGACCCCCTCGATCATTTGGAAAGTTACCGAGGCGTCATGGCATTGCAAGGGTCCTCGGAGGCTGTGCTCTGCAAGGCCTTCCCAGCGATCCTTCGAGGAATGGCTCGGCTTTGGTTTTCTGGACTGAAGCCGAGCTCGGTATCCTCTTTTGAGCAGCTCGGCAGGCAGTTCGCCACCAACTTTGCTGCCAGCCGGCGCCAGCGGCGAACGTTGGATTCCCTCCTAGATGTCAAGCAGAACGAGGGGGAATCCCTTAGTGAATGCCTCGACCGCTTTACCGCCGCCACCTGGGAGGTCCGCGAGCTCGACCAGTCGATAGCCATGTCGGCACTAAAGACTTAGGCTCGCTCCTATAGATTCCTCTTCTCCATTGAGAAGAGCTTCTCTGCTGACTTCACTGAAATGCTGGCCCGAGCTCAAAAGTATGCGAAGGCCGAAGAGGCTATCGCCTTCAGGCGGGGCGCAACCGAGCAGGCCTCAAAGAAGCAAAAGAAGCGTCGTGAAGAGCGTGGCCGCCTGAGAAGCCGATCTCCATGCCGAGATAAGAACCTGCCTCGATTGAGGAGCCCACCTCGACAGTAGAGACGGCTTCGACCAAGGTCCCCGCCTCGATCGAGATCTCCACCGTGGCCACGAATGCCCTCGAGGAGGTACGAGAATTACACCCCCGAACGTCCCCCGAGCAGAGGTCCTAATGGAGATAGAAGGTCGAGACTATTTCCGACCTCCACCTCCGATGCGGGATACCGAAGCTCGGCGCAATCCTAGGAAGTATTGCCGTTTCCACCGGGACCTCGGCCACCACACGGAGGATTGCTTTCAGCTCCGAGATGAGATCGAGGCGCTTATCTGTCGCGGAGTACTCAACCGGTTTGTACAGAACCGACGTGAGGAAAAGAGGCCAGTGGAAAATACCGCACCGCTCAAAAACCCAAATGACAACAGGCCTATCGTCGGCACCATCAACACCATTGGAGGAGGAAGCTCGGCTGAAGAACCAATCGAGGGAAGGATCCCTTCGAAGCGCCCGCGCACCTCCAAAGCCATCTCATTCTCGGACGAGGACTTGGAAGGAGTTGAGACTCCTCATGATGACGCCGTGGTCATCTCCATGATTGTAAACAAATTTGATGTAAAGCGCGTCCTAGTTGATAATGGAAGCTCGGCTAATATTTTGTACTACGATGCCTATCAAAAAATGAGGATGACGGAAAGCCAGCTTTGGAGAATGAACGCTCCACTGGTCGGATTTACTGGGAATTCGGTCCCGGTCGAGAGCGAGGTTGGCCTCTTTGTCACGATCGGGCTCGCTCCCCGAGAAAGTACCGTAAGGATAGATTTCCTAGTGGCTTGCCTATCTTCGGCCTACAACGCCATTCTTGGACGACTAGGGTTAAATGCCCTCTGAGCTGTGGTCTCGACTTATCACCTGCTTATGCGGTTCCCCACCAATCGAGGAGTAGGCGAAGTTCATGGGGACCAGGCAATAGCTAAGCGGTGCTACATGGCGACTCACCGAGAAAAGCAACCAGCTAAGGCACCAAGCTGGGAGGAGCTACCGGCCAAGGCGCCAGCTCAAACGTCAGATCAGATGCTGCCCATCGAAACCTTGAAAGTGCGGGACGATCCCCGAAAGGGACGGGTAGAACCTGGTGAGCTTTTACCCATATTCCTTTACAAGAAAATTGTCCAGAGCTAACCGTGTAGGTCGGCTCCGGCCTAAGCTCTCTTGAAAGAAACCATCTGATTGAGTTCCTTCGGTCCAATATGGACGTCTTCGCCTGGTCCCCCGCCTACATGCCGGGAATAGACCCTGAGGTCATAATTCACCGACTCCAGGTAAAACCGACCTGCAGACCTGTGCGGCAGAAGAAACGGAGCTCCGCCCCGGAACGACAACGAGCAGCGGCTGAGAAAGTGGACAAACTTCTCGAAGCCAGCTTCATCCGGGAGGTCTCCTATCTAGACTAGCTCACCAACGTGGTCCTCGTGAAGAAAGCTAACGGAAAGTGGCGCATGTGCGTGGACTACATCGACTTGAACAAAGCCTGCCCAAGGACATCTTTCCACTCCTTAGTATTGACCAGCTCGTGGACTCCACCTCGGGATACTAGTTGCTGACATTCATGGACACCTTCTCGGGATACAATCAAATTCGAATGGCGCCGGAAGACGATGAGAAAATGACCTTCATCACCGACAGGGGCACATACTGCTATAAGGTGATGCCTTTCGCATTGAAGAATTCTGGAGCAATATATCAAAGACTGGTCAGCCAAATCTTTAAAAACCAAATAGGCCAAAATATGGAGGTCTATATGGACGACATGCTGGTAAAGAGCCGAACAACGGAGGACCATGTGGCTGACCTCAATGAGACATTCTCCACACTTAGAAGGTATCGGATGAAGCTCAACCCTGCTAAGTGCGCGTTCGGAGTCACCTCGGGCAAATTTCTTGGCTTCGTAGTCACCCAGCATGGAATCGAAGCAAATCCCGAAAAGATCTGAGCACTGCAAGAGATGGTGCCACCAAAGATGGTTAAGGAAGTACATCAGCTCACAGGGCGGGTCGCGGCTCTGGGAAGATTCGTTTCCAGGTCGGCCGAGCGGTGCCTCTCATTCTTTGCAATTCTCAAGCGACCGAAGAACTTCTTGTGGTCGGAGGAATGTCAGCAAGCTTTTGAGGAGCTTAGGCACCTCCTTGCTTTCCCTCCATTACTCACAAAACCCCAGCAGGGCAAGCTCCTCTCATTGTACCTGGCTGTCTCCCTGGTTGCGGTAAGCTCGATCTTGATCCGAGAAGAGAACAAGCTTCAAAGACCAGTGTATTATACCAGCCGGGTCCTGAGAGATGCCGAGACCCGATATTCCAAACTGGAGAAAACAATCTTCGCCCTGGTCATCTCGCCTCGGAGGCTCCGGCCCTACTTCCAGGCCCACATTGTGGTCATACTGACCAACCAGCCTATGAAGCAGATTTTGCAATGCTCGGATCACGCCGGAAGGATAGCCAAGTGGGCAGTCGAGCTCGGAGAGTTCAACCTCGAATACCGTCCGAGGCCGGCAATCAAAGCCCAAGCGCTCGCCGATTTTATCGTGGAGTGCACTTTGTTGGACGACCCCGAGCTCCCACTGATGCCAATGGAGGAGACCCCGAGGCAGCCATGGATCCTATATATGGACGGCTCCTCGACCTCGGAGGGTAGCGAAGCAGGCCCTATCCTTACAAGCCCAAATGGGGTAGTTGCGGAGCAGGCCCTATTCCTCGAGTTTCCATCCTCGAACAATGAGGCGGAGTACGAGGCGCTTATCACCAGGCTCAAATTGGTAAAGGAGTTGAAAGCCGAGGACCTGAAGATCTTCAGTGACTCCCAACTGATCGTGAGCCAGATTCTGGGGGACTTTGAAATAAGAGAGCCATCGATGCGGAGATATCTCCAGAAGGTGCGAGACCTCACATTCACCCTGGGCTCGCTCCTTCAATATCCAGCACATCCCTAGAACAGAGAATCTAAGGGCAGACCAACTGTCGAAGCTGGCGACCTCCCGCATGAGCGAGCTTCCTAAGGCAACGATGCTTGAATATCTCCAAACGCCCATCACAGAGGGGCCTGAATCGACCATCTGCATCGAAATCGAGCCGAGCTGGATGGACGAGCTCATCAGTTATCTACAAAATGAAGCCCTTCCTAATGATGAGCTCGAGGCTCGCCGCATCAGGCGTCTAGCCTCCCGATACATATTATATGAAGGCAAGCTCTACCGAAAATCCTTCACCTCTCCTCTCCTCAGATGCCTTCGCCCGTCAAAGACGGATTATGCTATGCGAGAGATTCATGAAGGGATATGCGGAAACCATCTGGGAGGCCGAGCATTGGCCCATAAAATCTTGCGCCAAGGATACTATTGGCCCACACTTCAAAAGGACGGAACGGATTTCGTCCGAAGATGCGATCGATGCCAGCAGAACGCCAATATCCAACGCCGACCCTCGGCCCCACTGACCTCGATCAGTGCTCCCTGGCCATTCGCCCAATAGGGGATCGACATCCTAGGGCCATTCCCCCTGGCAACCGGACAGAGAAAATTTCTGGTCGTCTCCATCAACTACTTCACCAAATGGGTCGAAGCCGAACCAGTGGCCCGGATCACCGAGCAGAAGATGCGGGACTTTATTTGTAAGTCAATAATCTGCAGATTTGGACTCCTCCGCATCGTTATATCTGACAACGGCCGTTTGTTCGACAACATCCGTTTCAGAGAATTCTGCTCCGAGCTCGGCATCGATCACCGCTTCACCTCGATCGCCCATCCACAGACAAATGGAGAAATCGAGATGACGAATCGTACCATTCTTTAGGGGCTCAAGGCCAGGCTCGACCGATCTAAGGGGCAATGGGTCGAAGACATCTGCAATATCCTCTAGGCCTACAGAACCACATTCCGACTTCCTACCGGCGAGACCCCCTTTAATCTGGCATACGGAACAGAAGTTGTCATCCCTCTGAAAGTTGGACTCCCCTCACCAAGAGTGGAACATTACGACGCAGCCTTCAACTCCTCCTAACTCAGGGGTGATGACCCAAAGATTGATTCATAGATTGATTTTGATGATCACAAAACCTTGAAGTATAGATACTAATGTTTATGTTGCAAGGAGAAAGATATTTATTTTGCAAGGAACATAGCAAGTTGGGAGAACACAAGAAGGCCTCCAAAGCTCTCAAGTTGGAAGAAAGCTACAATTTATTGGCCCAAGCTTAAAGTTCAAAGGATTCAATTTGGAAGAGTAAAATCAAAGAAAAAATTCAAAAGAATAGTCTTCGAGTCGACTCCTGAGGATTTCGAGTCGACTCCAATGTTTACCGAGTCGACTCCGGAGAAGTTTGAGTCGACTCCTAGGAGTCACAGGCAGAAAAGTCAGAGAGCAGTTTCGGGTCTGAGATTCGAGTCGACTCCAGTGGAACGCGAGTCGACTCCGATGGTTGGTAGGTCGACTCCAAAGAAAGCATGAGTCGACTCTCAGCGGAACACAAGGAAAAAGTCAGAGAGCGTTTTTGGGACTCTGAGATTCGAGTCGACTCCCGCATTGCACGAGTCGACTCCGAGACTCCGCGACCATCAACAGACAGAAAACCAAGTTACTGCCTCTGAGATTCGAGTCGACTCCCAGACAGCTCGAGTCGACTCCAAGACAGCTTCACATCAAAAAGGCAGAAGACCAAGTTTCGCAAACTGAGAGCCGAGTCGACTCCAAGGAAGTTCGAGTCGACTCCAAGACTGGACGAGCCAAAAGACAGAGGATCGGGAGTTCGGGCTCTGAGATTCGAGTCGACTCCCAGGACAGTCGAGTCGACTCGAGAGGACAAAATTCAAAATTGGATCCACGGACTTCAGTGGATGAGCCGACTCCGAAATTGCCAAGTCAGCTCCAGAAGTTGGCGAGTCGACTCCAGGTTAAGACGAGTCGACTCCCAGTCGAGGCAAGCACATTAATTCAAATTTGGAACAGTGGCCGAGTCGTCTCCGGTAAAACACGAGCCGACTCCTGCAACAGGCGAGCCGACTCCTGATCGCGCGAGTCAACTCCGATCCCAACGGTAACATTGTCAGGAAATGCAGACTGTGTCCAACGGCTCTTTTTCTTGTCTCTAACGGCTATATTCTTGTTTCCACGCCATCTAAAGCTATAAAAACAAGAAGAGAGCTAGGGGAGAACTCATGGAAGTGGGAGAAAACATTTAGGGAAGAGATTCCAAGGGAAATCTCCCATAAGCACAATAAGGGCCATTCAAAGTGAAATAGAGAGAAGAAGAGCTTCCAAGTGTATCCCAAAGCTTCCTCTCCATCCGTGTGCTGCCGCGGTGATCCTCTACTTCGTGCCAAATCAGAAGAGGGTCAAGTAAAGAAGAAGTCGAGCACCTCCATCTTCAAAACTCGTTTGAGGGCTTCTCTTTACTCTATTTGTTTATATTGTTATATTTGCTTGTTTAAGAAGCTTTGATTTGTTTTTATTCTTTGTTTTAATATCTTGTAACTTGATTCAATCAAGGGATTGAATCAAGGGGTTAAAGGTTTGTTGGTGAGCCAAAGGGAAAACCAACGGTGTAAGGTTTGTTGGTGAGCCAAAGGGAAAACCAACGGGGTTTAGGTTTGTTGAGCCGAGGGTAAAACCAACGTGTAAGGGTTCGATTGTGATCCCGGAAAAACAATCGGGGGTGGTTCTAGTCGGTGAGCCTGGAAAAACCGACCGAGTTCGTTGTGACCTCGTAAAACAACAAGTTGGGCTGTGAGCTTGTAAAACAACCGGCTGTAATCTGTAGGATTATAGTGAAATTCCCAAGAGGTCTTGGAGAGTGGATGTAGGTGCTGGGATGCACCGAACCACTATATTTTTGTTGTGTTTGTGATGCTCTTTGTTGACTGACCTCCTCACTCACTTACTTAGATATTAAGCTTGCTTAACTCTTCTT